>NW_026944224.1:1610212-1696120 GCF_033297405.1 Parathielavia appendiculata
GCGGCACCCATGTCTCCGTTTCAAGGTTCCGAGTGGGTGTGGACTTGAAGGCTCCTGCCACTATCCGTAGACTCTTGTTTTGAGCTTTTCCAAGCGCCTTGGTGATCCCTCTCGTTGCTGGCTCACCCCCCTTCTCGGTGGGGGTGTGAAAGGATGATGCGCCACCGCTTTGAATATGCCTTGAATGCATCGAGAAGAGAGTCAAGCGAACGCGACAGTTCCATATCCGGCAGGCGTTGAGTTTGGTGCAACTGCCAGACTAACCGACTTCGGCCATTTTAGTCGCCGTTTGCGGAAGGCTCGTATGCCGGGAACGGCGAGGCATATTGTGATGACATCGAATGCTGAGATGGCCTAAATGGCGTTCTGGTCAAGAACATACGATCTGACCCTCGTTGTTTGATAACTTGGCGCGGAACGCAGAGAGAACAAGACGGAAACTGTCTGGTATTCACCTTCCTTCTTCCTTCTCTGTAACGTTATCATGTTCTTTTTCTTTCGTTTCTTTTTCTCCCTTTTGCTTCCTTCTCCTTAATCCTTCTTCCTTTCATTCCCCTCTATACCCTCCTTTTTGTCTTCCCATTTTCTACGTTTCTTGCCTTCCGCCTTGCAATCCGGATGCCTTTTCCTTCGCCATTCGCCGACTAAGGCCCGCCATGTGCCACGCTAACATAGAAAAAACAGGTTTGGATTGTTACTTTCGAGCTGGGATGGAGGGACGGGTATAACGATTTTTTTTTTTATTTCTTTTTTCGAGTTGCTGCTGGGCCCTAGAGGATGCAACCGAATAAGGTCTTGGGTACCAAATCATGCTTCGAGGTCATGGGAAACAGTCCAGAAACCCTACTAGCTACAATCTCCGCCCACACCTGCTCACAATTTGATTCAAGTTGTTGACACGAGGAGTGATTTGAGAGTAGCACTTGCCTCTTTGCCACGAAATCTACGTTTGAGATAGCTTAGTGATTGAGTTGGCTAGCTTTCATTTACTTACCTAACTTCTTTCCGAACTCGCGACTTTCGGCGTGGAAAGTCCCCGAAGTCCCACCGCTGCAATCCAGTCCTTCAGTGGCCTGAGTCTTCTTCTCCTTTTTTTCGCTTTCTGTCTCATTTTTCATTTTCTATTATTTCTGCTTTACTTTCATGTTTATATTTTGGTTCCGATTATTGCCCGTGTTACGCAGGGCTCAAGCGGTTCTTACAGAGATCAGGCGGAGTCCAATGGTTGGAGCTACTGATCGACTTTCCAGTCATGATTGGCTCTATTAACGACTCCATGGAAATTGAGCACAGGGAAGCAGGCTGAGGAGAGACGTTCACGCTTTGGAGGCATGGAGTCCGGGCTCAGGCTGAATCCCGAGACGGGGGCTGTCGAACAGGCCGCGGAGTCAAGTTTACCGTACTCAGCCGAGCCACATCAGGCAGCCACCATTAGCAACTGCTCGTCTTCTCTGGAATGTCGTAATTCTAGTTCTGACATTGCAGCTCACTGAACTGTTCACTCGCCAGGCTCAGAGGTACAGACGACTGTTCTGGGCTGCACCGCCTTTGTTCGGAACCCAACAGAGAACGTACCTGTTGCTTCGGCACAGCTCCAACAGCGTCACCAGATAAAGGGGTAGGAGACAATCGTATTCTCTTGTTATTCACCCTCCATCAGGCGTGTATAAGGAGAAGGGAGGTCTAGACCTTCTGAATGGCCACTCATCTTCCCAACTCGAGAAGCTGAACCAGCCCCCTCTATCGATCATCATCCACAGATACCAAGCGATTCGTCTCCAATGGCAGCACTAGCCCTCAAAACTGCAGGAACGAGTTCTCAGGGGGGCGAGACCAGCACAGGCTGGGATAGCACAACAATCTTACTGGTAAGTATGTTTGGAATTGTGGCTTTGGCAGCATCATTGGGCGGCGTTATCAGCACCTGGAAGACGAAAAAAAGAGCCAAGCGGATAGAGGCCGATTTGGACAACGCAGTAGCCGAGCTGGGCGCTCAGCGAAACCGAACGGCATCAATCCAGAGAAAACTGAGCCGTCAAAAAGCCTTTATTGAGCGCAACGTTTAGGAAGGCCCCGAGGCATATTCCGCCGCATCCCCCGAGGTACGGCCCAGTCGATCGAACGAGTCTCACTTGGATGAAGCTCCTGCAGATGATGTTTTCGACGTGGGAAGCGATGATGAGAGCACCGATGGTGACGATGATAACGACGATAACCCCTCCCAGCCTCAGACGCCGGTGGCGGCACTCCGTGTAAGGCGTGGCGCGATCAAGACGATTACCTTGCCGCCGAAGGGGGTCCAGATCCAAGGTTCTGGCTTGGACACCACCATTTCCCAAGGTCGGCAGGCCCAAGGCAACATCAAAGCTGAATCCGGGGCACCTTCATGGTTTGAGCTCGATGAAGTCGAAGCCCTGAAGGATCGAGATGTCAAGTCTTGCAGCCAACAAGCGGAGGATCCGCAAGCTCAGATCGATCGATACTGGCAACCCACAGGACACTATCGAGCCAGCGCCAAGGCGGATCCAGGCCATCCTCCAGCCGAGGTCGATTCCACTGCCGAGGCTGATCGAGGGGCGGCGTCCTCCGCCAAGGGGGCTGGCTCATCAATGCGCGTCTCGATCGCTTCTTCACCCGGGTTGCAGTTCCCACTGTGACGGTCCCGATACGCCGGAATTCCTCCATGTCACCGTCATCCCCTACCGTGCCGGTCAGGCTTTAGTGTCGAGCCTGTTTGTCAGGGCCTTCCCAACCGCCAAGATAGGTTTAGGGCTTCCCTTGCTGACTTCCGGGCGACGTGCAGATGGTAGCGGGTCTTTCCGCATATTCTAGCTGGATGTAGCTGAGCCTCGGCTGTTAAGCCAGCGTCAAGCAGATTGCAAGCGGCTCCCTAGAGAGTAAAATACAACGAGATGTGTTGAAACGTTGATGGATTTTGGCGGTGGTGCGCTCAAGTGACCGCGTGACCTCTACCATGTCTGTCCCCTTCCTTCCCCCTGGGTTATTTCTCCATGTCTTACTTTTCTCCGATGACATCCATGATCTCTCAGGATTGCAAGCTCTCTTTCCCGCCCGGAGCTTCTTCCGACATTCTGGGTTCTGCTGAGGCTCGTTTCAACAGTGTACGCCGGCTGCAGCACGCCAGTCGAAAGGGTCGTGGAATCAATCGTCCAAGCGACAAAGTGTACCGAGGTTCTGGTCGACAGTGGGCCCGAAAGCGAACCATCCTTTACGACGCCAAGTGGCTTAGGGTGCCTTGGGACGATCCACCGATGCATGGTTGTCGAATGAGAGAGTAGGCATTATGCCACAGACGACATGCCCAGCGTCGTCTCAGCTGCAGGCATTTGAGGTGCATTCCCGCGCTCCAAAGAGCCTCTCAACCCTTGTTGATCGAGAGCCAATCGCAAGCAATACCAGAACTCGGCGTCTCGGCTTCAAAAACGCCCTCTTTGCTCGACGGAAGGATGAAGTCTCAAAATACCGTGTTTGTTGGGTTTCTAGTTAGGGTCCTAACACGACCCCAGACGCGGAGAGAAGAGATGATCTGCAGTTCGTGTCTCTCTCCACAGAATCCACCTTTCCCCCGCCCCCCCGCCTCCGCACAATTTCCCCGCTTCAGCGTTGCGGAGCAAGACGGCGGCAGTTTTCGCGCTAGCAACGGACCAGACCCCCTGTCAACTTCAGGACGCCAAGTCGTATCTTCGACCACGATTTCCCCTTCCACACCTCCTTCCCCACGTGCGACGACATGGGCCTTTTCCCTGCCTAGCAACGGCCTCTGCACCCGGATACGGCAAATTGTCCAGACCTGCACCATCCTCACTCCATCGAACGGTGCTCTCGATTGGACTCGTCGGACAGCATGCCCCAGCTCGTCGATAGACTGGCTCAAGACAATCCACCCCCAGATGCGGGGAAACCTTGGCTGGCTCTGGGCCCAGAACTGGGGTCTTTTCCAAAAACTTGAACTGTGTATCACTTCCAGCGGAACGACAAGTTAAGGAAATGGTTTGGTGGTTGCGTGGGTACTACCGGGATGGGCTCGTCTTGGGTGTTCTTGGCCTCTGAGGCTGGGAGGGTTCGCGGGAGAGGGGAGGAAAGACCCTGCTCGAGAATTTGCGATTGGACGACCGTCGACGTTTGGGCTCCTCAGTTGACAGGTTGGGGTAACAGGGAGCAGTCTGGGGAAAACGGATGGGTACACCAAGCAGCGAGTTGAGATGGATGGTTTCGTTTCCCCAGATCAGATTGACGGGTTGCCTTGGCTAACCTTGCCTTAGTCAAGTGACGTAGGATAAATACATTTATATCCATTGCCTCTGCCCTCCATCTCTGCCCCCTTTCCTTCTACTCTCTGTCTGTTCTTGCTCTTTAACCGCCTATCCTCTTCCTTCCCTCCCCTCCCCTTCCCCAGACGGGATCCCGCCGCACAAGAAGAACAAGCCCGCTCTCTTGTTCTCTCCCCCCTTATCCCCGCCTCCTTAAGGCCCCCCGTACAACCACGATCCAGACCGAGCCAACCCGACACCAACCGATACACCACCCAAGATGACATCGACGCACTCGCACGAAAAAGTCACCCTCGAGAACGTCGAGGGGGCCGACTCGGACCATGGCAAGGCCGGCGGCGGCGGGCCCATCTCGGCCGACGACTTTGGCTTCTCGCCCGAGGAACAGAAGCGCATCAAGCGCCAGATCGACCGCCGTCTCGTGCTCACCGTCGGCGCTATGTACTGCGTCAGCCTGATGGACCGGACAAACCTCGGCGCCGCCAACATTGCCGGCATGGGCGTGGACTTAAAGTTGATTGGTAATCGATATGTGAGTTTTCTTTTTTTTTTTTCTTTCGGTTCTCGCCCACCCCCCAAGCCTTAAACGGAGATCCTGTGGCTTGGAGATTTGGCTGTGTTGTGGATATGGTTTGCTGACATGTGGCTTGGGTGTTTGTTGCCGGGTGGGATAGAGTATCATCTCGCTCGTATTTTTCGTCACCTACATTATCTTCCAGCCGCCGTCGACGGTTATTGTGCGGAAGATTGGGCCGCGCATCCATTTGGCCATCATCACGCTGCTCTGGGGCGCCGTCATGGTGGGCATGGGGTTTGTCAAGACGTGGGAGGAGATGGCGGGGATGAGAGTGTTGCTTGGTTTCCTCGAGGCTGGTGCGTTGCCTGACCGTGACCTGACCCCTTTCCAGCCGTTGGAAGGCTACAAACTTGAAGCTGACAGAGGACAGGCTTCTTTCCCAGCTGCGTTTACTTGCTGAGCACCTGGTACACGAGATGTAAGGACGTCTCTTTCAAGGGGTAGAAGGGGAAGTGGGTGACTGACGCTGGATAGACGAGGTCGGAAAACGGAACTCGGTCTTTTACCTGGTCGGCTGCGTCGCGTCTGCCTTTGCTGGCATCTTGGCCTACGGGGTGAGTATCCCTGGCGGTTTGGGTGAAGCAGAGAGGGCTGACTCGTCAAGATCATGCAAATGGCTGGCATCGCGGGGCTCAACGGCTGGCGCTGGATCTTCATCATTGAGGGCATCATCACCATGCTCCTCGGTATTGCCGGCTACTGGCTGCTCGTTGACTTCCCCGACGCGAGGCGCAAGAACTGGAGCTTCCTGGGCGTGAGGGAGCGCGAGTGGTAAGTCTCCAGCAACAAAGTCGTCGTCTTAGTCTTATCTACCCGGTTGCCTTATACTGACAGACTCATTCAGGATCTGTGCTCGTGTCGACGCCGACCGCGGTGACGCCAAGCCGCAGAAATTCTCCCTGGTCAAGTATCTCCGCGCGGGCAAGGACTGGAAGGCGTGGGCGTACGCCATGATCTTCTTCAACACGACGACCGTGACGTACGCGCTCGCCTACTTCATGCCCATCATCCTGCAGCTCAACATGGGCTTCAGCGTCGGCGCGGCTCAGTGCCTCGTCGCGCCGCCCTACGCCTTCGCCGGCATTATCATGTGGTTTACGGGCTGGGCCGGCGACAAGTACCGCCTGCGCGGGCCCGTCATCATCTTCAACAACCTGCTGTGCATCATCGGCCTGCCCATCATGGGCTGGCATACCAACGCCGCCGTCCGCTACTTTGGCGTCTTCCTCGTCACGGCCGGCGCCAACGCCAACGTGCCCGCCGCCATGTCGTACCAGGCCAACAACATCCGCGGCCAGTGGAAGCGCGCCTTCTGCAGCGCCACCTTTGTGTCGTTTGGCGGTATTGGCGGCATTGCTGGTAGCTTGGTGTTTAGGAGCGAGGACGCCCCTCACTATCAGCCGGGCCTGTATGGTATGTGCCGATTTGGAACTCGCTTTGAATTCTTTGCACACCTTTTACAGGCATGACATGACTGACTGACAACTTCTGGGCAGCTTGCATCGCGACGACCTTGTTGACTATGATCATTGTCGGCGTGCTCAGCCTCGAGTTTCGCCGCCTCAACGGGAAGGCGGACCGGGGCGAGAGGGAGTTGGAGTGTGATGCAGTAAGTTTGGACACTCGTTTGCCGTTAGGGTAGTTTCGAAGGTTCCAGGTTGGACTTGTGCTGACACACGGCAACAGGACGATACCTACGAGCCTGGGTTCCGCCACACGTTCTAAGGTTGATGGCGACTATATGGTGTGGGCTGTTCAGGTAATGATGGGTATGATTGACGGTTATGCTCTGGGTTGGGACTAGGAAAGCCCGATTTAGCAGGGAACTCGATGTGATGAGATACCATTGATGCAACGCAGGACGGTTGTGTTCACCTTGTTCAAATCTGGCCACGACGTTGAGTGAGTTCGCCCTGGGGATATTCATCGTGCCTCCATGTGACCATCGCCTCCCTGACGTTTTGTGTTCACATCTGCATATCGCGAGTCTGGTGGTGATGGTGAGGTCAAATAGGAGATGATGAAGCGCGTAGGGTCTGGAGACTCGGGTCGAAAAGCGTATCAGCAAGGTGTTGTTTAGCTTTGGCTGTCATTGTACTTCATAGCATAGGTAGGAAAGGGAGACTCGGGTTCGGTCAAGCGGAGAAGTGACGAGGAGACAAGGTGGGAGGGATAATCAAGGAACCCGCCAGGAATCAAATGAAGTCCGAATCTCTAAACATTGAAGCCCTCGCTACCTGACATAGTTAATCATCCACCCTCATCAGTCAAGGACGGATCTATTTCCAACTCCATGGCCTGTCAGCATCCCGTCCCACTTCAGACCGCCACCCGACTCCTCACCCATTGGTATCGGGGGATGTAAGCTACTAAGTAGGTACTATGTACGGCTCACTTTTGCGAACCCAAAAACAAGACAACACAGAATGAAAGCAGCAATGAAGGATTAGCAAAAGGGCGTATATGCAAAGACCTACAGCTGTGGTTGACTGCAGTGTGTGTCCTGGGTACAATAGACTCGAAAAGAAGTACCCCTTCACTACCAAAGATGAGAAAGTAAGGTAGTAATCAAAGAACAACAATCCGCACCTGCAAAAGACTAGTATCCATTCCTGTCCCAAACCCAGACCACCGAACCACTCATATCCCTCAGGCAGGACACAGCCACAACAACCAGAGCCACCCAGCCATACCTGCCTTCCACGACTCAAAAGGGGGAACGAAGAACAAGTTCGAAGCGAAAATACAAAAAAAGCCTTCTATCATCTTCCATCCTGATCATGCCACCCAGAGGCAAAGAACACAAAAGCCGGTTCTCACCTCTGCTCCAAACTCTCGGGACTCATCATGCCCGTCGCAACCTCCTCCTTATCCGTCATCTGACTAGCCCCATCATCCCCCCCTCCCTTCTCCAACCCCGGCAAAGCCAGCCCGCCATCACTCCCATTCCCAATCCCTTCCGACACACCAGGATGAGATGTGGGAGGAGGAAGCACCGGACCGCCCCTCAACCCAACCTGCTGCTGCTGCTGCAACTGCAACTGCTTCCTCTTATCAGGCGAGACACTCCCGCCCCCCTTCCCATTCGCATTCACATTCCCATTCACAGCAGCAGCGGCCCCATCCGTAACCTGCGCGTTGCCACTCAGATCCAACTTCTTCTTCTTCTTGGCCAGGGCAATCTGCTCCCTGGGGCTCCTCTTCTGGGGGCTAACAATCTTCCCCGTGGCGCCCAATCTCGGCCTCGCGCGGCGCTGCTTGACCGGCAGGTCCTCATCCTCGACCAGCGGCTGGTCGCCATTGGCATGCAGCTTGGCTAAAAAGAAATTCTTGACCAGCCCAATCTGTTCCTGGATGTTCTCCTTGGTAACCGGCTCCAGCGGCGGCAGCGGCTCAAACAGATCCGCCACGACGGGCCCACCGGCGCCCGCCAGCTGCGTCTGCAGCTGGTACTGACTCCTCACGCGGCTCTGCAGCAAATGCAGCGGGACCGAGAGCATTTCCAACCCGAGATCCTTGTCGAGACCCAGAGCCTTGAACCCGAAAAAGTCCTCACCCAACTCCTCCGCAAAATCGCCCCCGACAAACTGCTCGCTGCCGTCATTGAACGCGCCGGAGCCGTCGGCCCCGCCGTCCGTCAGAGCCGGGCGGAGTAGGTCAGCGAGGTGGGCCTTCATGCGCTCGTGCAGCAGCGCGAGTTTGGAGCTGAGGCGGTCGACCTCGTCGCGGGCGTAGCTCTCGAGCGAGTCGACGTCGTGGCCGTTTTCGTTGAGCGTGTGCAGGATGACCTCCTCGGGCGTGAAGCGGGGCTGGAAGCGGGCACCGCGCTCGGCCCAGCGGCCCGCGGCCGGCTTCTTCTCGGCCTCGCGGTAGACGTTGAAGGTGCGAACCAGCTTCTGGAAGTAGTCGCCGGCGACGTCGGTGATAGTGTCGAGGGCTGACGGCTGCAGCTCCTCAAAGCCGGCGTGGTAAAAGATCTTTGCCACGGACCGCTGCATGGCCGATCGGCAGGTTTCGCCTGCCATGACGGGCCCTTCCCCGGCGAGAAACGCCGGCTCGACGTCGGCTTCTACGAACGGCTCCGGGTTGTATTTGGGGAATTGATTAGTGTACACCTGTCGAGGTCAGTTGTTGGTCAGGTATCACAAGACTAACCGAGACTTACGTGAGTCTGGATCTGCATCTGCTTGATCACGCCAATCTTGGAGCAGAGCTTGCGCGTCTCCTGCATTTGCCGTATGTTGGCGTCGATCCTGCCCGTGAGGCGGCTCTGTGGCGAGACGAAGTGCCCGGGAGGTACAGGCCGTAGCATGTCCTCGTGGTGTATAATGACCTGGCCTTCGCTATCCTCGACCCACTCGAGCTTTGGGTCGATATCCGGGATGATAGTCTGGGGCTCGTAGTACGACGGGACCGCCCGATCCCCCTCGTCTTCCATACCCTCGGCGAGCGTCTCGGGAGCCTGGGCTCCATCTTTGGACCCCGCCGAAACATCGTTGTGGGGAGCCGGCAGGATGCCGAGGGTCTCAGCTTCCCTTCGGGCCTTGAGGAAGCGGCGCATGCCGGCCTTGCTCCGGAGAAGAGCGGGCAACTCCGTATTCAGCTTGTTGCCAGCAAAGAGCTGGTAACGCTCCTTGGCTATCAGAGCCCGGTCTTTCTTTGTGACTTGCTTCCATACTTTGTAGGCGTCATCCTCGTAGGCCTGCTCTGCTGCCTCGCCGAGCGCTTGGCCGAGAGCGATGCCGTTTAATGACGGGCCATCGATGTCCATGGCGTCAGCATTGCTGACGCAGGACTGGCCGTTTGCGCCGCTGGGCGTTAGGGAGCCGCCAATCGGAGGGGTAGCGAAACCGTTGCTGCCGTCCACCTCGGAGCCTTCCCGGTGTGTCTTGGCAAGGAGCCCGTTAAGCTGCAGCACTGGTTTCTGCTCCACGTTCGGGGTCCCTTCCTTGCCTTGTTTTGAATCGGCTGGCGCTTTCCGGGACTTATTGGTGCCTTTTGTGCCTGCTTTACGACCGCGAGAGGATATTATTGGCTCATCATCGCTGTCGTCGCCAACATCGTCCTCGCCGCCGTTCTGCTTCCGGCGCTCTTCGGCTTCCACTTCGGCCCTCGGCCGGATGACGAGGTCAGGGATGAGAGGAATGAGCTTCTCGGCTTCCTTGCGCATGCCGTTGGCCATGCGGCGGAGCGGGTGGCCCATGTCCTGGTTATACTTGAGACAATTGTCCCAGATGAGGTTGAGGTCATAGACAAAGTCGGCTTTTGACTTGTATTGAAGGCTCTTGAGCTTCTTGGTCATGGTGCCGAGGTCCATGGGTTGTTTTATAACTAAGTAGTGTGTTAGACGGAGCTTTCTCAAGGCTGCGCAGCGTGTGAGCGTCACCTACAGTTGTAATAGTCCGGCGCGTCCCTCTTGTTCACCCTGTTCAGAAACGGAGTTGAGTACTCAGTGTGCGCCTTGAGCTCGCTGAGCACCTTCTCGAGTGCCTCGTAGAGCTCCTCCTGGCCGACATTCTCCTCGCTTGCCCACTTGCTCCGGTTCTTGCGGACCTCGTTCATAAGCGATCGCAGTTCGGCGTCGGAGGCGCGCACTTGGTCACGCTTCATGTCTATCCTGGCGATGAGGTGCTTCAGGGTGAGGCTCGAGGCGCCGAGGTTCGCGCTGCTGAGCGAGCCATGGTGCTGTCCAGGCTGGTCCGCGTGGTTCTGCCCTGTCTTATCCATCTCAGCTTGCAGCTGCTTCTCAGACTCCTCCAGCTGCTGGTGCTCGAGCATGGCTGTCCGATCGTGCTCCAGGGTGTAGAAGAGCGTGTGGAAGCTTCGCTTGGCGGCTTCTTCGGTGGCGTTGCGCGCCTCCTCCAGTTCCTTGCGCGCGTCCTCGGAGGACTTGGCTTGTGGTTGCGATCCATCGTCTCGAGGCTTATCGGGCTGTCTTCCGGGCGACGGGATCGAGTTGACCGGCGAGCTGCCGGACTTGGACGGCGACAGCAGGGTCCTGGCGGCGGCGTCACTGGCGTGTTTGGACTGCAGGGCAGCGCCCTTATCCTCCTCCTCTTCTTCATCGTCGTCGTCCCCGTAGTCATCTTCGTCGATGACGCGCTTCGCCCTCTTGCGGGGCGGCTCTTGGGGGGGCGTGTGGTCGGTCGCGGGGGGCAGCAGGGGTGCGGGGGGTGTCGGGGGCCGCTTGAGGACGTCCAGGCCGGAGAGGTTGTATTCGCCCCTGTCGCCAAACAGCAGCGCGAGCCTGTCCTCGGCGCGGCGAAACAAATTCGCGAAGTGGGCGCGTCGATGGTCCTCGTCCGGGTCGGAGGATGCCTCAGGCATCAACGGGTTGTCGCTCGGCGTCTGTATCCGCGCCGGGCCATCATCCACAACAGCATGGTGCCTCCGGCCGGCATTGGCCTGGCTCCCGGCCGGCGTGTGCCAGGCATGCTGGCTGTTAGTGATGGACATTTTTCCGAGTCCGGAATGGCTAGACGGAGGGCGGTCGCTCGGTCGCCATGCGCCGGAAACGCGCTCGTAGTCAGCCGGCTCCGGGGCGGTCGAGGGCGTCAAGGTCACATGGGCAAAAGGAGCGATGTCGGGAGAATTGGCGAGCAAAGTTTGGGGACAATCGGCGATGTCGTGGTCGTGTCTCGATGGTTCGGGTGATGGTCGATTTATTAGGGGCGACAACGTGAGGTCAACTCCTGGTTGATTGGAAGCAGGCGCCCAGGTCCAGTCGACCTGCTGGACCCACCTGGGGTTAGCCTCTTTTTACGAGCCATCGAAAAGAGCCGCAGGACGGAGCACGGAGTATGGTGTACTTGCTCCCCAAACCTATTTTTCGTCACATAGCCCACAGTACAGCTGATTAGGTTCTAAAACTATATTTCTAGATTTTGGGTCGCGAACAGAGCATTAATCATCAGACTTTTGTTTTTGTGCATTTGAATTCAAAGCCGTCACAAAGGGTTATATACCAGTCATGATTTGGAGGGTACAAGCAAGTCACGTGACACTCAAAGCGTGGCTCAGGTCATCCAGAAAATGTTGGGTCAATGAATCCAAGATTATGCCCGAGTAGATAACAATTCAAGACGAGCCTGGTAGGCATAATTGAGTCACGCATCAGTCTCTATAGCGTCCAGTACAAACGGTTTTTCATGAGACACAGGACCATATCATGTGACGACCCCACATATTTTCTGACTCTTAACAAACTCGTGGTCGCCCCTGCATCACATCGCTCAATTGAACTGTATCGCATCGCATCTCTTGAAGTCAGATAATGCGATGCAAATCAATGCATTTGATGGATTTAAGAAATAGTTCAACTGTTGACGATCCCTGTCCAGCAAAGGCGCGCCTACAATCCGAGAAGTATGTCTCCTTTTCATGGAGCTCTGAAATTCAGTGCTCGAGTATGTGCCAGGGTTAGGAGCTGCAAATGTTTTCGGATGGTTTCAGTTAAGGCCCCACCTGCCCAGTTGCAGGCCCAGGTTCACCTGCGTCAGCCTCCAATCAAACGAACGTCCTTTGATACGCCACGATCGCTGCGCATGTGAAGTGAGGCTGGAGCTCTGAAGGGATGTGACTGCTTGCGCAAGCCTGACTGGTGCACTGCATCACTGCACAAGTAAGATAGAGACATCGGCCAGTTCTCGCATCTAAGTTATGTCCAAGTCTGCCATTGTCGATCCACAACAATGACCTCGAACAAACCGTGACAAGAGCCGCCATCCATCGATTCGCATACAAACCCATCGATTTTTCGATACCAGCATCGATAGAGCTCCCTCCTACCCGCAGGTAGCTACCGCACACTGCACCTTACAAGTATAGCCCCGCCATGAGGATACGTCTACCATTTGCAGGTACGTTCCATGCTCTCTCACATGCTACCTATCCCCAAACAAACAAACACCCGATCGAAACGAGTCAAAGCTCACCAGAAACCATTGTCTCGCACCCACAAACAGGCGCCTTCGCCACCCTCCTCCTCCTAGCAGGCTACACCTCCCTCCTCACCCCCCACTCGCAACCATCCGACCCCGACGGCCCGACCTCAACCCTCCCAACGATCAACCCGCTCCTCCTCCACTTTCTCACCCTCTTCACCCTGACAGTAGCCTTCTACTGGTCCCTCGACACCACCCGCCGACGGATCCTTCACCTGACCCTCCTATGCGCCGCGGGGCTGGGGATCGGGTCCGAGTTCCTGCGCGCCATCGTCCTACCCCCTCTTCCTCTACCTTCTCACGACAGCGGGCAACGCGCCTTTGATCTGCTTAATGTGCTAGCCAACCTTGCGGGCTCGTTTACGGGCTTGGGGCTGTGCGCGTGGTATCACAAGAGGATGCTGGAGCGGAAGAGATTGCGCAAGTACACCGCTGTGCCGACGACGGGTGGGGAGGGGGGTGGTGTAAATGGGGCAGAGGATTTGGAATTGGGGGAAGGTCCTGGGTTGGGTGGTCGGGTCGGTGGCGAACGTGAGGAGGGTGTGGTTACGTCTTCTTCTGGAGGGAATGAGACTAATGCCGGTGGCGGTGGCGGTCAAGGACAGACGCTGGAGGAAGAGGTGGATAATTGGGATGAAAATGCCATTGACGCGTGGGATGAGGAGGAGGAGGATGCCGGCGATGTTGGTGCAGCCGCTACGCCGGCGGCGGGCAAGGATGCAGACGTGAAGAAGCGCGCGGATTGATGGGCGCGGGAACAGCGGTGAAGGACGACCTCTATCACCTTGGCGCAGAATGTATGGATAGCGGTTGCAACGCCTGGGGACCTTTTTTTCTTTTGCTCCTTTGGAACAACGGAGCTGGCAAGCGGTGGTTGTGTTGGCGTTACAATGTATGAGAAAAGGATATGAAGGCATGATTACCTGTCACTGATACCAAAGAATTGGCTGCCCTTTCTATGAAGAGGGCACTGCATTGCTTTGATTATCTTCAGGTTCAGAATCCAAAGCCCTCCTTGTGATACCACACTGACCGCTCCCTGTTCACCCAGACGCCGACATGTGCCCTGACATCCTCGGCCATCTCCCTGGGGCCGCACACGAGCACCGCAACCCGCTCCTCCTGGCCGTGCTTGAACAGATCGTCCACAATCCTCTTTAGGTCCGGCCGCTTCCGGTTGTGCTGCGACGTGTACCGGCCCCGCCGCCGATCCCTATACATGGCGCTCATTTCCACCTGGCCTTCCCCGGCGTCACTGCCGTCGACCCGCTCAGCAGCGGGCGTGTACCGGGAACGCTCCGGCCTTTCGGCGCTAGTCGTATCCCCCGTGACGTATAGGTGGATATTGTCGTCCTTCAACAGAGGATGGGCATCCTTGCCGGTCACCGCCCACGTCGCGTCGCCTGCTCGCCGGACAGCCCACACCATCTGGACCTTGGCCCCGGGATTTTCGCCGACGATGGAGCGGTACAGGGGGAGCGTGAAAGCCGCGCCGACGCCACCGGCAACGAGCAAGATGCGGTCAAATTCGGCAAACGGAGGGAAGCGACTCGCCGCGCCGTATGGGCCTTCGAAGGACAGCGGTATCTTGTCCTCGTTGGTCGCGTTGGTGGTGTTGCTGGCGAGCTTGGCCAGCCGTCCCAGGGCCCTCGTCATCGGGCCGCCGCAGTGGCGCGCAATCAAGGTCAGGTCTCCGCTCTCGTCGTCCACGGCAGCCACGGTGAAGGGGTTGAACAGCAGCTCAAACAGGAGGTGCGAGATGGAAGCGGCACTCATCGACTTTCGCGCGGCGGCGGGGAGGCTGAGGTAGATGTGGGACCCCGGTTGCCCGCGGAAGCGGTTGATCTTGGGATGGGGGATGCTGGCTGTGATCTTGACGAGGTCCGTCCCCGGAATTGATTCCACCATCGCGTTCCCCGTGACAGTATCCATCTTGCGGGAAATTAGATCGAGTAACAAGACACCTAGGGCTTCGAGCAAGAAAAGCTTGGATGGGCCAGCGTGGGTGATAATCTGAACGGGTACGATGATGCCCATGACGAGGTGCACGATGAAGAAGAGACGGTACGAGAACCGACGGACGGGACGCAGGGCAGTCGAGAGAAGGAGACACAGGCCGAAGAAAGCCATGATTCCTGCGAGAACCTCCGGGTCACCCAACCGGTCTAGGCGGTCCCTCTGGACGAAGAAGTTGAAGTAGAGCGCCACGTGGAGGCAGAGTAGCATGGTGGTGACCCGTGCCAAGACTCGGTGCCAGCGGTTGACCTGCTCGTGCGAAGACTGAAGGAGATACGCCACGGGGTTCAGCGATTTGAGCGCCAGCAGGTACTGGAGCGGCCACTGGGATATCGCGACGAGGCCGAGCCGTTTCGTGACGTGCAGATAGTCTGTACAGTCAGGCAGCCGCTCACAACCACAAAGCAGAGATGAGACATACCCTCCCCAGTCTCCATTATGGAGAGCAGCAGAAGCCAGGCGGTCCACAAGATCCCAACAAGCCACTCTACCAACAGTTAGTCTGGGACCGTTGCTCATGCTGTGCAACAAAGCCAACTTGAACCCTGACTTGACACGTACGATCACGCTGCCCGTAGACTTTGCCGGTCACAACCACATCCTCACCCAACCACCACTGAGCCCTCCTGGACCAAGCCCCCGGGTTGCCGGCGCTGCTGTTGCGCCGCTCCTTGAGGACGGGCGAGCTGGGGACAGCAGCATAGTCGCCGTTGGTCCCGCGCCAGTTCGCCGCGTTCTTGGCTAGCCGGTAGAGCAGAATCACAACGACGGGGATCAGAGCCGAGAGCTGGGCCAGCAGCCCATACCTGTCCAGCGTCTGGCGGCGGAGTTGCTTCTCATCAGCGGACAGGTCGACAAAGTGGTAGCTAGGCCAAGTCATGTCGCCTCGACAGTGACACTTCTGGGCATGAAAAGAAACGAGAGTGAAAAGTGCCAGTGTCGATTCGGCCTTGGGAAGCAAGACGCGAACAGAATGAGAAGTCGAGGCTGGCCGGGTCTGGACTGTGGATTGAGCACGGGGCTGGAGCGCAGCAGTGGGTCTACTTCCGTCGTCCATCTGGGATTCGGCAGGGGGGCGGTTGCGGAGATTAAGCGGGCGCTATTGATTGGCTATGGGCTGCCAGCCGACACTTTCGGGCTTCGAGTTCCGTTCAGTTTGGTTCTTTACTCACTTAACTAGCTGAAATTGTCAGTCTTGGGCTATTGAAACCGAAATGGTCTCACATACCCAACAGGCATGGAAGAGTCAAGCCATCGAAGGCTCGACTTGACCATCGAACCGCCGCACTCAACGTACAATTCAGGGTCGCGTAGAACCTCGTGAACGGCAGATTCATCGCCATGGTACCATGTGTAATTAATGTCACTCGCCGTAGGCTGCCAGGCTGCCAGACAACCTTGAAAGAACCCGTTATAGCGCACGGATTACCGCTTTCTCAATGTAAGGTACCTTACAGTTACTAGGCAGATCTCAGACTTGGGCTGAGAAAGCTCACAGGGTGGAGTACCCCGGTGCTTGGTCTAACCCACGTTGGGTAGTTGTTGATATGTGTAATGTTCGAAGCGCAGGCTTCAGCGCTCGAGCTACAGAGAACCTAGGGCAATGACGGATTTTCTTACAATCTGTTCAATGAGAGATCCAGTGACAGGTGGCCCGAGGTGTCGGATTTGAAGTTCGCACCACCTGGCTCAGAATCGGCTGTCTCACTTCACTCACTGTTGTTAGGTAAGTAGTTATTTCAGGCATCTCTCCAACCTCTGCAGACTTCAGATACGCAGCGTATCGCCGAGAAACCCATTGCATTCTCCCCTTTAACCCAAGCAGAACTCGCAAGAGTCTAGTCTCCAAACCTGAATTACTTGATGGAACTCACTGAGCGCTTGGAGAATGGAGATGAGCTGCAGCCCTCGTCCACTGGTCTCAGCTCTTGATCACTTTAGCAGGTCAGTAGGGGTTAACAGACGTTACAGAACCCGCTCCCATTAGCTCGCGGACTCAGCTTCATCCGCACATAAAGCACCCGATATCATTTCACCATTTCTCTATCTCTGGAATCCGCTAACGTCTTACGACCAAGTACTTACCTACCTGGTCGAGTCGTCGCAATTCCGTCTTGAACGCAGCCCAACTTTCGAGTTTCGATTGAACAATGGGGCCCCCGGATGCCCGTTCTGAGCAACTGCCGATTCACGAACTCAAGACCCCTGCCCGCGACACAATGGTCCGCGCCATCAACATGCATTGTCAAGCGAGATTGCCAAGCAGACGTATGCTCAAATCGTCGATGGGCTCTCGCTGGCCGAGGTCGCCCTAGATCGCTTCTTAGAGTATGTCTGCGCGGGCCACCCGCTCCTCGCTTGAACATAAGAACTGTGTCCTGGGGTGGCCGAGGAGGCCCAGGAACTGTGTTCCGGTTTCGATCCCAGCACGTTGCTCATGCCTTCCAGAGTAAGAACTCTCAAAACTACGAAAAGCCTCTTGCAGTCTGGTGTCTTGATAACGGTTTGTTTGGCCTACTATGGTATAACTCCTTCGCGACTTCGAGTCTGCTCCGCCGAGGTCTTCTGGCTTCTCCACCGGGCTTTTCAAGCTTGTTGCAAGAGCGGTCCACGAGATTGCGGTATGGCTTTACCAGCAGGACATAACGCGGCGTAAAAATGACGTCCTTGGGAGGTGGCGCCCCTTCGGAGGAAAGGCAGCGCTTCTACCCTGCCACCTTCCCTACTATCCTCTTCTGCCACCCGTGGTACCGCGACTACGATCAGGACCCCGAGGGCATAGCTGACTGTGTGGGGTATTGGGCCGAGGCTCACATTCTTGGCGGTATTGTCCGCTACAACCGCCGGAACCCCGAGTCAACGAGGGATCCGTCAATGAGCACTTGATTACCTCAGATATTTGTTTCATAACACGAATGACACCAGGTACTAACTTCTTTGATGCCAGCTGGATGCGATATACATCCATGTCGACAGACGTCAAGTGATTTTCCGCATTTGCCGCCTTCTCAACAGTCAGGTTGAGGGAACTTGTCGACTTCCTCCTCTCCGACCAAACCGCCCACAGCATCATTGCCCACTCCCGGTCCTTCCAAGCCAGGCAAATCGTCAGCGGGTCGATCCCCAGCCGGATATGAAAAGACTGGCACTTGCCGCGATCCATGGGAGCGCTGACTCCCCGCGACTTGCGGCTGAAGGACGTCATTGATGAGTTCAATCCTCTCTCCAAAAACCATTGGCAAGTGCGACCCACAGCATCCGGTCCGAGATGCTTCGGACTCACTACGGAAGCCGGTATTGACGTTCGGAGACTAACCCACCAAACCACCCTCAAAAGTGGTCTGTAGACTATCGAAAGGCAAGGCCACGTGCTGAGAGGGAGCGTGAAGGGGCAGTTTGGTGACTTGGACTAGAACGGAGTGTGCGGGACGCGTCTTATTGCACAATACCTTATGTACAGTATTGTACAGGATGATCGCCGGGTACTCATTCCGCTCCTTAGTGTCCCCTACATGACGGGAGGTTGAGGACCAGAGTTGTAGAACACTACGATAGGTCACAGGTATCTTTGAAAGATCAAAACCAAGGAGGGAGCGGGCGAGAGGAACTGTGTGCGTAGACTGTGCTGTGACGGAGGTAGTCTAGATAGAGACCAAGAAGTGAAAACGAGAGATATTAACTAGACCTAATCGATCTCTCCAACGCTGAGATATACAAGTAGGCCAGGCTTGACTGACTGCTTCGGCTGCCTGCGATCGATATACGACCCCCCACCAAGTCATCCCTCGGATAATCCAATTGACTGGGCACACAGCCGCCAACGCCATTCAGTCCACGCCTCGGATACAGGCTCGGCGGCTCACGCTCCCAGATGTCTCTGAACACGTCGTCCTGGGTGGCGAACATCGGATCCAGACGCGTCAGGTTCTTGGCCGAGGGCGACAGTGGACAGGGGCAAGCATCGGCTGGCGACTCGGAGAGGAGGAAGTCGATTAGGTCCCGCTGCTGCTCGTCCAGCAGCTGGCAGAGCCTGATGGTGACCCCGTCGCGGTCCGAGTGAATCCATGCGTTGGGTTCCGCGGAGCGCTCGTCGTCCCACGCCTCGTGTTGGTCGAAGACGATGACGCCTCCAAGAATCCGGTTCTCGGCCCAGTAGCCGATCATGTCGGCAACCCCGTCAGGATACTGGTCGCTGGCATAGTATGAGAAGTGCGCGAACAACGTTGGGCCGGGTGGTGTATATCCACGCATCCGATCCTCTTCCGACTGCCACGAGGTCACTCGATCAATAGTAAAGGCCGTCTCCCAGGGCTGCTTGTCGTGGATACGGTGGCCCTGTTTGAATAAGATGACGGCCAACTTGTGAACAGCCACGGCCACGAGCTCGATGAGCCGGCAATCGAAGCTGCGACGGCGAGGGGCCGCAGACTGAAAGGAGCGGAGCAGCTCATCATCAAACTCCAGCGTATCAATGGCAAGCCCAGACAAGAACTGCCGTGCCGCTTCCTCGGCGCCTGGACATAGCGACGTATGCTCGGAGACTGGGTGACTCGGGTCGAGGCCTAGTCACGCGGTAACGGTACTGATCAAAGGCGACGCTGGCGAGGGGCAGACCATCGACGATCTGGGCACAGTCTCCAGGGCCAGGCGTGTGTCGAGCACGTTCCGGACTGCACGCCCGAGGATGTCGCGGTGCTGCTTGTCGAGGATTGCATCTGTGCGGCTCATTACTGCCGTTGTCCAGTTTGTAGGACCCGTGAAGGCGACACGAAGGGTTCGAGGCGGGGAGGTGTGGAAACGAGTCGTGAGAATCAATGTTGGGTCCAGGACAGAAAGAGAACTTGTACCTGAAACATCAACCGAACGGATACACCGCAACGCACGCAAGAGACGAGATGATCAGAAACTCCAGAGGGAACCAACAAAGGACATGGCAAACATGCTCTCTGCCTAATTGTGTTGGCGTGTGCGATTGGCGGGCGAAGCGCCAACGTGACGCTGCCCTACCAACATCCAACAACGAACATGCAGCAACTATTAGCTGTGACTACGGGGGCTGGCCCAGGCCCGTCGCGCAACTAGTCCTCGGCGGAACGACCGGGCCCAGTCGTTTTGCCCGAGTCGACCGTTGACAACTCGTACCATCTTGGGGTCCGCGGTTGGCCAAACTCAACGCAAAGCCACATCGGCAGCCACGGAGGGGCGGCCAGGGCCGCCTTCTACGGAGCCATTTGATATCCGGCCAAGACCAGGTCGGCATGTTCTTGCCGCCTAGTTGTATACCTGCCCTTTAGGCAGGTTAATCTTGTGGTGTCTGGTTCTTCTTGTGGCTTGGCTGGTCCCAGCTACGCCGGATGTGGAGGAAGTTCGTGCGGTCTTGAAACACAGGTCCTCGCTTGATCTACGGTTTCGCGGACAGCTGAAAACCGACAGGAAAGAAAACATGGATGAAGTAGAAGTGCTGAAAATAACAAGAGGTGAAGATTTGGGTGTTGACTTCTGGACGAGCAGCACAACTGTACTGGTGCTGAATCTCCATATATTTCCATTCCCCTTTCTCGGTTATAGACCTCAGAAGCTTGTTGGAAGCAAAGGTTCAACCAACGCTACCTATTGACATCCAACACTCTGTACACCTTACTCGTTCACTTCTGATCCCGAGGTCACTCAGCCGCTGTGACCAACAAGTCGTTTACCCATTTTCCTCCACCAGGAGAGATGAGCTGGGACTACAGTCAGACCAGGGGGGACCCCAGGGGCAGAAATCCCATGGTGGTGACTGTATCCCCTGACGCTCTGTCAATAGTTTCGGATTATCATTCCCCGGCAGGATACCGGAGCTTCAGCCAGATCAGGAGGGACACCAGCAGCAGAGAGCCCATAGTGGTGACTGTATCCCCTGATGCGCCGCAGGGTTACGACCCCTATGCTCGTTCCTTGACAACCTCCTCGTACCCTCATCCCACAGCAGGATACACTCCAACTTATTTTCAAGGGACCACCAACACGTACCCTCTTCGGCCTGCCGCTCAGTCTCGTCTACCATCAGAGGGACCCCGGCCCTCAACATCCTCTTCGTACCCCTTTGCCCAAAATGTTGACGCACACCATTCCTCGGACATCAACGCGCAGGCTTATTCCATGACAAGATCAAGGTACACGCCCTCCTATCCTCAGGGCCCAAGCGCGTACCCTTTTGCCCTAATCGTCGATGTCCATCATCCGTCAGATGCCCCGATAGTCGATGCGCGTCCTCCTCGGTTTGACGACCCCGATGCGCTCTACTTTCCCGAACCCCCACCCCCCTACCAACACCCTCCCGAGTATGAATCCACGGTCAACCAGTCCGCGGGCGAAATGCCCGCACAGCCGACGACGCTGCCCAGGATGGACATTCGCCCGTCACGCAGGCTCGAGTACCCGCTCAAACAGGAACATCATGAAGCCATCGCGCGCATGGTCAGCCTCGCACTCGATATCCTGGAGCACCAAAGTTCGGTCCGAGCGCTCGTTTTCATTGGTGCCACTTGCGTGAAAGATTGGGTCAAGGATGGAAACAAATCATCTACCCAGTCGGGCAAATCCGCCAGATGAGGAAATGGGTAGACTTTTTCCTCCAGGCGATTCGTCACTCGTTCCCGCCCATTGAGGTAGAGAACATCAATCGCAAAACTCCTCTTCCAAAGAGGCTCTCTGGGCACAGATACTATGGAACCTTTGGCCGGCACGACTGGGTGGCGGCTGCAAAGGGGAGGTGTGTATCGAATTGCAGTACGCCGAGCAACGAGAACGTCATGCTCCATTGGAAGGCCGCGGAGGCCGGAGTCATGCAGCTCGATTACGAGGTCAGTCTTTTCAGGTTCCTACTTGTGATACCGTCTTTGCGCTAATACAAGCCCGGAATTCCAGCCGATTGCAAGCATGGAAGCAGTAAAGGCCTTCTCTTCTCAGGGCGGCGACAGCCGCAGCCGGCGGCGTGT
Organism: Parathielavia appendiculata; assembly: GCF_033297405.1. NCBI lineage: Eukaryota > Fungi > Ascomycota > Sordariomycetes > Sordariales > Chaetomiaceae > Parathielavia > Parathielavia appendiculata. The sequence continues at coordinate 1,632,021 of NW_026944224.1, forward strand.
CACTTCGAATTACCGAGCCTTACTGGTCGACGGTGCCCTGACGATAGCCCATGAACTCGTTCACTGTTTTGTGGGCCTGCTGTCGGGATACGGGTACCTTACAAATACGCCTAAGAGTCTCAAACCTCCCGGTCTTTACAAGGAGAAGGACGGTGAGGCAGGAAGAACGTGGGAGCTCCGCGTCCTTGGAGGCTATGCTGGATTGTCCATTGTGCGGGAGAGGGGCGAACAAATCCCACGGGCACGGATACGGCTTGAGTGGGACAACAAGGAAATCGAGGTTGACCCTGAGGCTGTAAGGGCGATGGTTGAGCGCAGTACGTTGGCCGTCGCAAACTGAAACTGCTGGTTACGCGCCCGGACTGACCCTTTCTGAGTAGACTTCGAGTTTCCTCTCAAGACCATTGGGAAGTGGGAAACTCGCCAAGGCGCTGGAAATGGAAGCTCGTTGTTGGGTTCCCTCAGGCTGAGGTGGAGACATAACTTGACCAATATGGAATCGCAGACGTCTTCGCCGACTAGTACCTCTTCTCCGTCCTCCGGCTCTGGAAAGCCCACCAAGGCTCAGCAAAGCAGCTGTAGCGGTGCCAGCCGGACTCCAATTCCTGCGTCGCATGCCGATGCTGCAAAGACCGCTTCGGGAGTTGCGCCGGGGACGGCTGGCGTAAGCGGCCAGAGCCGGACTGGGCGCCGACCTGTCCGTCCCAGACTCCGGATACCCGAGAGCCACGGCAATCCGATAACGCAAATTGCGGCTCCCACATCACCCGCTCCGGCGAAGACCCCTTCTCCTGCGGCAAGGAATCTCGCACCCGCGGTAAGAACTCCAGCGACAATGAATCCTCGGCCATCGACGCCTGCAACAGCTACTCCTGCAACCCCCTCCGGCAGTATCGCCCCATCTTCTTGCGGTCGAGATTCTCGAGACCCTCGGGCGGCTTCTCAGGTTAGCGCCCCCACTGCTACGCCAAATTCAACACCCGCGGCAGTGTCATCTGCGCGCGCCGGCCCGCCGCGTCAAGGGAACACATCGGCGGCTACTTCCGCCACAGCGAACAACAGCGCGAGTCAGCCTGCGGATGGTGGTCATCCAGGTCCCCGGCCTGCTGATATGCAGAAGGGACTTGCAAAAGACTGAGGAGGTAGAATCATGAGCTGAGACCAGCGGACGAGGGCTGTGCGCATGCAATAAGGGATAAGACACAGGATCGCGACGGAGTCTGGGGTCAAGAATGATTTCGATTGAATTCTGTATTTGTAAACGGATATAATCATTTGATAATCAGAAACAGTGAGACTTGGAGGACAGACAAACGCGCTCCCATACCTTGAGGTGCTAATCAAGTGCACGCGAAAGCCGGTCAGTTGTCTCCAGCCGCCTCGCTGAAGACGGGAGTGACAATGCGCCACAAGAGCGGCGATCAATGAACTTTTTCTTTTTGGTTTTCGTCGTGTAATCAAAGTTCTTTGCCAGCTTTGAGTGTAGCAGTTTTTCGAATGGAGCAACGATGTGTAACTGAATGTTCGCCACCTACTGTACCTAAGTCGAGTCCTGAAGGCTCGTCGTGTCCGCTGCGGTTGCATTGTATTCGAGGAAGGCCGCTGTGGGGCCGTTGAATCGTCAGCGCCCATTGAAGATCGGACGGCGTCTGTGCGTTTCAGTGTATCAGTGGGCTTGGCCCGCTTCAACCCTCCACTACCAACTACCTTACCAAGCCCTGAACACCTCCAAGTCTGTCGGCCAATACAACCGCCAACAATTGATACAGCAGGCGATCGAAAACAGCCTGCGAGCAGCATTCAATGGAAAGCTTCGGCATTGCGAACACAACTTGAAGCCATTCAGGCAGAATGTCGCTCGTCCCATATCACCCACGCGAAGGGCGCGAAATTGTGCTGTAAGTCATTCTTCCAGGGCTCCGGGACCAAGCTGCCGTACACCCCTCGTCGTCGTCTGGCCTGTATCCTACCTTCCACCTGCAGAAATCTGAAGGGAGATGCTTGTTGATAGAAGGTGTATCTTGTCTTGCTGACATATTGCTGCCGCAGCCGACACTACAACGCCATCGTCGTCCGCGACCCTTCCTCCCAACGTCTTGAGATCCGGGGTCTGCAACTCAACGAATGTCCGACCTGCCACCAGCCCCTGCGCTCAGCTTCCCCTGACAGACACTACGAACGATCCCATCATGACGACACTTACGTTGACCCAAACTACTTCCGCATGCTACGCGCTGGTCATAACTCTGGCAGTGCTTCCCCAGTCCATCCACCGCCGAGTCCAGTCCGTCGATTAGCCGAGCCTCTGCCCGCCGTGGTCCACGATGAGGATGAAGTCGAGGCAAGGATACCGAGGGCTGAATTTGTCAGCAGTTCGCCTGCCCCTCAGAGCGGTGGACGCATCAAGCGAGAGGCCTTCAGCCCACACTATTTCAACACGTTCTTCGTTGAAGAAAGGGAGCTTGGCAGAGGAGGGAAAGGTGTCGTCCTGCTGGTGAGACACGAGATTGACGGCTGCAACCTGGGGCACTTTGCCTGCAAGCGCGTCCCGGTTGGAGACGATCACGCCTGGCTGGAGAAGGTGCTTGTTGAGGTGGAGCTGCTTGCCAACCTAGCACACCCCAACCTCGTCTCGTACCGCCACGTCTGGTTGGAAGACGTCCAACTCACTCGGTTTGGCCCCAGCGTCGCATGCGCCTTCATACTTCAGCAGTACTGCAACGGGGGCGACCTGCTGCACTACATTATCGGCGACATGCCAAAAGAGGCGACCAAGGAGGAGCTCAAGGCCCAGATGCGGCGAAGATCCAAGGGCCAGGCTGAGCGGCCCCAGATTCAGAAACGTCTACCACCTGAAGAGATCTATTCCCTTTTCAAGGATGTGACCTCTGGTTTGGCCTACCTACACGCTGCGAATTATATCCACCGAGACCTTAAGCCGAGCAACTGTCTTCTGCATCGCGATGGGAACCAGTTGAAGTGCCTGATTAGCGACTTTGGCGAAGTTCAGCCGGGAGATGCCGTTCGGAAGTCGACGGGGTCGACAGGCACCATCTCGTATTGTGCGCCAGAAGTCCTAAGGAAGGACGCACGCGGCATCTACGGCAATTTCACCACCAAATCGGACATCTTTTCCCTCGGCATGATCCTCTACTTCATGTGCTTTGGGCGTCTACCGTATGCCAACGCCAACATGATCCACGAAGAGCTGGAGGATATCGATCAGTTGCGCGCCGAGATCTCCGACTGGAAAGGGTTCCAGGACGAGAGGAAAGAGCGGCCGGATCTGCCTCCCAAACTTTACCAACTCCTCAAGAGACTGCTCGCTGTCAATCCCGCAGAACGGCCCGCCGCTAACGAAGTCCTGGGTTTCATGGCAGCCGAATCCAGTTTGGATGGTATGGTACGAGGCTCCCGAAACACCAGCCCGCTTCTAGGCCTCTCTGGACACAGAATCCAGAATTTAGACTCTCCCATGCCGCCAAGCACCCCTGTTCCAGGTCTGTCACCCGCTTCCTCACACTCAGATCAGCATTACTCACACATGCAAACCCCCAGACCCCACCAAACACGCCCGCGTCAACAGCACAACAGATGAAGACCTCCCAGGTCCCTTCCGCCGTGCCACCCCCGACTCCCCGGCGCAGACATCCACCAGCACACTCCTCACAAAGCGCATCAGCCCTCCAGCGACAGCAGGCTCCCAAGCGATGACCCTCTCCCGCAGCAGCCGCAACCACAAGAACAGTCACAGCCACAGCCCACGCCGCCGCTCCCCATCGCGCTCACCCCAGCGCAGCCCCAACCTGGGACCTGCCACCGCCGTCAGCAGCCCCCCGGCCGCCACAATCACCACGCCGCTGCTCATGCCGCCTCCTACGACTCGTCTGGAACGGATGAGACAGGGTGTTGCGTTGACTTGGTACCGTGCCCGTGGCTGGGCGAGGGCGAATGCGAGGTTATTGAGGCTGGTGCTGTTTGTGCTGAAGATACTCTCGCTTTCGTGGGTTTGCTGGCCGTATAGTGCTGGGTGGGCGTTCTTGGCTGCTGTGGTGGGGTTGGCGGTGGGGGATTTATATTCGGAATGGGATGGAGAGGGGCATGGGCTGGGTGGGAGGGTGAGGCTGGGGTTGTCTGGAGAGGGGACGGGGCAGGATGTGTCCGGGTCGGGGGCGGGTTCGGGATTGGCGGGGCGGTCTGGAGAAGGGGAGCGGGGAGGTACCAGTCAGCGTGCGGTGGGACGTCGAATCGGGGGCTGGCGGAGGAGTTTGGTGTTGTTGGTGGTGCATTGTGTGGTGTTGGGGGTTACGGACCAGCTTGGGGTGTTGTGTGCTGGAAGAGTGGGGAGGAGGGAATGGGAGAGTTGGTGATGGGAGACGAAGCGGTGAGTGGGAATTCGGGGGCTCAGCCGTCTCGCCACGGAAGCGAGACATTCCTGCGCTTCATTTTTGCCTGACCAGCTTTCCATGGGATGTGCCATTACGCGCCACTTCATGCTGGCGCTCGCAGGAAGCTGGGAAGTATCGTCACAGCGGCTCGGCCCTGGCAGATCACCCGCCTTACGACACGATATCCGCTTTTACTCGACCGATCATTCGAACCACCGTTTCCTCGGCAGGCCGCGAGGTCCATCGCGTCCCCACCTTACTTGTTAGGCTTGGGTTATTACGGCGGAAAGCAGGGTACAGCTACAAGAGGCAACTCAGCGACCTGCAAGGTGTTCGCGAGGGAAAGCCTGGATCCCAGGTTTCGGCAAGCTATTTGGGACCGGTGTTGCATTGATGTCACCGTGCAAGCATCCATTAATCTCAGGGGGGATAACAAATCTGGTATATGGGGTATATTCTAGGCCCTTGGTGAACTGGGGATGCTGCTCTCGGAGTGGAAGAACTCGTCATTTGACCCTGTTGCTCATTTAGGTCTCCAAACCGGCCTCTCCAGCCGGGATCGTTCGGCTTTCTACCCGAGCCGCGAGGTCAGCCATCCATGTCGTTACGAATAGAACCGGATGCGGAACGGACTCGGCTCAGTGGTTCACGGACACTTCAAATCCGTCCGCGGGCGGTACGGCTTGCGGTCGATTTCAACTTGGCAAATCGAACCGGCCAGGAAGGCTTGAGGTGATGGAAGATGGCTTGGGGGGTTCAGGGCACCTGATATCCAAGCTTTCATGCCAAGAAATACTCCTTATTGTCAACTCACAGGTGGGGAGAATTAACAGGTAACAGATGAGGATCATGGAGGTCCCCAGAATTGGTGCTTATAGCGGACTTTCTAAGTCCGTCCGTTCTCCCTATCCCTCTGCGCAGGGTTTCACAAACATTCTTGTGCTATAAGAGGAGAGCGTTAGTGCCCCCGCCGGTTCCAAGCATGACATGGTGATGGCATTGGCAGCAGTCCTTGAATGTTTCATATCATGGCATAGGGGCAAACAGGCCCAGGCCGCCGGCGATATTGGGCCACTTCTGCGGAGTGCTTCCCGGATACTCGAGGGACCACAGACGGTCAGACAACAGATGATTTGAAGGACCCCACCATGGCATCACATACATGGTGCAAGGCCGGTTGGATTGTTTATCCGACACACAGAAAGTAGGCCTGTTATCTTGGTGGCAATGCGAACTCAACTCTTCTCATCTCTCCTGGTGTTTGCAGACTTGCGGATCTGCTGTACAGTGCTCAATGAGTTGTTTGGCTGCCTTGCGTGTCAGTGAGCATTCGCCCCAAAGGAACTTGAACAGTATGAGTGTTCCCAAATGAGTTATAACCGTGACAAACATCACAGTCAGTGAGTGAATGAAGGGTGATACTTAGCTTACTTCCCTTTCAGAGACCAACCGGTCAGGGTATCTAGTCATGCAAGGTACAACCCCCAGCCTGCCCACGAAGTTTATGACCACCAAATCTAGCTATTGACCTATGGAAAGGCGAATGAAGCGTCCTCAGACCCGGGCATCTATCTGACATGGAGTTCACCTGATTCTCTATATTATATTACAATCAAATACCCATTCATCTGTGTTCAACGATAAGTCGAAGGAACTTATCGCCTTCAGACTGTAAAAACCTTAGGACGATGATTCTTATCCAATAGTTACTTGAGCTTGGTCCTTGTACGGATACAGTACTATCCTGCCTTGATGACAAGGACCGAGGAAAACAAACACGCCAGATCAACAACCTACACAACATCTTTGGTAAAGTATGACACGTCAGAGTGGTCCGCATTAAAGTTTGTTCGGGTGTGAGTTCAAAATGGCTGCTGGTCTCAACTCAACACAGCAACATCGGCCAGAAATCTCGGACCAGTGAACACGAGTGTTCATGTTATATATATTGGTGCACGAACGGAAGTGACCATTAGCCCTTCTTATCCAACAGGAGGCAAGGCACTGTCACGAAGGAGACGGTGGCCATTTTCGGGGCCTGGCTTTGCCCGACGCGCGAAGCCAGGGAGTGAATTGGGATGTTCGGAGGTGATCCCAGCCGGCCCTTTCCTTCCAGTCGTGATGTTCCGCATGTCGAGAGGAAGTAGGCACCGTGTACTCTGGTAACTGAGCTGGGAATCTGCAGAATGCGATAGGTTGCTGCAGAGTTGTGAGTAAGGAACCTTATGGGCTTCTGATCTTTGGCGGACGCTGAAAAGGTAATCCTACGGACCTTGGCAAGCTCTCTGTATGTGTAAGCCATCAGTGCCCATGTCCCTGAGCCTCTCGCAGATGGATTGGTACAAGTCATTTTGAGCATTCGTGAACTTTGCCATCTTGGCATGCTCCTTCGCAACTGGCTCTTTTCTCTCGTTCATGTAATGCAAGATGGCCATATCTCGTGGGACGATCTGGGCGAGGTTGGAGTTAGATCACGCATAACTGAGCTCCAAATTCTTTGACAAACCTCTTCTCCGGCAAATTTGATCGTCTTGGTCTCAAAGAAAGTGCATATATTGATCACATGCTGGGTAAAGATGGTGGGCCGCTCGAAACTGTTCCTGAGATCCTGCAACTCGCTCGAATGGGCAGACAAGGTCATCATCAGCTTTTTCCGACGCTTTTTTGAAGTCCGCGGCGGCACCGGCTTTCAATGCCTCGATTTGGGCTGCAGCAGCAACATGCTGCCAGTATGAGGAGTGCCGATGAAGCCAATGCCAGAAACGGAATCGTAGATGGCCTTTTGTTCCCTAATCTTGCGGTTCTCCAGCCGAGCATGACGATTGGAGTGGGTGTTGCAAAGAGCCTGCGGTGTGATGACAGTCGATAAGCCAAAATGGAAGCAAGATGATATACATCGTAGACACACCTGCTTGATGACCAGGCCACCCAGACTGTGAACAATGGACCCCAGAGTCGGTTGATTTGCCGAAATTGTCAATCACGCTGGCCACAGACTGCCGGCCACCTCTCATAGAGAACTGACGTGTTCTCCCTTCCTCTTGTCTATCAGGCGACTCGTGAGCGTTTGGGCGATCGCGTCAATGGCTGTGGCGTTTTTCCACCAACGCCCGCTCACACGCAGCATTGTAGCCGAAGGTCATGACGTGGCGCCCTGGAATATGGGCGAGGCGCTGGCTCGGCCAGAAGAACCCAGAACCGTCATTGGTCTCGTGCGTCCAGGTCTCTTTCAGGTTGGCATTCAGGCCGTCGAGGAAGAAATAACTCGAGAGCGGGTCTTGTCAGCCAGGCGGCCATTTGGAGGAGGGTGGTACTGAAAGTGGTTTAAAGAACCTACCCAACTGCCATGTCCCCCTCGACAGCGCCATCCAGGACGATAAGCCCTTCGCCGGCAATCGCTTGGTTCTGCATGTTAGCGTGCTTGCACCATGCCTTTGACTACGAACCACACTAATGCCGATACTGGGCATAGCTGACAGCATGATTGACGCAGGGAACTGGACAAGCCATGCTGTGTGGAAATGGCAGGAATAAAGGTCAGCAGATTCAGCTCTGGTCGCGTTCGGTTCAGCCTCGCTGAGTCGCTGCCGCCCAGCAGACCTGCGCTTGGTTGGCGGTGCGCCATGCATATATGCCTGGCGCCAATCAGGTCTGGCATCTGGCACTGTCCAAGCCGAATGAGACTCTGGGTACGGTAACGTCAGCATGTAAGCCGAGGCAGATTTGCGCTTTAAAGCGTTACTGTGTCAAGCGCCAGAGTTCCCTCGGCGGCTAGTCCGATCAGCGATTTGTAACGCGGACGAGTAGTTACCCGTAAGTCATGGAGTGACAACCTAATTTGCCGACGGTTGTACAACGTTACCGCTAGTTAGACATCCCTAACTAGTACCGGTAACTGTTTCGAAAATCAAAGAGATTGTTGACCACACGACATTCAGTTGATCGCCAGAGACTCAAATGACGGCGGGAAAGCTGAGCTTCAGCGTTGCTGCTGCAGGATCATCGAATACGCGGCGTACAATCGGTGCCGGAGAGAAGTGGAGACACCGGCGACAAACAGTGACGTTTAACGTGCCAGAGAGTGCCGCACTCCACTATACATACCCAACTCTAATCTCTTTTTGCACAGTTGGCCACATCGCAGGCCGCATGTGGCATCGCTCAATCGAAAGCATCTTAATGCACTCAAATGCGTCGAATGCGTGCGATTCGGAGCGATGCGCTTGATAGATTTGGGGTACCTGAAATCAATTCAATGGAGCGGTGCCAAACCGCCCCGGTGCGAAGAGATGACCAGGGTTAGGATATACGGATCCGTAATGGGGCTGTGGTCCGGGGACTGTTTGGCACGTCCGAATCACGGAGGTACTCCGTATAGTACCCGTAGTTACCGTTATCACTGTTCGTCGCAGTGCGGGTCTCAACAAAGAAATCCCAATTCTCCAAATCACATCCAAAATCGCCAAAATGCCTTTCCAAGCAGCTGCAGCACAATTTCAATGGTCCCCAATATAGACTAATGTTAGTAAAACAGTGTTTTAACCTCTAAAGAAAGAAGTCCTTACCGATGTGCCATCGAGGAGGTTGAGTCAGAGCGGCCTTGGCATCTGGCCGGCTGAGAGTCTGAGCCGCAACAGGTGGGAGGACTCCCAAGTCACAGGCTCTTTGGCACAAAGTCAGCCACAAAGGAGGCAGCAAACTCTGTTGTTCAAAGACGGGTTATATCACGATTTACCAGACCGAGGACAAGCAGAATATTAGTGAAGGTATTGCTTCTTTGATGCCGTTGCGCCGCTTTGCTTTATGAGCACACAATCAAAGGATGCATGAGATTCAACTTTGTCTTTGTCACCTTATACCCAACCAAGGAAACAAAACATCGAGTTCTACCATATGAACACATCAATACAAGTCGATGAAGCCCAAGGAGCGCTCCTTTCTTCAACCAAACCAGGCGCCGAACCTAGACAACTCGTTTGCAACTAGCACGACAACTCGCTTCACCATGGCTAACGAAAGCAATAAGAATAACTGGAGTATTTCTGCGCTCGCCCGCTCGTACAAGGAAAAGAAGGAGGCGCGCAAACAAGCAGAGGCAGAGAGCAACACCCGGGCGGCGGATCTGCGTTGGGATATGCTTAACACTACCGGCGGAACCGCGAACAGGACGGGAGACTACTTCGTCTCCGAATCCGAGTATCTCCCTGACTGCACAAAGAGCAAGGCCAACATGAAACCGGAGGACGGCTCATCATGAAACCGAGCCCTCATCTGGAGAAACGTTTGAGCTGTTGGAGGCGCATGGAGGGAATGGCGTTTGAAACGGTTAGTGGAGGGATGGAAATATGGGAAGAGGGAAGCCAGAAACGTAATGTACAACTTAAAAATACCCCCTTATCCATCGACTCAAGTCGGGATTGGATTCTATTTTCCTTATTTGGGTAGGGCTTGGGAGACGGCGAATTCGAGGGGGTGATGAATAATGACGCGGTGGCGGCAGGCCGGTCGTGAAAGAACGGGAACTTGGGCTTGCGATAAAGGGGGAAGTTTCAAGGCATGATTTCATAAGGTACTTGATGAGCGGGTTAAGTCGTGCCGCAACTTACAACATTCGTGAATCTCATGGCTGGTGGGAGAACGGAGGCCTAACTTTGGTGCTTGTCGTTTTTTGGTCTCCTGAGCCTTAACGGTGGTGTTAGGGTTGACAGTCACACCATGTGACTTTGTGAAGTGGTCCCACTGCGCCGGTAAACCTCAGTCAGTGGAGCGTGGCGAGGTCGCCTGGACGAGAGGCTGGCGGCCAATCATTCCAGCGATGTGCCTGGACATGCGGCAGACACTGGACGCGGCATCCGCTCTCGACCAGCTGTCTCCTTTTAGCTTCAAACGACATTTACCTGGGCTCCTTCATGGGTTGACTTCCTGCTTCACCACAGAGACTACCTGCCTACCCCTAACTGTGACTGCAAATTGCGCTACCTACTGTGTAATGGAAGATCTGTTACGGACCTTGCTGTGTTGTTTGTGGGGACAGCCGGCTTGGCGTTTCGATGAAACGAAACGATCAACGCAGCCGGGCATTGCCCTTCGATTGAAGCATTTCACCCGCCGCCGTTTGAAGCATCGCCACTGACAGAGATATTGATGAGCTGGCACTGACTTGCGCGTACATCAGAGGGCTTGCCCGTGAAAGCAATTTGAAGGTATGACTATTTCAGCGCATGCTGGCATTTCCCAGATTTACATTGTCCGCGAGCCAGATTGCGGATCAATCATCAACCTCCACCTCGATCGGTGTTCCATGAAAGCAAATGCAATGACTCCGAGTTCATCCATGAGAACCGACTGCCAGCTCGCTTGGACGATGTTTTGGCGATCCGGGCGGCCGCCTCTGTGGGTGAAAGCCAAGACGTTTGGGGAGCCGCTTCGTGATCCCTGGATGCAGAAACGACTGGCTGTCGAGGACCCAGCGCTTAACTGCAAGCGCTTGACTGACGGACTGACAACAACGTATTGGCTTTGAGCGACCGAAAACAAAGCAGAGGCGAGTCAAGATCTATCTTTGCGCTGTTAATTGTTGCATCCCAGTCATGGGGTCAGTTTTAGACCTTTGTCCCTTTTTATTGGGTTCCCCCGCGCTCTCGCACAATGAATGGCCTCCCCTCCATTGTTGTGATTCTTCGTTATTGTCCCCCTTTCGTCTCCTTTCATTGTCTTCATTGTCGCACATACAGTCATGCATCACTAGGGCGTTGGGTCATTCTCTTCCAGCTTGGGAATCTGCTTTCCCTTCATCTTTGCTTCGTCTTCCGTTTCCTTCAATTTCTGCATAGCTGGTCTATAACCTCACCAACCAACATCAACTTCCTAATTCGGTTACCATAATCTGCATCCGGATATCAAGACACAACAGCATCACTGCACCCATTCCCACGGCTCACAGCCTCGTTTCTACCGATCGCTGGACGCCATGTTCTCCAACGAAAAGTCAGGGGCACTGCCCCCAGTCCCCTCCAACCTCAACATCTGGCATACTCTCGACTTGCAGGACGAGCCCCAGAGCAGATCAGTACCCCAACTCCGGCCCTATACAGCCCCCAGCGTCACTCCTTATCTCGGACTTCGAGCAAGGCTCTCACAGCTCTGGTTCAACCGCTGGACCGTCCTCCTCATACTCGTCCTGGTCCGCGTGCTTCTCGTGACCGACAACCTCAACGGCAACATCGGCGACGCAAAGGTCAAGGCCCTTTCAGCATGCACCAAGGTCGAGGATATCGGCAGCGCCATGGCTTCCATGCCGCACTACCTCTCGGTCGGCGTCAACTCGCTCGCGTCGGATGGAATCACCAAGACGGTCGCGGGCATGGTCCACATGCTCATGATGATTCTGACGGGAGTCGAGAACCTCATCTTCTTCATCATTAACATGTATGTCGGGACATTTGTCTGCCTGGCCGTGGCGCTGATCCACGGCGGCTTGGACGTCGCTGTCAAAGTCGTCGAGGGCGCCACCAAAGTCATGAACGATGCCATCAGCACCATCTCCGGCCAGATGACCGACACCATCGAGGATGTCCAGAACGCCATCAACGACATTCCCAATAAGGTGACCAGCCTTATCGGTCTCGGTGTCGACCTCCCCAAGATCGACATCAGCAAGAACCTGGACGACCTCAAGAACATCAAGATCGACAGCAATGACCTGGTCAAGGACCTGGTATCCCTCAACACGACAATCCCGACGTTCGACCAGGTCGAGAACTTTACCAAGAACGCTATCGGCATTCCCTTCGGCTTCGTCAAGGAGCAGGTCAATGCGAGCTTCGGGTCGTACAAGTTTGAGGACTCGGTGTTCCCGGTGGCCAAGAAGCAGGCGCTCTCGTTCTGCTCCCAAAACTCGTTCCTCAACGACTTTTTCCAAACGCTCTTCGACATCGTCGCCAAGGCCAAGATCGCCTTCACCGTCGTCATCCCCATCCTGGCACTCGTGGCCATCATTGTCATCGGCTGGCTCGAGATCCGGCGGTTCCGCAGCGAGAAGACGCGTGCTGTCGAATTTACCAAACGCGGTTACGATCCCATGGATGTCGTCTACCTCTCCTCGCGGCCCACGACGAGCCGGGTCGGGGTGTGGCTGTCGGAGAGATGGCAAGTTACGGAGAGGACGAGGATATTCCTCCGGTGGATGATCGCGTACGGAACATCGCGGCCTGCGCTGTTTGTCCTGTCTCTTGCCATTGCCGGCTTATTCTCGTGCGTCTGTCAGCTCATCATCCTGTCATCCATCAAGAAGGAGGCGCCCGCTCTGGCCAGCCAGGTTGGTGACTTTGCCGGAGACGTGGTTGACACCCTGCAGGCAGTGTCTACGAACTGGGCCAACGACGCCAACGGCGTCATCGTTAAGCTGCAGGACGACATGAATAGCGACCTGTTTGGCTGGGTCAGCAACGCCACGACAGCCGTCAACAACACGCTCAACACGTTTGACGCCGAAATCGACAAGGCCCTCACGGCCGTCTTCAAGGACACCATCCTGATGAACACGGCGCGCAATCTCGTCGGGTGCCTCATCACGCGCAAGATCGACGCGGTGCAAAAGGGCCTGACGTGGGTGCACGACAACGCGCACGTCACGCTGCCGCAATTCTCCAACGACATCTTCGCCAAGGGCGCGAATGATAGTGTCAACGGCGACAGCGACCTCACCAGCTTTCTGGCGTCCCCCTCAAGCGTCACCACCGACGAGATTACGTCGGCCGTCAACAGCGTCATCAGCAAGCTTGAGCACGGCATCATCCAGGAGGCGCTCATCTCGACCGCCCTGCTGCTCGTCTACGTCATCGTTGTCCTCATCGGCGTCGTCTGGGCCCTGGTGTCGGCCGCGCAGAGCGACAAAACGCGGGCCGAGGGCGGCGAGGGGTACGGCATGAAGGATGTTCCGACTCGCGTCCTTGGAAGTAGGAGCAGCCACGGCAGTGGCGCCGGCACCCTCCGTGGCGACGACTACTCGAGCTATGGTCAGGACGTTGCGGTCGTGTACGCGGGCAGTGTAAGGAAGGGGCGGCCGAGCCCTGCGAGGTGGCCGTCGCACGCCAGGAAAAGCAGCCATCCTGAGGTGGACCAAGACTCGGACCGCTAGAGGCCGCCTGGGGCGACGAGTCGTGGACTGCCGCCGCGGCGCCGCGACTCGGGTCACTCGATGGATGGGGATGATGATGGATGGGCGCTGGGGTTGCCGCCGCCGCCGCCGCCGCGGTACTCGGAAGATCCCTTCTCGGACGCCCACGCTGTTTAGTGCAGGGCGTTTTGGGTCATTTGGAGTATGGCGATGTATTGAGGTTGCGTAGTAGCATTGTGTTTATTTTTTTTTTTTTCCGCTAGATGAAGAGATGATACCCTTTCCGTTTGGTTGACATTGCTGTGGTGTCTGTGCTGATGCATTGCCATTCCCCTTCTTTGGTGATGCGGTGTTGTGGATGTGAATTGTGGAATTGCGGTTGGATCGCCTGGATAAATGTTTATCAGCCGCTGTCTTTATGGCGCTGCTGTTGACACGGGGTCCTGTGTTGTTGCGTCGCTTTACCCGTATTGAAGACAAACGTCGACTGATCCCATACTTGCATCCCACGAAATGCAACACCACCTAAAAGCTGCAGATGCAACGAGTTCTGTGGCAGGAAAAGAAATCAGCCGGGATTCGATGTCTTGGACAGAGGGAGAGAATAAGGTGGCTTGGCTGGAACCAGGTTCCAGTGCTCGGAGGTTCCGGCTGCGAGATGCAAACGCTGTGTAAGGTATTGTACTATACCTTACCTTAAGGTCCCAAAATACTCAGCACAGGCCCAGTTGAAGCCTCTTTCGACTCGAGCCCCATGAAATGAACGAGCCATTGAGTCTCTGGTTTGCCCATCTGCAGCACAAAATTGCTTCTACGGCCCAAGACACTAGTCCAGAATGATAGTGGTACTCCGTCATCATCTCCCCGCGTTGCCGGTGTCACCAAATATTTGGCTGAGATCTGGCAAGGCCGGATATAAATAACTGTTGTGTAAGCTGTTTACACTCAGTACAAGTGTAGGCATATCCCCGTACGGTACCTTACCATAGCCGTTTTTGATGCGGGGTGCATCCAAAATTTGGGAGCGCGAGTTGACTCAAACCAACCCTGTCCCTCGCCTCCCAGGTTTGCTATTTGAACCTCTTTCATCGCCCCTCGACAAAGGGTTTCAGGAGACCTTTTCAGTCCACAACTGCACTTCGTCGCACCCTTTCGTTGTGCGACGAGACTGAACTTCCATCGACCCAATTGACCATCGCGCCCACTATGGAAGCCATCAAGCAGACTTTCCAGCGCTGCAAGGCGCAGAACCGAGTGAGCCCGTTCCCGCGATTGCCCCGCCATCGACAACCATCGTGCAACGAGCGGCTGACCATAATTCCACTACAGGCCGCGTTGGTTACATATGTCACGGCTGGTTTCCCCACGGCCGAGCTCACCCCAAATGTGCTCCTTTCCATGGAGAAGGGCGGGGCCGACATCATTGAGCTTGGTGTGCCCTTCACTGACCCCATTGCCGACGGCCCAACCATTCAGACTGCCAACACCGTGAGTGCCGAACCAAATGATTGACTCTGCCCGCGCCAACCAGACACTGACCGTGCCACGATGGAATACAGGTTGCCCTTCAAAATGGCGTCACGATTGGGTCGACCCTGCAGATGGTCCGCGATGCGCGCAAGCTCGGCCTGCGCGCTCCCATCCTGCTGATGGGCTACTACAACCCCCTGCTGAGCTACGGAGAGGAGCGCCTTATGAAGGACTGCATCGAAGCCGGCGTTAATGGGTTCATTGTTGTTGATTTGCCGCCTGAGGAGGCTATGTCCTTCCGCAAGTTCTGCTCTCGTGGCGGGTATGTTGTTGTCCACGCTCTATTCCGCTTGATTCGGGACTGACAACTGCCGCTCCCAGTCTTTCCTACGTGCCTTTGATTGCTCCGGCGACCTCGGACGCTCGAATGCGCCTCCTCTGCCAGCTGGCCGACTCGTTCATCTACGTGGTCTCCCGCCAGGGCGTGACGGGCGCCCTTGGCACGCTCAACGCCAATCTTCCCGAACTCTTGGCCCGCGTCAAGAAGTACAGCGGCGACAAGCCTGCGGCGGTTGGCTTTGGGGTTAGCACCCGCGACCACTTTGTCTCGGTAGCCCACATTGCCGACGGTGTCGTGGTTGGCTCTATGATTGTCACCACGCTCCAGACGGCCAACAAGGGCGAGGAGTGCAAGGCAGTCCGGGAGTTCTGCTCCTACCTTTGTGGTCGCACCACCTCAGCCGAAGAGGAGGCCACCCGTGAAGTCGGCATTGTCGAGGCTGTCTCCGCGGCCAAGGAACCCAACGGCACTGTCCACGTGGATGGCGTCGTCAGGGATACCGATGATGATCTTGTCGCCCAGTTGTCGGCCATGCATAGCAAGATCACGGACCGCTTCGGCGAGTTTGGCGGTCAGTACGTGCCCGAGTCGCTGATGGATTGCCTGTCGGAGCTCGAGGAGGGCTTCAACAAGATCAAGGACGACCCTGCCTTCTGGGAGGAGTACCGCTCTTACTACCCCTGGATGGGCCGCCCCGGCCATCTGCACAAGGCAGAGCGGCTGACCGAGTATGCCGGTGGTGCCAATATCTGGCTGAAGCGCGAGGATCTCAACCACACGGGATCCCACAAGATAAACAATGCCCTGGGCCAGCTTCTCCTCGCCCGCCGTCTCGGCAAGACCAAGATCATCGCCGAGACGGGTGCCGGCCAGCACGGTGTCGCCACAGCCACCGTGTGCGCTAAGTTTGGCATGGAGTGCACCGTTTACATGGGCGCCGAAGATGTCCGGCGTCAGGCCCTCAACGTCTTCCGCATGAAGCTCCTCGGTGCCAAGGTTGTCGCTGTCGAGGCCGGCAGCCGCACTCTCCGCGACGCCGTCAACGAAGCTCTCCGCGCCTGGGTTGTCAACCTCGAGGACACCCACTACATCATTGGTTCGGCCATTGGCCCGCACCCGTTCCCTACCATTGTCCGCACCTTCCAGTCGGTCATTGGTAACGAGACGAAGGCGCAGATGCTCGAGAAGCGTGGCAAGCTCCCGGATGCTGTGGTGGCGTGCGTTGGCGGCGGTAGTAACGCCGTCGGCATGTTCTATCCCTTCAGCAACGAGCCGAGCGTCAAGCTTCTCGGGGTAGAGGCCGGTGGCGACGGCATCGAGACGTCCCGCCACAGCGCGACGCTCACGGGTGGTACCAAGGGCGTGCTCCACGGTGTACGCACGTACATCCTGCAGGACGAGCACGGCCAGATCAACGATACGCACTCCGTCTCGGCGGGCCTCGACTACCCCGGCGTGGGCCCGGAACTGGCCCACTGGAAGGACATGGAGCGCGCTTCGTTCATCGCTGCCACCGACGCTCAGGCCTTTGTGGGCTTCCGGCTCATGAGCCAGCTCGAGGGCATCATTCCCGCCCTCGAGTCTTCGCACGGCATCTACGGTGCCATTGAGCTGGCCAAGACCATGGACAAGGACCAGGATGTGGTCATCTGCCTGAGCGGTCGCGGTGACAAGGATGTGCAGAGCGTTGCTGACGAGCTGCCCAAGCTGGGGCCTCAGATCGGCTGGGACCTACGCTTCTGAGCAGTTGTCATGGGATGTGAGGGCAATCTGGTGTCTGTTGATTTGTCTTGAGCACGCCTATGACCCTCATGCCTAGCCAGGCGATGTCACGGTAGCATAGACTCTTCATAGAGGTTTGATAGATTACAGTATTTCTAGTGCGTTGCTGTCGAACGGTGCCACGCCGAGAGTATGACTATGCACGGGAATGCTGCGAGAGTTTTCACACATCAAAAAGACAATATGGTACAGTTATTGTAGATGACATCCGGCCCGTAACAAAAGCAATACCGTCATTCCCCGGACCTCTATTGCCTCGCCGGTTTCTCCTCTTCCCTCATGAACCCATCTTCGCCCTCTTCCGGCCCCAGCCCAAACTCGGCTTCCTCCGCCAACATCCTATCCGTCTCAGCCATCAGCGCCTCCCCCGCAACCGTCCCATCCGGGAGCCGCGTCTCCCCACCATCAAACTCTGCTCCGACTTCCTCCACAGGCGGCAGGCCCAGCTCCTCGCGCTCGCGCGCAAACTGCGCCCGCACTGCAGGCGTCTGCATGATGCGCCACCGCAGCCGCCACCCCCAGGGTCCAAGATCCTTGACGCGCTGCGGTTTGAGCCCCAAGAGGTAGGCGTCGAGCCCGCCGACCTTGTCGATGGTGCGCAGCACGCGCGTCGTCACGCGCGTACGCACCATGATGCCTAGCGATTCGGACCAGAGGTTCTTGTGGTGCACGTTGGGCCGCCACGTGCGCCGCGTCTTGATCTCGTTCTTGGTTGAAACATTGTTGCCGAAGCGGATGCGCGCCGAGCCGTAGAGGCCTGTGTTGGACTGGTGGTAGACGGGTCGCGGCCCGTAGGGGTAGGGTGGGATCTCCGGGTGCGGGGCCGATACGGAGGGGATGGGCAGGGAGGAGTTCGGGACGCGATGCTGTTTGTAGAGTGTCCGGGCGGTCGTGGTGAGGGTTCTTCTTCTTGGGATTGTTGGGTTTGTCGTTGGGTTGAGAATGGCTTGCTGGATGGCGGCCGTCACGGGCTTTGACGCTGCCCGTAGGCAGGTCGGGATTTGAAGTGTTGGCGGCATGGCGGTTGCGGTAACTTGTCTCTCAAGCCGCGGGTGAAAGAGTGGAGGATGATAGTGGTGCTATAATGGTCGCATTGGCAAGTGTTGAACGCAGGGAGTGGCTCAATTGACTCAATTTGACGCCCGTGATATCAATGGGTGCAGGAACAGCAGCTCTGGGCGACGGCAGGTGACAGGGAAGTTGCGAGGTCAAAATTTCGAGTCGCGGAATGAGCTATTGGCAGGTGGCGGGGAGGCTGAACAGCTGGCACCGGCTCTCAATTTGGCAGGGATCGGTCACATGCTATCGTGCGCCGGTTTGTCGCGCCCATTGAACCGAATGGGCGCCACACGACGACCAAGAACATTGAAGCCCACGGCCTCGACAGCCGCCATGCTTCCCCTGGTTGACGACACCGTGTTGCAAAACAACCCAGATTTTGCAGCTCTCTACTCGAAGCTGACAACTTCTATCCTTAACGCGGATGGATCAACCAAAAACCACCCCGCGGCCAAGGAGCGCAGCAGGGTCACCGAGGTAAAGTCGACCAGAAAGCATCCGAGCTGAAGAAAACGACCAATTCACCGCTTATCTGCTAGGAGTTGAACGAATATCGCCTCAAGGCTGCCAAAGAGCATCTCCTCGCAGACGCAATATCCGACGCAAACCCACACCTTCTGCAAACCAAGCATGCGCCAGCACCGTCCCTGACCAGGAGGCCACGGCCACAACAACCAGCGACGACCCCGATCGCCGATCTACCATCACCACTGCTCGACCTCCTCGTCCTCCTTCCACCGCTCCTCACAGCATCCACCGACCTACCGCCAGAGTCCACCGCCCTCCTCCTCTCCAGTCCTCCCATCTCCGACTTCCCAACCCACCTCCCGCAACTCGCATCCCTCGTCTCGACAACCCTCCACTCCTCCGCCGTCCACCTCGCACGCATAGCCAACCCATCCACGAATCCCTCCTACATTCACCGCACCATCCCTTCCCTCCCAACCATCGCCGCCTCGCTCGCGCGCACAATCTCCTCCCACAAAACCTCCCTCACCCTAGCCCGCCTCACCACGCTAACGACCCTCACCGCCCTCCTCCAATCCCAAACATCCGTCCTCTCCCAGCTCCTGCGCGCCCTAGAAGCCAAGCACGGCCCCGTGGCGCGCTCGCTCGAGCTGCGCGCGACCGAGTCCTCGCTCACGGCCCAGACGCAGGAGGCCGAGGCGCAGTGCGCGCTGTGGCGTGCGCGCAGGGAGACATACACGCCCGAGGCGGCACGGGCGCTAGCGAATTATGCGGCCCACCTGCAGGACGCGAGGGCAAGGTTGAGCGAGGCGGTGAACTCGCTCCGGGCCGAGCTGCAGGCGTATGGGGTTAGTGTTGGTGTTGGTGTTGCCGGGGATGATGGGGGGGAAATGGTGGTGGTGGAAAGCGGGAAGGGCGGTTACGGTGGCGGTGACAAGGAGAAGGTCATGAGGGAGATGGCAAGGGTGTACCGGGATATGGGACGGCAGGTGGAGGAGGTGAGGGCCGATTTGGAGAGGTTGGGCATGGCGTGATACCCTAAGTTTTTTGGCAGTGAACTTTGATCTCGGACAGAAGCTCGGCCGTCTGTTGAACATGACTGACGCGTCCTGTGTGTCTTGTGTTAGGTTACAGGTTGTATGGTCAATCACATTTCTTGCTCTAAACATGTCGTATATCCTTGCACTAAGCCGAGGGACTTTTCTGCTGTACATGCAAACACCTGGTCCCCCGGTTCATCCACCCCTGTATCAGCGTGTCGATCATCGAAGGGAATATGGTCTAGCAACGCGAGATGCAACATGCACATGCAGGAACAGATCAAGTTCAACCGGTGAAACCATCAGTCAGCCACCGCTTGCAATCCATTACACCAACTCCCCCGTCTTCTCAATCCTAGACCCTTTAACCCTTGACCTTGAAGATGGCCTCGGCCAGGCGGCCGACGTTGTCGCTCGTAATACCGGCGACCGAGATGCGGCCGTCGCGGGTGGCGTAGACGCTGTGCTCCTTGGCCAGCTTGTCCATCTGCTCGGGCGTCAGGCCCGTGTAGGCAAACATGCCGATTTGGCTGGTGATGTGGCTCCAGTCGTGCTTGGACCCGAGCTTCTCGAGGTTCTCCTTGAGCAGGGCGCGCATCGTGATGATGCGGTCGGCCATCTCCTTGACCTCGACCAGCCACTGCTCGTACAGGGCCGGCGTGTTGAGAATCTCGGCGGCGATGCGGGCGCCGTGGATGGGCGGGTTCGAGTACAGCGGGCGAACAAGAATCTTGATCTGCGAGTCGACCCGCTTGCGCTCCTCGGCGTCGGCGCACACCATGGAGAAGGCGCCGATGCGCTCGCCGTACAGGCCCATGTTCTTGGCGAACGACTGGGCCAGGCAGATGTTGTGGCCCTGCTCGACAAAGTAGCGCACCGCAAAGGCGTCCTTGTGGATGTCGCCGCTGGCGAAGCCCTGGTAGGCCATGTCGAAGAAGGAGAAGTGGCCCTTGGCCTTGACGGCCCCCTCGATCTGCTTCCACTGCTCCGGGGTGGGGTCGACGCCGGTCGGGTTGTGGGCGCACGCGTGGAACAGGAAGATGCTGCCGTTGGGGGCCTTGTTAATGTCGGCGATCATGCCCTCAAAGTCGAGGCCGATGGTGTCCTTGTCGTAGTAGGCGTACTTCTCAACCTGCAGGCCCGAGTCCTTAAAGACGGCGGCGTGGTTGGCCCACGACGGCGTGGGGATGTAGATGGTCTTGGCGCCGGGGAAGAAACGTTGGAGGAAAGCGCCGCCGATGCGCAGGGCGCCCGTGCCCGATATGGACTGCGTGATAGCCAGGCGATCGAGGGCCGAGCTGTCCTTGCCGTAGGCGAGCACGGCAGCAGCCTTGGTGAACTCAGGCACACCGGTGATGCCGGCATACTCCTTGTTCATGCGGGATGCAATCACCTTCTCCTCGGCTTGGCGCACAGATGGCAGCACGTAGGGCTTTCCCTTGTCATCGCGGTAGGCGCCAACGCCTGCGAAACGCAACACCACGTGTTAGCTGTCGCGGGGTTCCATGAGATCGGGAGGGGGGGGGTCGACCGAACCGAGGTTGATCTTTTTCTCGAACTTGTCGGCCTTGAAGGCTTCCGTGATACCTGCGCACGAGCACGCGTCAGTTCCTGGCCTCGTTCCAGAGCTGGGAGCTGTGCCACACATACCGAGAATGGCCTGACAGGAGCCACCAAGAGTCACCGGTCAGCAGGTCGATGGTAGAGAGCGTGAGACTTCGGATTTTGACGGAACACCTACATCCTGTGACAGGGCTTGGTCAGTAAGTCGTACAACTTCCAGAACACAAGCTGAAGATGGCGGGAGAGACGGCAACATACAGGAGGACCTTGAGGGACATTCGCCCAGGTCGACGCCGCACGAACTGCCGCAAAGTTGCGGGTCACGGCCGCCCGCCGCGACACGATTCTGAGCGAGGAAAGCATTATGTCCGTGATCGTTAGGGAGGAAGGATGGGCGAGAAGAGGTGACACATGAACAACCCAGTCGACGTGGTCTTGAAAGCGCTCGTTCTCTCCCTAGCGATGGGCACGAGTCACTGTGGATCTGGGGTTCTGTGGAGCCAGAGCGGTCTGTTTTCGGTGGGGCCCAAAAAGTTTGCCGGGCTTTGGTTGGCCAATTGGCCATTTTAGCCGGAAACGGGGCCAGCAGCGTGGCTTTCCGGTTTGCCTGACCTCGGCCGAGGCTGGAAGCATTCAATCCACTCAGAAATCGTCACCGAAAACACACAAGAAATTGGAGATCAACACGGTTTGGCCCATCACGGTCCTGTAGATTGGGCAGACTGCGTACTCTCACCAACACTCGATAACGCATTTGCTACCTCAACTAGTTTGACAGCCTTGCCAGGGCGAAGATACATTTTATCGTTGATCAACAGCGGCCGGGTACACCATGACATTGCTGATTGGCAGAGACAGGAAGTCGACTGTCTCATTCGAATTGCCCCAGGCCTCAGGCTGAAATTCCCCATCATTGCAAGACGAGCAACATGGAATACTGTGTAGGAAAACGGAGTTTTCGAAGCAGGCCCAGACCATTCAACCCGGTGACGGTTAACTCCAATATACGAGACCCTCCGGCCCCGTCTTGTCACTGCCCTGACGGTCAGCCATTCATCAGCATTGAAGAACGCCGGGATGTTCATCGAGCGGATCCCTCCCTTGACCAGAGTCGGCAAGGACATTGCGGTTGAGCTGTAACTAAGTCCGTCATCCGACACTGCTTTGGAAAGCGAAGGGCTTCCGAGTTGGTGGCATAGGCCTGGTCGGCTCGCGTTCGTTAGGCACGTCGGTGACAAAAGCTGGTCGACTGGTGCTCGCAGTAGGACGACGACTTTCGTACTGGCTCCTTGTCTGACCCTCAGCCCGGTTGTGCTCGACACAAGATCTCGATCGCAAATCACGAGGCCAAAAAGCAGAATCTCGTCGACTCAGGCACGGCGAGTTCACATGGTCTCGACGCATCTGGCTCCTGATGTCGATTCCTACCGTCTCACGGTGTAACAGATATCGAGGGCCAAGCACGATGTGGGTCACCGCGAAAGGGATAATGGTATCGACGTCTTTCTGATATGCCGGCACCACCGTATTTATGAGAGCCGTCACCGCCGTGACTTCCGGTCGACCCAGTCTTCACCGCGCCCAATCGATCAGTATCATCGCAGGTCGACAGGCATCGAGTGCCAAGCCGTTCAAAGTTCAGACCCAAACGAGT
The DNA here is from genome assembly GCF_033297405.1 of Parathielavia appendiculata. Taxonomy (NCBI): domain Eukaryota; kingdom Fungi; phylum Ascomycota; class Sordariomycetes; order Sordariales; family Chaetomiaceae; genus Parathielavia; species Parathielavia appendiculata. The sequence goes on from NW_026944224.1 coordinate 1,654,903, forward strand.
CATATATTAATCCGGAGTACTCCGAGAACATGGCCTTCCTTGTCACTATCCTGGTCTTCGGCGCCAGCGCCGCGGCTCGTGGCCTAATCACCGAAGCTCCATCGGCCATAACAACCGCGCCAGAAGCACCATGTCCCCTGACGACCGAGATCCCAGCTTGTGCCGTAAGTCCATCACCTCAGAACTGTCTTGCTGTCTACCTTATACACATGTATTGTACACGATTCAGGACTCCTGAGGCTAATACAGACGGATCCAGATCCCCTGCATGATTTCTGCTGGCAGCGAGGCTGGCTGCGGCATTCTTGACCTCAACTGCCAATGCGGTGCCGCGCCGCAGATACACTCACTCGCGGCGCCTTGCGTCATCAGCAAGTGCAGCCCGGACCGTGCCTCTCAGGTAGAGTCGGTGGGCTCGGCCATTTGCAGCCAATGTGTCTAGTCGGGGAAAATCCATCTGGGCCTCCCGGTCTTCAGGGCCATTATCGGCGGTTTGACTTGGCCATATCTGGCTTTATGCTCCTTGGGTTGTTTCTCCATGGCCGATCACCTCCCGGTGCAGTGGTTGTTGGGCACAAACGGCTGTTTTTTTTTATGTTCTTGGAACTAATATCTTGGATAGGGGCGAGGGAAAGGAGATAGCATATGCAGGTCGATGACGTTGAGAGCACAGTCCGGGGACCGAGAAGTCGTTGGAGGCAATAAACACGTAGATTTGCACCTTTCATGGACGTTACAACGTTCACTCCCCCCTTATTACAGAAAAATTCCAGGTGTAGTTCCATCGTGACTGGTTCTTCGTGAAATTAACTTGAAAAGCAATCTGTACCCGCTATTAGTTGATACCGGTCACTAAGGTAGCAACAATCGATCCGTGACATGAAAAACCTGCCTTCGCTCGTTAAAAGCTATTGGGTTTGAGCTGCTAAGGGTCTCTTGTGAGGAAAACCAGCTCGAACAAATCATTATCAGAAAGGTTACCTGATACGAGGGGACGCTTTAAGGTTCGAGCGGCATGATAACCCACACTCCAAACTCGAGAAATAGGCTCTTCACGTCATAGTTCCACTCTTCCATTCTTGATTCTTCCTCCTCCAAGCCGATGCCGAGCCAAGAAGATATCGCCGCCAACTCCACCACGCACGGCTTCTAGAAAACTCTACACATTGTGGATTTGTCGCTGTTAAGCGGACTTTAGGGAATTTAGCAGAGGTTTCCTGGAAGAACCGCAAGTCCCTGGTGGCTAGTGGCCACACTATATGTCTGATATTCGGTGTAGTCGCCAGGTTCAGGGGTAAATCAGCATCACTCCAGCGGGACCTGAACGAGTCGTGGATCCGGGCAAAAAGAAGCAGTTGCCTTACTCCTATATTTACCTGAACTACCCCCAATCTCAATGTCATATTCAGTCTGTCAGTGTTCAAACCAAATCCATTGTCATCTGCCTCCTTTCTTGTGCACCTCTCAGGGCGGTCACATCACACCACTTCACCAATCCTCCAGCGAGATCTCTCATCCACTTCCTTACAACCTAGCAGACCACATCAAGACATCATCATGTCTTCCTCCGACTACAAGTTTGAGGGCTGGTTGGGCCTTGACCCGTCGGCGGCCCAGGGAAAGATGCAATGGGGTGAATACGAGCCGAAGCCATGGGAGGAGACGGATGTCGACATCAAGATCACACACTGTGGCATCTGCGGCAGCGACCTGCACACTCTCCGCAGCGGTTGGGTAAGCAGAAGACAGATACTTTTGGACTATTGAGCCTTTGAGCAATTACTAACGCAAAACACAGGGACCAACAAACTACCCATGCTGCGTCGGCCACGAGATCGTGGGCACCGTCGTGCGCGTAGGATCCAAGGCCGAAGGCGGCCTCAAGGTCGGGGACCGCGTCGGCGTGGGCGCGCAGAGCGACTCGTGCTTGGGCCGCAAGGGCGGCGACTGCGAGGCGTGCGCGTCGGGCATGGAGAACTATTGCCAGAAGCTGCACGTCGGCACTTACAACGGCGTCTACCTCAACGGCGGCAAGTCATACGGCGGCTACGCGCTCTACCACCGGGCGCCCTCGCACTTTGTCGTCAAGATCCCCGACGCCCTCAGCTCGGCCGAGGCCGCGCCCATGCTCTGCGGAGGCGTTACTACCTACACTCCGCTCAAACACCACGGCGTCGGCCCGGGCAAGACGGTGGGCATCATCGGCCTGGGCGGGCTCGGCCACTTTGGCGTAATGTGGGCGAAGGCGCTCAAGGCGGACAAGGTAGTCGTCATCTCGCGGACGTCGGCCAAGAAGGAGGACGCGCTGAAGATGGGCGCCGACGATTTCATCGCCACGGGCGAGGAGGCGGACTGGGCCAAGAAGCACGCGTCGACGCTCGACGTCATCGTCTGCACCGTCTCGTCGTCATCGATGCCCCTGATGCAGTACCTGTCGCTGCTGCGCTTCGACGGCACGTTTGTGCAAGTCGGCGCGCCCGAGGACGGGTTGCCGACCATCCAGCAGTTCCCGCTCATCTTCAAGCGGCTCAATATCACGGGTTCCGTGATTGGGTCCCCCAGCGACATCAGGGAGATGCTGCAGCTGGCGGTCGACCAGAAGGTCAAGCCGTGGATCGAGGAGATCCCCATGAAGGATGCCAACAGGGCGATTATGGACATGGATGCGGGCAAGCCGAGATACCGGTATGTGCTGTACAACGAGAAGCCTGGTGTCTCGCGTTTGTAGGCCGCGTGATGGTAATTGGATGATTTGCGTCGCACGCTTCCATAGGGAATAGATGACTTTCTCCTGACATGCTAGATTACATATAGATAATTATAGGTGTGCACAGATAACCCATGATGGCCCATGGTGCAAGGAAGAATAATGTGGTAGGTAAGTGGCAGTTAAAATCCCTACATATCTTAAGGTAGGTGTACATGTACCCTACCTACATATGATACGGCCAGCAGCGCCTCTTGGTGAAACAGGAAGATCCTTACATGACTGAAGGCAGTACCGCACTCTAATTAACCGGCGTCTCTTTGATTTGACATGACTTCCAGGTTATGTGGTCAACGACTAATACTAATAAGTGGCAGTTCACAACAGCAAGGCAAGGTACAGTACTTTATGTAAGGCCACAATCTGGGATGCTGACTACGTGCTGAATGGTATGGAAGGTAAGCTGTGGCACGGTGATTCCGTGAGCAAATCTGCACCCGGCATTGGCTGGAAGAAGGCAGGGCCAACAGGCTGATTGCAACATGGTCCAGAGCGAGCATAACCGAGCCAGCCACTTGGGTTGGAGTAACATATTGGATAACCGCATAGCCGGAGAGCTCGATAAAAGTTGCCGATGCGCACATCCAGGTAGCCTCTGCGGTTCTTGGGGGGAGCCGAGGAAACCCCTTGCTCCTGTGTTTTTTTTTTTTTTATTTTTTTTATTTTTTGAATTGGGCCTGACTGCCGTCTCAGCAACAATGGCACCAAGCCGGGGCTAGAACATCGTATGCGTCGTCTGGCAGGGCGGCACTCAGCTGACCCGGCCTATTCAGTGTGAGTTCTCGACTTGTCTGTCTGGAAGCAAGCTAATAAATACCGACTCAAGCTTCCGGCTGCGATCCAGTGGCGGGAGGCGGCCTGCTAGCCTGATGTTCGTCCCATGCTTTCCCATGAACCCCCTGGCTGTAGCACCCCTACCCTTGACTTCCCCGCATTCTTAACGGCCTAGGCACGTCTTGGCGTGCAATTTTTGGCAGATGGGCTGGGCCAGCTTTGCAGCAATGGCGGGCCAAAATCTATCTGCCGAGAGTGATGACCTGCAAGCTGCTGCTGACGACCAACACTCCGCACAGTCATGAGTGCATCCCAATGATCCCATTGCGAGGCCACTCGCCGGCAACGAGCTGGGTTTCTCGTTCTTTTCGGACCCCGGTTACACTCAGCCGGTCTGGCACCATGGCCGCCATTGGACGAGTAAGCAGGGTCCCACCCGGTACCGGAACTAGGTGGTTAGTAGTCGCAAAAGGAAGACAGGGAGCGGGGGTATATGCTCGGGACTCGCTGATGGGTACCCTGCGATGCCACCCATTGAACCAGGCTCTTAAACCACGTGTGGTAGCTCTTGCTGGGTCGTAAAAGACGGTAAACCTCCGGTCTCTCTCCAGTCTCACACCGACTCCAATCTGTGTTTCTATTACGGCGGCGGTAGTGCTTCGCTCTTTAGCAAGTTTCCCACGACGCTAGATAGCTCAGGGGCATTCATCACAATGTACCCGGAAAAGGAGATTATTGGTGAGCAGCAAACGAAAACACCTCTCACTTGGACGCCCGCTGACGTGGTACTTGCTCTCAGCCCATCAACTGGAACAATCGCGCGCCGACTCCCCGCCCAACAACAAAGACGGCGGCGACCTCTCGGACGGTGGCAGCGGGGTGCCCGACTCGGAGCTCGAGTGGACCGAGGCCGAGGAGACGGCGGTGCGGCGCAAGATCGACTGGCACCTGGTGCCCATCGTGACCCTCCTGTACATGCTGTGCTTCCTGGACCGCATCAACATCGGCAATGCCCGCATCCAGGGGCTCGGCGTCGACCTCCAGCTCAACACGGGCGTGCGTTTCAACTGGGCTCTCTCCATCTTCTACATTGTCTACCTGCTGGTCGAGGTGCCCAGCAATGTCATCCTCAAGCGCGTCGGCGGCAAGTTCTACCTGCCCTTTCTGGTGTGCGGGTTTGGACTCGTCTCGCTCTGCACCGCGTTTGTGACGTCCTTTGAGGGTCTAATGGTCGCCCGCGTGTTTCTGGGCATCTTTGAGGGCGGCGCCATGCCGGGCATGGCATTTTTCCTGTCTTGCTTCTACAAGCGCAACGAGCTGCTCTTCCGCATGGGCATTTATGTCTCGGCCGCGTCTATCGCGGGCGCCTTCGGCGGTCTGCTGGCGACGGGCCTGTCGCGGATCCCCGCCTGGGGTGTGGCGAGCATGCGCATCGACCGCTGGCGCAACATCTTCTTCTTTGAGGGCGTCATCACGGTAATTGTTGGTTTGGTCGCCCCCATCTGGATGCCCACCACCCCGAGCGGCGCCTACTTCCTCAGCCAGCGCGAGCGCCGCATCGCCGCCGAGCGCCTCATCCGCGAGAGCAAGGCCGACCCCCACACGGCCGTCACCTGGAAGGATTTGAAGCAGGCCGTGTTTTGCATCCACAACTACACCTGCGCCCTGGGGTTCTTCCTCATCAACATCACCGTCCAGGGCCTGTCGGTCTTCATGCCCACCATTCTGACCGACCTCGGCTGGACAGACACCAAGGCGCAGCTGATGTCTGTCCCGCCGTATGTCGCGGCGTGTCTGGTGGCCATCGCGATCGCCTACGGCAGTGACAAGACGCAGCAGCGCGGTATTTGGCTGGCCGCCTTCTCGTGTCTGGCCGTTGTTGGTTTTGCAATCCTACGGTGGGTGGAGACGCCAAACATTCGTTACATGGCGCTGTACTTTGTGACGGTGGGTGCCTTCCCGGGAGGGCCGGGGTTCCTCAGCTGGGCCATGAACAGTAAGTCCACTTTCCTTCGGCTCATCTTGATGCCTTACTTCTCAGACCGGGCGTGAAGCTGACGAGCACGTCCAGACTCCGCCGGGCCCGCAGTCCGCGCCGTAACCTCGGGCTACGTCGTAACCCTCGGCACCATCGGCGGAATCGTAGCCACGTAAGCTCCATGCCCTTCCATCTTCCAGTCTCCCTCCCGTAACCTTTCCCACCATCAGCATACCTCCCAGGATACATGGAACTGACGGGAGATTCCCCTCCCTTCCCCGCAGATGGACCTACGTACAAGCCGACTCGCCCCGGTACTACACGGGCCACAGCATCAACCTGGGCGGCCAGATCGCCGTCGTCTGCCTGTCGCTTTTTGGCATCCTCTACTGCGCCCGCGAGAACAGGGTCCGCGCCGCCGGCAAGCGGGACCACCGCCTCGAGGGCCTGACCGAGCAGGAGCAGGAGCAGCTGGGGAATAGGCATCCGTCGTATCGCTACTGGACTTGAGCCAGTCTCGTTCATATCCGCTGTGAGAAAGATGGGTCTTGGGAGGTCACGTTTCTGGGGATTTACGGGGCAGGGTTGTTGCATGTGTTGGGATGGGTTGGCTACCTGACCTACATGAGCTGGGGTTTTACGTTGCTTCCGGGGATAGGTTGGGCCTAGCGAATTGGCAGGGAGATCTTCAACTATCATTTTTCTTCTTCCCAACGTTGCCTGACTGTAGTGGCTGCCGTGACGGGGCTTGTCCTTGGGAGTTGCACCGCTTATTGGCAGACGAGGCTGCCACGGTGCCACACATTATCCGGCTCTACAATCAAAACGTGGCTGACAGGATCGGAGCGAGGAGTCAACCGTGTAGTCCAATTCACACTCAAATCAAATGAGGCAGGGATTACACCTGGTAAGTTTGAGGCCTGGGCAACTAGTTCCAGTCTCCAAACATGTCTTCCTTAACCACCTTATTCATTGGGTATTTGGTTCACAAAGAATCAGGAGCCTGTAAACCGGTCTTTTTGCCCGACTGTCACTCTAAACCAGAGAGTTTCGGGCTGTTGCTGGGTGTTGGAGGTCAACTTGAGACTCCGTGTAGTCAGATCCCTGAATTACCCTCGGACTCCGCGGCCAGAGTCACGCGTGCTCGTGCTCCTCAGCGATGGTTGACGCAACTCGTGATTAAGGTGAGGTGGAATCTTACCCCAATACTTGTCAAAGCTTCGGAAAGTCTTCCATCACAGGGAAGGTGAAATTTGGGGGACAGAGAATATGAACTGGTTCAAGCAAGATGGCTGGAAAACGGAGAGACAAGGAGGAAGAGCTAGCCTGAGATGGGCGCATGCACGCAGCGATGCACGATTGTATCGCCGTTGAGCCATGGTTCACATTACTACCGCCTCACTACGTCTATCCTCCCTCCCATCCCTTTTTCAAGAACCGCCCACACCTGTCTCCCCCACTGCCCGTCCACCATCTATAACTTCCATAAATACCCGTTCGGCGGGGGGCTTCATAATCCTCAAAGCGCCCATGGAATAAAATATGCGGGCATTGCGCTTAGCTGCGGTAAACGTGGCGTCCGCCGCGTCGGTTCCTCAGACAGCGATGCCCTCGTACTTTTGGATGCAGAGCTCGAGGGTGTCGCCCAGGGCATTAGCCTCGCTCTCGAGGTCGCGAACCCTAGGCTCGACCGTGTTGATCAGAGAAATGGCAAGCGTCTGAATGATGGTCAGGGTCATTGTCAATTGTCAATAACGGGGGAAGGGGGTGGAGAGGGCTGATAATGAATCCAGCGCAACTGGCAGGAGAAAGGGAAAGGTAGATTTAGAGGTACTCACGTCGGTAGTACTCTCAACTGCGCGAAGTGAGGCGGCAACCGGTTGGCCAACAAAGGGGACCTTTTCGAGGATGCCGGCCTTTCCGATCAAGATGTTGCCCAGTTCCTGTGTAACGCGAACAAACTGAATTGGGCGGCTATTAGTATTCACAACGGAAGCAGTGCCAAGAAGGGAGGTTATTACACCGCGGAAAGCGTCGAAAACGAGCGTAGCCTCAGCCTCGCCGGTGATCTGCTTTGTTCCCGGAAACTGCTCAAGTACGACCGTGGCGGTCGAGACAAGGTCGTTGAAGCCAGCGATGAGTGTCTGTGGCATGTCAATCAGAGTACCGGGCTTGGGGGCGTGGTCATGAACGGGCATGAGCTAACACAAAAACATGCCCAGGTGGGTTAACATACCGGGAAAGGGCCTTGTCCGATGACAATCAAGGGGGCATTGACGATGGTAATGCTCTGAGCCGTGGCCTGAAGCGCCTGGGATTCCCCTGTCAGCTTTCTGATGCCGTCCGCGATCTGCTGCGGTGTCAGAGCCGCCATGACGGGCGCGGCGATAAACGCAGCTACCGTGACGAGGGAGCGGAGGGAAACCATTTTTGCAGAATTTGAAGAGAGGTTGAGGGGATGGGTATGGGCGAGTAGGTAAGGTATGTTTTGAGCTGCTGAGTGGAGGGTGAAGTGGACTGCGAGGGCGATGGACAAGATAGTCGAGCTTGGTGGAAGATCGGGCTGCCTTATATAGACGAACGCTGAAGCTGATCCAGCTTTCTCTATCCTAATCATCCACCATGTCTGTACGAATACCCAAGCGATGAAGAAGTTGGACCGATCTTCAAGGTCCCTACATTACTACGATGCTCTGGCATGTTATGCCGACCTCGTCAAGGGTACTAACGGTCCGAATAGGAGCAGGACCACGTAGATGCCATCAATAGGTCGTGAGCTTTCGATGATGACCTGGATTGGGTTTGTAAATCCCTCCTTAAAATGGTAAGCCCGAGGGATCCCAGCCGCAATCGCCCACAAGTGCTTTCTTCTTGAGACATGGAACAGTGCCATCCATCTGTGCCGTCAAACTTCGTCCAGCAGTGTCTCAACACCAAGTAGACTGGATAGGGCTGTTTTCGCTAATATCGAATCAGTAGAGGTGCCTTCAACGAGACCCGAGTCACCCGACGACACTTGCAGTGCCCCATCACCGGCCCCATCAGCACCTTGAGGCTTAGGCGGAGAAAAAGCTTCAAGTTGCAAGTATCCCTTTGAAATCCCTCACCGCCATAACCCGTACTGAGGGCCATGTCTACGGAGGTCCGCCCTAGGCTAGGCTCAAAAACACGTCTTTCAGCTCTTCTTCATTCGTGCCAAGCCCTGCTTGCAGCCAAGATCGACACCGGGGGTTCAATGATCTCCCACGCTAACGGCCTGGACCACCACCCATCGCCCTACCACCCTGTCACTTCCAGCTGTCTCCTGTGCCTAGGTTAGGTAGCTCTTCGTTTTCCCGCGCAAGACCGCCGATCACCACGCCAAAAATTCAGGGAATAGAAGGGGTTCGAGATGCAGGGAGCTGTCACTTGTGAATGACCTCCGAGGATCGTTGCCATCAGATTAACATGCTACACAATCCACGTGTAAGTCACCCCGATCCCACCAGCAGATCTGGGATTCGCGGCCGCCACCGCTCATTAAGTTGCCAACGATCGACTTCTTCAGCCGCCGTAACTCGGGCCCAGATCAACCGCTTTCCCAAGACAGGAGCGAGTCACGCCATGTTGGCCAAAGTGGTCGACCTGGTGACGTATCCGCCCCTGGTTGGGTGAAATGTGAGTTGAGAAAGCGAGGGCTAACGCCGATGTCCCAAAGGGCTTGCCTACAAAAGACGTCCATCCCCCGACCGTCGTCTATGCCCCCGGAACTGGCAAGGACCTCCACGTATTGGTTGCAAGACTGGTCCAGTTACCACAAGTGTGGGGACGTGTTGATCCAAGTCTTAATTCAGTCCCGTCAGCGTACTTGTCGGTCTTGTGCTCCATGACAACGCATTGAAGTTCGCTGCACTGCGACGAGCGCAGAACGTATAGGTAGTCTCACTCAAGACCTAGCCACCGACTGACTACACTCAACTTCGACAGAAGGACGCGCAGAGTTGCTATGAAGCCTGTCTTTCTTCAGGTCCAACAGCTCTGGGCCGTCTCCATACCTATGCAGACATCCTGGAAGACTTTACTTTCCATCACCTTGCGGGACGTTATCAAACATGTTCAGAAAAGAGTTGCCGGATGCCGGGTATGCAGGGTGACTGAGATCAAGGATGCCTTTCCGACGACGATTGTGTTTGCCATATTACCGTTTGCGCATGCCAATATCCTGGGGCGAAATGTTATGCTCCGCGAACAAGTCGCGAGCGTATTACATGATTGACTGGAAGGATGCCGGATGGTGCTTGAGCACTTGGGACTATGCAGCACCATGCTGTCGTACAGGTCGACTGGACCGAGTGGGTGCATGAGATGCTGGACGAGTCTGTTGTTGAACTGGGTCGGATGACATCCTAAGGTATAGTACCATTCGTTTTCTGTGTTGAGCGCACGCTGAGGAATAGAGAGGTCAAACTGGAATGCGGCGAGAGATGGACAAGGAGAATGGCAAGGTAAGGTACCTTACATGAAGAAGGTATTCAATGAGCCAATTGACCGAAGTTGTCTGGTTGGTGAGAAAAGCGTCTGGTAGGGGGACGGGAGGTCCGGGCGGCTTCTCCGTCCAGCGTTGCTTGAATTACTTAGTTGATTGAATGTTTGGAAGCTGTCGAGCTCTATTACCCGCTGAGTTCAGGCAAGACAAAGAAGTTGCTTGGGCGGACATGCATTGATCCAACTGCACCCTGTGGGTGGAAACAAAGGCGCTAGCTAGGTCGAAGACTTGCGACAGCCAGACCACCATGTCATTCAATAAAGCAGTACTGAGAGACGAGAACAATGTGTTTCTCCCTGGCTGCCGGCCCGAGTTCAGAAACTACTCATTCCGTTTGACTGAACTTAGCATGACTTTTTTTTTTAGGACGCTGTGCGCCCCACCTTGAGGTACTGTAGTTTGATGTTTGCAGGGGAGGGTCTTAGAAACCACCCTATCTTAGCCACGTCACCCCCAAGAGAACTAGCATTAATCACACCACCACAAGACCCTTTACTGCCCTGGTACATACTGTAGCAACAGCTTGGGCCCTGACGGTGACTGTCGCGTCCCGGGTTTATATGCACCCCACCTAACACAGCATGGCAGTTGTTGCATTATGACTCTCAATCTTGAGCGCCTCTGTCATGCATATGATGGACTTGGACACATTCAGCAACAGCTGTGCGGCATGACGAGAAGTTCACCATGTAGTTCAGGTTAGCAGCTCAACGTGCATTGAACAGGGTTCGTGATCAGGCCAGTTATGCCTGCTAGTACCTCCTTCAAAGACTGGACCCTGGCCTTTCAAAACTCCATCATGTCATCGCCCTCTGGCAAGAATGAGACGAAGTCGAGCTGACCTGTGGCACCCAAACTGGAAAAACAAAAAAGGCAGCCTTTGTCTTTGTTATGTTCAGTCTGCTTTCCAGTCCGGGTGCCTGCAAGTGCGATCAAGTCATCCGCCATGATGTTCGCCTTCAGCCCTTCAGTCGCTCCCTTTCTCTACCTTAGGGATAATGACGTTAATACGCTCCGGTGGCCAAGCAGTGCGGAATATGACAAGAGCGCCTGAGGTTTGCTTTGCTTAAGGCGACCGAGGGTGAGGTTGGAGAGTAGTTCAGGCCGCCGAGACTCGAAATATAAAATGGTGAGCGACATCCGGGCATCTACCAGCAGTTTGGAACCACAGCTTCAACTTACATCTTCCAAGACCAAGAACCACAGTCGCTTTGCGAAGTTCGTACAAATCCCCAGCTACCGTACTCTTGCCGTTCAAGCATCACAGCAACACCAGGAGTCAAGCCCATCCGGTCAACCACCAGCCGCCTCTGCCTGCACGGGAAACGTGAGTCTCGCCATAAGCATATGTTTTCCACATGATAGAAACCAAGCTACCGACACTTCAGCAGGCTCGATATCGCCAAAAAAAGTGCAAGAACGCATGGCGCAAATGCGCTGAGGAGTCCTGCACGCGCAAGGCTCAACGCTCCGACCACGCCCGCCTAGAACCCTGCGACGAAAATCGCCAGCCAAGACCCCGAACTAGACCCCTAATCGAAGAAGAAGGCTGGCTGATGCGAGGCAATCATGAGCGACTCCTTAGAGGCGGATAACAATAGCGAGAAGGAGCCAGAGGCCGATGATTATTGCGTGGTGCACGAATCCAACATTAACTAAAAGTGGTAGGATTGGAGAGAGTCTCGCTGGCCTGGACTCGAGCTGCGGTTCATTGGAGAGAGGGGTTCTGATACACGAAGAGCGCTGAGCGCTCTCAAGATTTTCATGATCCGAGTAGCGGAACAACACAACTGGCTGCCTACCTTACCTTACTTCGACCGATGAGTGAATGCTAGCATTCAATGAGTGATGCCTTTCCTGCTTCGAACTCGAGGTCTCCTGAAACCAGCATATCAGCGCGAGAGGTGCCGTCAAGTCTAGATCCGAATTATGTATAAAGTATATATATATCAAGCAGCTTGAGCCTCAGTCTACCTGGTAGCTTCGAAAGCTCTAAGTTTCTCGCAGTATTCCTCCCCCATTCCCCACCTTCCAGTACCTATGTTGTTCACCAAAGCCTCGGAGCCTTCGGCAGATTATTAGCATCCACCTCCTCGCTCACAACCGAAACCTCCATATGCTGGCGAATACTGCGATTCCTTCCCGGCTGGGTATCCCCGTCCGAATCGCTCCCCGCCTTGCCATCTTGCATCTGGACCATGATGCGCTCTTCGCTCTCGTTCAGCGTGGCCGTGACGGCCGTGACGTTGTACAGCGTGGGCGGTTCTCCGCGGCGGCGGTTGCCAGCAGCCCTGAGGGAGCTCCGACCCGCCCCAAAGGTGCGCAGCTCGCGGCTGCCGCCGAGGCCGCCGTTGGGGGTCTTGTTGTTGTTGGCCGTCAGTTTCTGTGATGACATCGTGCTGCGGAGCGATGTGATGAGCGGCGCCAGCCAGATCTTGAAGGCCGGGAAAATCATGGGCAGGTTGGTCGTCACGACGGCGACGAAGGTCTCGCGGACGGCCCAGGAGCCGGCGAGTTGCGCGCCGTTGACGGGGTCCTATTGAAGGTAGGAGGTTAGTCACACAAAGTTGGTGGGGAAGAAGTAGGGTAAGGTAAGGTAAGTTGGGAGGCACAGAGTGAAAATGGGGCGTACCAAGAAAATCATGGCGCAGCGCAAGATGGCAAATGCAACGACCAGCAGTCCGCCGCCAAAGACCACCATCAAGCCGGCCTTCTTCACAGGCTTGAGAGCCGACGCCCACAGCATGGGCAGCGGGATCGAGAGCAAGTACAGGTCTGTCGACACATTGAAGGCGAGATACATCCAGACGACCTGGTTCGATATGGCAGGCTGACAGACATCTGAGAAAAAACACCAAGCATGTCAGTGACAACTGGACACCGTACGAGTCACATAAAAGGGGTTATCAGTGTTTAGCAAGGACGCACTTCCTGGATCCGGGTTGATCTGCCAATACTTGTGGAACGGGCGGCAGGCCAGGTAGAGGTTGGTGGTGATGGCAACAAAGCTGGCGGCGAGGAAGCCGAAGCCAATGTTAACTCGGATCCGGTACTGCGTGCCCACGCCGGTGGTCAAGCGCCGGTAAAAGATAAGCAACGACAGCTTCAGGGACCAGAGCAGGACCGAATACGTCGACCAGCCGGCGATTTGGATCTTTGACCCAAGAACCCTATAGAGAGTAAAGTCAGAGGTTGACCTGTGCCCCATCCCGTTTGGAAGGTGTTTGGAGGAGGGAAGGGCATAAAACACCTACCTTGTCTGGTATTCCGGACTGTCCGGGCGGAGAGCTGCCCGTTGAGCATCTGTCATGCCGTTGTTGGCAAGCCCATGTGCGGCATGGCCGACCGAGTAGGCCAGGCCCGTCTCAGCGGCATGGCATATCTGAGAGGGTGGCGATGAGATAGTGTTCAACAACCGGAGGGATAATCAGGGCTAGGGAATCCAGAATTGAATGAATACGAACCGTGCCAACCCAGACCAGTATATCGTCCCATCGTAGCCCCTTGACGCCGACAATCTTGATGCGGGCAGCCGTTCGGAGGACTGTGAAGCACAGACCTATCGCAAGGAGCGTAAAGGCCTCAACGGTGAACTCCTGGAAGGCCTTTGCTGCAGCTGCCTGCGCTGCCTCGGCTGTGTTTGGGTCTGTTGACGACATTTTGCCTTGGCGGGACTAGAGCCAGGCCACGTACTGTTATCCGTAGCTGGCTGGGCGGCGAGGAGCCGAGGACTCGGCAAAAAGGGAGGACGGGAAAGAAATATAAAAAACGAGCGTGAGGGCAACTGATGAGCCCTTAAGTTTCATCCAATGGATGTTATGAACATCCCAACTCTTCGTGGGTTTCTCGGCCGCCGCAGACCGTTGATCACATCCTGAGCGGGATGAGAAATCCCCGCCGGTTGCTCTGGTTCAAACAAAGTTGCTTTGCCCGTTTCGTCTCCAGCAAGAAAAAGGCCATTGCATTTTGCCATCCCAGAAGCAATCGGGGGTTCCCACAATAAGGGCCAAGTGTGTGGCATTGGCATCCACAGTCCGGGTCTCCGAGAGAGCCCGTTGCAACGCTCACTCCGCTGGGTATTGCTTATTGCTCCTGTCGATCCAACGGCAGAGCCATTCTCCTCATCGCCACCACGTTTCTGGACCCACGCTCGCGCAATTTCGAACGGCAGGGCTTCTGGGGCCGTGGTCGGGCTCGGACAGGGCCCGGGAGCTCGGTAACAGGCTAGCGGCATGCGCGTAGCGCCGAACCAATGATGGCGTCCAATGGGCTCGGCTGGTACCCTGGCCGCCTCAGGGGGCGATATGCAGCTGGATTTACCCAAAAGGGCTAAAGACCCTCGGAGACGAGAACTCGGAATCCTCCCGTGCGGTCGGACAAGATACCGGATCCAGCAACGAGTCTGCCGATGCGACATTGTTCTGCAAGACAATGGCGAGTGGTGGGGTAACGTTGGCGCCTGAGGCGGCCCACGGTCGGGGTTGTTCGCGCTCGCCGATTTGCTTCTCTTCTACTGTCGTCGACTTCGTGAGGCCCAAGGGCAGCAGGACATCAGGATGGAGCGTGAGACGTTCGATTGTGTTGTGGTTGGCGCCGGTGAGCCTCCGCCAGCCACCCTCTATGCCTCTGGAACAAAAGAAACAACAAGAACGATGCGTACTGACCAACCATTGCTGCTGCAGGATGGTATGGCCTCGGGGCGGCCAAGCAGTACCACTTCACCCACCCGTCCGACTCCCTCGTCGTGTTCGATGGCCAGGAAACTTTGGGCGGCACCTGGGCAGCCGAGCGCCTGTATCCGGGCCTGAAGAGCAACAACCTGTGGGGGACCTACGAGTATCCCGACTTCCCCATGACCACGGCCAGGTTCGGCGTCGAGGAAGGCAGCCACGTGCCCGGCACCGTCGTCCATGACTATCTCAAGGCCTACGCCGCCGAATTTGGCATCGCCGAGCGCATTCGGCTGCGCACCAAGGTCCTGTCAGCCGAACACCAGGACGGCCCCGAAGGCGGCTGGGTCTTGACCATCTCCTCCGAGTCCTTGGGGGAGCAGCGCGTCTTCGCACGCCGGCTGATTGTGGCCACCGGCCAGACGTCGGACGCCTTTCTTCCGCATTTCGACGGCGAGGAAACCTTTGGTGGCCGCATCTTCCACGGCAAGCACTTCCCGCAGAACCGCGACACGCTGGGGACGGCCAAGTCGGCTGTGGTGTTGGGGGGCACCAAGTTTGCCTGGGACGCAGCGTATGCCTACGCCACCGCAGGCGTCGAGACGCACATGGTCATCCGGTGTAAGTTCGAACCTGCACCAAGTCTTGTTGTGATCAAGAAGTTAGTCGTTTGATCTCCATCGTTGACAGTAGAACTCAGCGTCCGGCCACGGTCCCGTGTGGATGGCGCCCACGCACGTCACGCCGCTGAAGAAGTGGATCGAGAAACTCGCCAGTACGGTCCCTCCCGCGTCCATGTCCCCTATTCCCAACGCATGGCTCTTCTGACACTCACCGTGGCTCTCAGATACCCGCCTCCTCACCTGGTTCAGCCCCTGCATCTGGGGCGAGGCCGACGGCTACCCAGGCATCCGCAACTTCCTCCACGGCACCGCCCTGGGGCGCAAGATCGTCGACATCTTCTGGGGCATCCTCGGCAATGATGTCCTAACCCTCAACAAGTTTGATTCGCACCCGGAGACGGCCAAGCTCAAGCCGTGGCTCGACGCCATGTTCGTTGCCACGAGCTTCAGCCTGCTCAACTACGAGACCGACTTCTTCCAGCTCGTCAAGGACGGCAAGATCCGCGTCCACATCAGCGACATCACTGGCCTCAGCCCAGGCAAGGTCCACCTCTCGGACGGCACCCAGCTCACGGCCGATGTGCTGCTTGCCGTCACGGGCTGGAAGCAAGTCCCGCCCCTCAAGTTCTTGCCCGAGGGTATTGAAAAGGAGCTCGGCCTCCCCCACTTCCCTGACCCCGAAACGAAACCCACCCCCGAAGACCTCGCCTCGCAGCAAGACCTGCTCGCCGAAGCCGACGCACAGATCCTGACCCGCTTCCCCCGCCTCAAGCACGAACCCGTCTGGAACAAGGCCTACATACCCCTCACACAACAAAAGGGCGTACACAGCACCGACGCCGTCACCCCCTGCACCCCGCTGACGCCCTTCATGCTGCACCGCTTCATGGTTCCGCCGTCGGCGCGCTTCCTGCGCACGCGCGACGTCGCCTTCGCCGGGTTCGTATCCAACTTCAGCAACATCATCACGGCCCACCTCCAGGGGCTGTGGATCGGGGCCTACTTTAAAGGGCTGTTGGTGTCAGACACCGTGGCTCCGGCACCGAGTCCGGGAAGGTTAGACGAGTTGCGCCGCGAGACCGTGCTGCATAATCGGTTTGGGCGCTGGCGGTATCCTGTCGATTGGGGCAATTCCAAGGTGCCGAGCTTTATCTTTGATGCGGTGCCGTATCTAGACTTGCTGCAGCGCGATTTGGGGATCGATCATCGGCGGAAGCGGGGTGTGCTCGCGCAGGTGTTGAGTCCGTATGGACCGGAGGACTATCGGACTGTTAATGAGGAGTGGGCGGCAAGGCAGAGGCATTTTGATCAGGTGGCTAGCTGAGGCTAATACTGAAGTTCTTTGTGATTGTTGATCTTCGTGTGCATCTGATACCCGCGTCTGGTCAATCAATTTAGCAACTTCAATGACGAGCTCTGACATCGTGTTTACACATGGAGGAGTGAGGAAGGAGCGAGAGCTTCATTTACACAGTACTGGCTCAAACCTCCAGACTTTCTCGGGGAGCGATTGGTCGCCACAGCAACTCCACACTGGATTGGCAACAGACACAGTGTTCAAAAGCTTCGCTTCTCAGTTACTGGATTAACCCGCAGTCAGGGTATTTTATAGAGGCCAGCCATTTGGGACTACTTGTACGGATGCTCACGCGATTCATATACCTCCACTCAGGCTCAGCCAGATCCCGACCCACATCCTCCCCATCTTCGCACAGACTCAGCCACTCGAGAGTGGTTGATTTAACTGCATGGATGGATGGATGGAATTATATTTCGCCCGGAGGCACGAAGCCTAAAAGGCCTTGGCACGCTAACTACATCCAATTCGTTGACGTTTCAATCATCAACTCGTATAATTGATCCAACTGCTCTTGGGAGTGCCGCACAGATTTTATTGCGCTCACATGATTTGAACGGTGCGGCATGATGTGGAAGAAAGCCTGGTTAGCTGCCTCGGAGCCGGAAAAGGGAAAGTTGTGGGAATATTTGAACCAGGTGAGGAGTACGGTATGTTGCTGTGACGCGGGACGATGTTGGGTCATCCACCACCACATCGCGACGTATTGCATTGCAACGCTCAATTGAACTGCAATGTGTCGTATCACAAAACTGAATGTATCGCTCAATTGAACTATGCTCAATTAAACGTATCGCATTATATCAGTCAAGCCCACTGCCAGCAGATCGACAGGGAGGTGAACTGTAACAGCATCATGACACGGCGCGAGGTCCACGTAGAAGGGTTAGGGTTCATATAGTCATATTATCTCTCTGCATCACTGACTGTGTCAGTTATGCCACTCGACGCATTTGGGTACGATGGAACGAGGCTCAATTGAGCCATCAAGAGCAATTCAATTGATGGATTTGAGCTCAATGCAGTTCGATTGTGTGCTGCGATGCGCTGTGGTGGTGGTGGATGGCCCCACATAATCCCGCGTCACAGGCCATCTCGGCCATATACAGATCCGTACACAGATAGTCCTAAATGGCCGCCTCATTTTATCAGTTATTCCAGTTTTACGGATCCGTAATCCCACTAACATCATGTTCACTTTTGCCCCGTCATACCGTATCTACCTGGCTTTTGGAAACAATGATTAGTGTTCATTCACATACAGTTCCTCCTCTAAATGATTGTGGTGCGGTTCAACAGACAGGAGTCCCTACATATTTTGAAAATCTGCCCTTTCAACAACCACCTACTCACCTTAAATCTAGAAAATCGGAGTATAGGGCAAGGTTCTTGAAGAGTTTTTCACTCAGAATACTTTTTGTTGCACAAAAATCGGGTCCTTGTTGCGTTGAGTTTGGAGTTTTAAAAGCACCACTGTCGTCTAAGTCAAGCATAGTTAACAATCATTCCAGGGGTGGACAGTACCGTAAATCACCACTTAGTTACCTTGATTGCCTCGCCACGACTGATTCACAACAACACACATACCAACGTCAATAAACGACCAGTATCTTAGCAAGTCGATCATTACGACTTCAGGCTTCCGTTGGACTTGGATAAGGGAGCCCGGAAACATGCGGCTTCTCGTGTCTGACGTGGGCAAGGAAGGCTGCAGGAAGCCGATCATCTGCTTGCTTGAAGTCCCCCGACTAAACGTGGGGAATTAAGCTAGGGTCCGGGCTTCAGGTTCGCACAGCATTCGCTGCGGCTCATTATCGATGAGGTTGTTATAAAAGTCTTTTGGGAAAGATTCCAGCATAATTATTGAGAAGGAAGAGATAGGCAGAAGACGGTGTTACCCAAGGGTGCCCTGTTCATTCGTCTATGCCGGGGCGGCGGGCGGAGGTCGAGCCGCTGGCGGGATGGAGGGCTGCGGTGACGAACCACAAACTCATTGCGATGTGGTCGGTGGTGAAAAGGAGCACGGGGGCGAGTTTCGTTAGAAATTTCAAGTCAGCTCCGGTAGACTGTTGGACATATGCCAGTGAGTTTAGCAAGGATTTTCCTAAACTCCAATCCTGTAGCCTGCTGCTAGTGTACGACTCAAGTTACTGACTGGAACCAGGCATGGACCCATGGACTCATGAGAATCACGATGCCATTTGAGATACCCTCAGAAAGGTGACCGACATTGCTGTAACTTCCTACAGCCTCATGATTATAAACCCTCTCTGTACACAGTTTATTCAATGGCAGTTTGTAAGGTAGGGTCCATATACGGTAGTTAGAGTGACATTAACATCGAGGATAGCGAGGAAGAGCATCGAAGCTCCTTCCGTCCCAGTGGCTTCTTAGGGTGATGGGGCATCAGCGGTTTAGGGCGGCGATTGTGTTTCATTTTGAAAGGCCAGGTTGTGCTGGGGTTTGCGCATCATCTGGTATGCAAGCGGCGTCGAGGAGCAGTTGAATCCATATGGGCATATTCGGCTGGTAGCGATGACTGTTGCTGATGGGTGGGTGAAATGTATTATCGAGAATGCCAGGCTCCTTGCTGGCTGGGCGACGTAGGAAGAATGCGCTGATACAAGGGTTAGTCGTGATCAAAGCATTGGGTTGAAGAAAAGGGTCTTCTGAAGAGCTCATGGGGGGGACCAGGAGGAACAGGGGAGCTCCAAGGCGGTGGAAGGTGAAGCGCATGCGCTCATGTCCAGGGATGCTGCAGATGACTGCTTCGCGCTGGAGATGAGCGGCGATGACGATATCAAAAGACTAGGAGGTAGATGCTTCGCAGATAAGACCAGCGATGAGAATACTAAGAAACAGAGCGTCGGTTTCAATGTGGGAGAGGCGTGGATGGAGGTGCGGCGAGCATGAACGAACGACGCGAAAGACTTAAGAGTGATATCACCCTCCCGGCTGGGGCGCCAACTCATTGCCCGAAACCGTGTGTATTCTTGCCACTGACAGCGGGACACGGGAGGGCAACAGCAAATGAAGTGTGTGGGTAATACCAACCCAATTCTCATCATGAGTGGCATCAATGGGCCATAAACCGAGCAGCAAAGCTGTCCTCGGGTCGCCAAGGGTATCTTCAGCTCATAGCTCTCGGTATAGCCCCGAGATATCTAGCCAGCCCATGTCGGCCATGTCGGCCATGTCGCCCTCCCAACTCCTCATCTTTCCGGAACTCTACCGGCCCTGCCAACCGCAATTTCTTCCGAATCCTGAAGCAACCTCAGCCCATCAACTCGACGCCGTTCCGTATCGCTCCCACGACCGCCGACGTCTGTATCGCCTCGTGGGCACCACTTGATACCCTGTGCTCAACCTCAGCCAGGGCGTCCAGCCAGGTAATCATGACCTGGGGCTTGACCTCCAGTTTGACCAGCTCTTCTGATAGCGCCGTGATGATGTCGGCGAGGGCCAGCCCCTGGGCCACTTTGAGTGTGTTAATGGTCGACAGGCAGGACGTGACGTCGCTGGTGCTGAGTAGCGTGTTGAGTATCTTCTTAATGGCGTCCGGTGGCGGGGCGGCGACGCAGTTGTAGATGGTTTGCGTGGTGATGGTCTCACGGACGATGTCCTTGTCCGGGATTTTTGGCGCGTCGCGCGGTTGGAGCGGTGTACCTAGTTCTTGGGTCAGCGTATACGCCGCAATACACGCACACTCCACAGGAAAAAGAAAAAACCCCATGGAGGCATACTTGACGCATGGCACGCCTGCAGCACGTTGAGCGCCCGACGCATGTCACCCTTGCTTAGCCGCACCAACGAGTCGGTCGCGTCGGGCGTGATCTTGACATGCTCCTCCTCGATTACCTTGTCCACCAGGACGCGGATGTCCTGCTCCCTCAGCGGGCTGAAGCGGAACCTCGTGCACCGCGACAGAAGGGCCGGGCTGAGCTTGTGGGAGTAATTCGCGATGATGCAGAAGCGCGTGTTGGCCGTGTACTTCTCCATGATGCGGCGGAGGGCCATCTGCGCGGTGTTGGTCATGGCGTCGGCCTCGTCGAGAATGATGAGCTTGAAGCCGGCGATGCCCGACCGCGATGCCGACGAGCCCATGGTGAAGATCTGCCTTGTGGAGGCGAAGGTCTTGATCTGCTCGCGCACAACGTCGATGCCGCGGTCGTCGGAGGCGTTAAGCTCGAGCACCATTTGGCGCATGTTCTCGGAGCCGTAAATGCGGCGGGCGAGGGCGAGGATGGTGGACGTCTTGCCCGTGCCGGGCGGGCCATAGAGCAAGAGGTGGGGTAACCGGTTCGAGTCGACGAACTTGTTGATGGTGGCGAGGATGTCTTGGTGGCCCGACACGTCGGCGAGGGATACTGGGCGATATTTCTCGACCCTGATCGCAGGTTAATGGGGTAAGCAGATCGCCAAAGCTTCAGAATGAAATTCCGCACCATGGCAAACTGTCCTCGGCCTCGACGGGCAGATTTGCGGCGCTGCGCTTGCCCTTGGCCGTGGCATCCGAGGAGAAGGTGATGTCCTTAGAGGGTTGGACATCAACGTCCATTTCATCTTCAAAGTCGGACATGTTGGCCGCTCAATTTTGGTTCCGAAATGTCGAGTCGTGTTGTGAGTCCGCTCTCGGTCTTAGCGTCGCCTCAGCCGTCAATTCGATGGTGGTTTTTTGCGCCGATGCACGAATTACTGTGTCGAGGAACGCGCTCGACGCGTCTGTGGCTGGGTCAATTAAAACTGACGCCACAGGAGCACGGCCACACAAGGTGGGGCTCTCTCTCTTCATCGGTTCTCCGAGTCCACCGCACATGATTCTCCTTCCGTCGGGACCCTGAGCAAGAAGATTCCCTACATGTTGCCATCTTGTTGAACCTTCTCCCAGAAACGGCCCATTTTGGCCATTAACTCAGCCCACAATGAACGGCATCGCTTCTGCGCTTCGCAAGAAGTGACAGCCGCCTTTGAATCCTTCCAATCAATCCGGAGCACATCATCCTCTACATCTGCTGTAGGTAATTTCTGTACCTCCGACTATAAGATTGGTATTTGACGTTCTTTACTCTTAGACCAGGGTTTTCTGTCCGCAGGTGTATTACCCTCCAATCACATTGGCACAGTGGATTACAATTTCACAATCCATACCTACCTAACTCTCACACAGCCCTGAGCTGAGCTTCGTCAGCCACAGTGGCTTTATCATTCTTTACTTGATTCGGATACCACGACGACATTAATCCGTATTTGTCGTCACCTGCAAGCCACAAAACTAGCCGCCGTGTGTTGTTGTGTGTACGCCCAGATTTGGCATGGCGGTGTGCTTCCAAACACCTCGATCTCGCTAATCCCTCACCATCCCGGGCATCCAGTGCGATCCGACCTCTGACCTGAGCGTCGGGCAGGACTGTGGGCGGTGGCTCGAAGAGCGCAGCATTTCTCAGCCCTGCCACGCCTCTGGCACCGGAGAAACTCGGCTTTGTCGTAGGGTTGGAACTTCGGAGGTCGGAACGATGGCCTGTCCGAACGCAACTCCAATGCCAGGTCCAGGACCCTCGACAAACTGACTTTGTCTCATCCTGCTGTCCGTGAGGCACTCCTTGTTCGTCAAACATGGCGACAAGCCTTCATTGCCCAGTGGTAGCCAGTTTAATCTTATAAAGGTCATATACTCAGGTCCTCCCGTTGCTCCCACTCCTGTTGTCCAAACGCAAACTTGCATGTACAGCGCTCTGCTACCTCTTGGTTCTTTTTGACATTGCATGTTCAACCGCATCTTACTCAAACACCTACATATCCATATCCATTTGCGCCATGGTTGTCGACAACAAACCCGTCATCGTCGCCACTGCCTTTCCCGTCCCCGGCCACACCGCCCCCCTTCTCCAGATATGCGAGCATTTAGTTAAGAGGGGTTTCAACACAATCTATTTCATTACCGGTGCCGATTTCAAGTCTCCGATCGAGAAGCTAGGGGCCGAGTTCATCGAGAACCCATGGCCTTGGAAGGAGCTCCTCGCGAAGGCTCCGACACAGGCGGATCCCATGTGGGATATGAAGCATATCTTCGGCGACTCGATTCCAGTCGCGCACCGTCTCCTGAAGGAAACGCTTGAACGGGTCCGGAGGGAGCACCCTCACCGCGAAGTCCTCATCCTCCACGAGAGCGTCTCCAACGGTCTCGCACCTTTCGTCTACGGGGCACCTCTTCCCAAAGGCTACACATCCCTTCCCAAAGTCATCACCTTCCACTCTAGCATCTATGCCACAATGAACGAGAAGGTCCCTCCCTTTGGCCCAGGCCTGCCCTACGACCCCACGCCCGAGAACATCGCCCTCTGGGGATCCATCAACGACCAAATGAAGCCCCTCCTCTTAAACGTGATGGAGCACTACGACAATCACTTCAAGGCCGTTGGCGCAACCCGCGCCATAACCGGCTCCCTGTTCGAACTGTTCCTCAACACGGGCGACGTAGCACTCATGGCCACGAGCGCCAGCTTGGAGTACCCCCTCCCCGTTCCCAACCCCAAACTGCGCTTCATCGGTGGCCTGCCGCTGAAGCCCCTCAGCCTGAGCTTTGTCTTCCCCGCCTGGTGGTCCACCATCACCTCCAACGCGGCCCTCCCGGCCGACTTGCCCGACAAGAAGAAGCTCGTCTTCGTCACCCAGGGCACCATCCACCGCGACTACACCGAGCTCATCGTCCCGACCATCCACGCCCTCGCCGACCGGACCGACCTGATCGTCGTCGCCACCCTCGGCCAGCAGGGCGCCAAGCTCGACAGCAGCGTCACCGTTCCCGCAAACACCATCGTGGTCGACTACTTCCCCTACGATCCCCTTCTGGCCCACGCCGACGTGTTTGTTTCCAACGCCGGCTACGGCGGGTTCATGCAGGGCATCATGAACGGCGTGCCCATGGTCCTGGCGGGTACCGTCGCCGACAAGGCCGAGGTGTCGGCTCGCGCGGAGTATGCCGGCGTGGCCGTCAACTTGAGGGCGCAGAAGCCGAGCGAGCAGACCATCAGGGCGGCGGTGGAGAAGGTGTTGGGGGAGCCGAAGTTCAAGACGAGGGCGTTGGAGTTGAAGGAGGAGAACGAGGCCCTGGATTCGTTGGGGTCGGTGGAGAGGATTATTGAGGAGGTGATGGGGAGTCAGCCTGAGTAGATGGCATTGGAAGTGGAGGAGCAGCTGGGACGGTGCTGTTCCGTTGAGTGCCTGCCTGGCTAAATTGCTCTTACCTGGTAAGAGCTGTAGTGCTGTATGTACCTTCCATAGACCGTCGCAAGCCGGTACGTGTCTCTAATCAAGTCATGTCAGATACACCTTAGCCCCCGTCACTCCTTACTTCGAAGAGAATCGAGAGTCGCACCCAGGCGTCCTCAATCCGGTCTGGTAAATCCAAATCCCACTGTTCCCCAGCACAATCATCCCAGACTCATGTGGTATCGCAACAACCTTTGTCTTCCGTTCAGTCTTTCAGGATCGCTCTTCTTGCCTCGATACTCTGATCAATCATACCTGGCTTTGTTTTTTTTTTGCAATCCTAAGTTGCCAAGCTGCGATCATGTTCGACAATGAGGGAATGTCTAAGAACGAGACCGTGTCCAACAGCGAGACCGTGGCCAACGGCGAGGACATGCCCGGCAACGAGGCTATGTCCAACAACGAGGACATTTCCAGTAACGAAGACGTGCCCGACAACGAGACTATATCCGACGACGAGACCATATCCGACAGCGAGACTGTGTCCAACAGTGAGGTCATGTCCAGTAGCGAGGCCGTACCCGGCAATTAGGCTATGTCCAACAACGAGACCGTGTCCGCCGACGAGACCATGTCCAACAGCGGAACCGTGTCCAACAGTGAGGCCATGCCCGGCAACCAGGCCATATCCAACCACGAGGACGTTTCCAGCAACGAGGACATACCCGGCAAGGAGGGCATGCCCAGCAACGAGGATACGGTTCAGGACACCAAGAACAAGCCGCGGTACAAAGACAACGGTGAGTTGTATTTCCTTTTATCATTGAACTAGGTTCATAATTGCTAACTTGAAGTTGGTCGCAAGGATGATTACTTGTGGTACGCGAACAACAGAAACGGGCGCCGCGCCAACCTTCCGCCATTCAGTGTCGAGCAGGCATGACGACTGCTCTGAAGCCATGTGCCCACAATCAGTCCACTAACTCTATCCAGAACAAACGGCTCTGGCTCTATCCAGGCAAGATTTATTGCCGATTTGAGGTCCAGCCTGGTCAACTCTGTTGTCACAATGTAAGGATCCGATTCTTGAGCGCAACTGAACAGGTTGGGTTATTCCTAGTTTCATGTTGCTTCTGACCAATCCTATAGAGAGTGTACGAGCAACGGACCAGCTTGGTAAAGCACGTTGAAAAAATGCATAAGCGCAACGGCGAGGCGGTCACTGTTGTGAGGCGATGGGGCACACCGAAGAGGGCGGAGTTTTGGGCTATAGATCGAAAGTGACTCGGACCAAGTCTATCTTTCTTCATACATTGCCGATCCATTCCTGACTTGGATCCCAGGATTCTATCGCGACCTACGCACGTACGCTGAGACTCGAGACAATCCGAACTGAAGAACGCCAGCCAGACCCGCACGCAACCGCATCCCACCCCATGCCCCCTGGCCCGGGGCAGGTTGAAGAGGCGCCCGAGCACCAAGTTCTGACCCGTCGCATGTAAGCCGACTTCCCAGTGAAGACATCTCGGTTGGGACCGGAGAGTCGTACATTCCAACCTTGCAGGTGGTTTGTTCGCGACCGAGGAGCCTCACATCCAAACTTTGATGTCCCTACCTTCACTTCGTAATCTCTTCGCTATCGTCATCTTCAATCAGTTTGTTCTTAGTTATGTTCTTCTCCACTATTTTCTTCTCATCCTTCTTTTCAAGTTCCTACACTTCTCGTTCGTCATTCTTTTCCTTCCAGTTCATTTCTGTCATTGTTTAGAAACTGCGTGATTTTGCAGTCTAATCAGCCCCTGTTATGTGACTTGATGTCAGGCCACTTCATGAACAACGGATTTACTAACCGTCTGGTACTACTGGTGTTGAAAGCCTCTGCCTCTGGTTCTACGACAGAACAAGTTTCTCAGCCGGTCTCCACAACTGAATAATCCCACTTCGAGAAGGGATGGTGGGACACTGGGGAACAGCTGATTTCCATACGGTTTCGTGTTCGCATCGACTGTCCAGCGCTTTCACCCGCGGGGGGGGTAAGCGGGATTCAGCGGGACGTACGCAGACACTTCAGTTATGGCCTGGAAACTCTTCTAAATAGTCAAGTCGGTATGCGACAATGAAATACCGGCATTATTTTCTATGCTACTCTGCCTCATATAAGCGACGTGGAGCCCCAACGATTAGTTGTCATTGGCCAAGCGTTTGTTGAAATCAGCACATGCGGTCCGCGGATGATGAGCGAGTGCCTGTAATGAAGACGTCATCGACTCATCCATCGAGAAGGGGAAACTCGCAGGGACAAGTAAATCAGATAAACTCTGAAGCACAATGTTCCCGTCAAACTCCAGTTCGGTCTTGGAATATCAATGGCCAGCAGATCAATTGCCGGGCAGAGTCGTCTTTTGGCAGTTTTTCGTCTCTATACTCAACCCTATTCTCGGCCGTGCGGCAGACCATCGACAAACATCGTAAGACAACCAAGACACTTCTCAGCAACGAGCTGCCGCAGCAGCAAAGTCCCAAACATGCAAACGATCAAAGTACGTCAATCCACTGACCTCAGAGACATGCAATGGTAACAACGGCCTCTTAGAACACACTCGCCGAAAACTTTGGCGGCGAAGCAGTCGCGAAACTGGGCTCAGTCCAGTTCAGACTGGACGACACCCCGGACCTCTCGGGCAAGGTCGCCGTCGTGACGGGAGGCAGCGAAGGCATCGGCTTCGGCGTGGTGTACACGCTGCTGAAGCACAACATTGCCAAGGCGTACATCCTCTCTGTCTCCCAGGAGGTCGTCGAGGGCGCCAAGGACGCCATCGCGAAGGAGCTTGGCCAGGACAAGGCGGATTGCACCGTCTGGATGCAGGCCGACCTCAGCGACTGGCCGCGCGTCAAGGAGGTGGCCGAGACGGTCAAGCGCGACAGCGACCGGCTCGACATACTCGTCAACAATGCCGGCCGCGGCATCATGACGCATCAGCTGACCGACTATGGAGTCGACCGGCACATGGCCGTCAACCACTTTGGCCACGTCATCCTCACCAGCTACCTCCTGCCGCTGATGAAGAAGACGGAAGCGCAGGGCAACACGGTGCGCATCAGCAACCAGGCCAGCAACCTCCACCACGGGGCGCCCAGCGACACCACGTTTGCGAGCCTGGACGACATCAACCGAGACGTGGGGCCCAATGGCGAGTACGGGCGGAGCAAGCTAGCCGTCATGCTGTACACGCGGTGGTTTGATCGCAAGGTGACGAGGAACGGACACCCGAACATCGTCATGAACGCCACACATCCGGGGTTTGTTAGCTCCAAGCAGAGCCGGACGGACATCTTCGAAGCGTTAGTAATTACCCAACCTCATGCCAGTTCCGGATAAGTGCGCATTTTGCTAACGGTGGCGATGCAGGTTTCCACTCGGGGGTTTCGCCATGTCCTATCTCGTGGAGCCTTTCAAGAAGGACCAATTCGAGGGCGCAGTGCCCACCGTGTTCGCGGCGACGGTGGCGGACAAGGGGGGTCAGTATCTGTGCGCGCCCGCCATCCCGGAGCCGGGAAGTGAGATGTCGCAGAGCGAGGAACTGGCCGACCGGTTGATGGAGCTCACGAGCAGCGTTATCAAAGAGAAGATGCGGGGCGAGCACGCTGGGTTGTTTGACGATCTTGCGCTGTGCTGAATCGCCGGTGGAGTCCTGCATCGGGCAGATGTGAGAAGTGAGCCGTCATCTTCCTGCGCCAGCAATGCCAACTGGCCAGCGCCGTCTGACCGCCTTAATGTGTGGGGTTTGGCCTGCATAAACGCATGGGCAAGGGAGGCTCGCTGCCAGCCGAATGACGGCGAGCAGAGGGAAAGGTCTTCGACGGGCGAATTTGTTGGAAACAGGAAGAAAGGCTTCATACATCGGCTGCCACTTCGTAGATTGCCCCTTGGCTGATTGAGGTCAAGGCGGGGATGCAGCCAACGGCATGTCGAAGACCTGAAGACTAGCAACGTTAACATTCTACGACGGAGTGGGACAATGGCATTTTCTCCTTTACTTACTCCGGACTGCCTACAGTACATCAACCTGCCCGATGGCAAGCCGGAGCGCCATGGATTCCCGTGGCTGAAAACAAGGGCTGCCGTGATCTCAACGCGAACTGTTGGCCTTGGCTGGGCTTGGCTCTGAGCAAGTCAAAAGGGGACGAATCGACGTTGAGACCCCTTTCTGTTGCAGGCTCCCCGCGACCCAGATGCGTGAGCCCCTGGAAGTTGGTTGCATTTGAATCCTTCCCACGGTTCTGGGATCCGTTGATGAACCTGCTGATTGGCAGGCCCCTCAGTCCCTTGCTTTGTGAGGCTGGGGAACGGGAAGAGAAACGAATGTGCGGAGGTGATAAAAAACAGGACTTGTACAGGTATGCACGTTCGAGAAAAGCCGATCTTTTTACGTCGAAATTCGTCAATAACTGTTGATGGCCTGGCAACCTAATTCCAGTTTGATGATAACCTCTTCATCGAGTGGAATGGATTGACGACGTTGAAACTTTGAGTTGACGGCATATGCCTTTCGGCAGTGCCGCCTGCAGATTTCAGGGTCCCACACACACCCACTGCTGCCTCCCTCTGAGGCTAGCCCGATTGGGAGCTGGACCCTTGAAGCTCAGCAGCAGTTCCTGCAAGCACTTGGGTTTCTCCACGCCATTTCATTTCTCCCAACAAGCACCACGAACCCAAACGATGGAATGCTGGCAGCTCCTGCGTTTGGCATTCATCATTGTTGCATTTCTGACAGGTTGTCTCTCTCATTCTACCAGCCCTGATTTCTTACCTTGCGGAATCAGTTTTCACCTGTATTCTCCAAGAATCCCATTCACCAAGTTCGTCAATGGAAGATGGACCCTTATGGCGCCCCAGCCAGGACCGGCAACAG
Source organism: Parathielavia appendiculata (assembly GCF_033297405.1). NCBI lineage: Eukaryota > Fungi > Ascomycota > Sordariomycetes > Sordariales > Chaetomiaceae > Parathielavia > Parathielavia appendiculata. Next base: position 1,683,719 of record NW_026944224.1, read on the forward strand.
CCTGGCAAGGACACACCGCATACAGACAACGCCCACCGAACACTCCCAATGCTCGCCTGTTTACACCATCTCACCGCTCCTGCTTGAACGACTCCAACGATCACGCCTGGTCGAAAACGATCGCGTCTCCTCCCGATCGAGCACCGACATGCTCTCGTCCTCCACCAGCTCCAGACATGTGCGGAGTCCCTCTCCTACCGGCAGCCACCGGCCGGGATCGAGTGGAGGGCTCGACCTTGCAAAGGCAAAGAAAGGTTTGGGCGTTAAGGAGATTGAACAGACCTTATCCACGCTGCATAAGCAGAATTTTGACCTCAAGCTCGAACTGTACCACCGACGGGAGAGACAAACCGCCCTCGAGGAGCGGTTGGAGAGACTGGAGCGCGAGGCGAAGGAGCGAGACGACCTGAATGACTCGTTGGTCAAGGAGCTAGAAAAGCGGGACAAGGCCGTGGAGGAGGCAATATCGATGATCCTGGCATTGGAGAAGCGTGTCGAGCAGCTCCTCCTCGAGAGGAAAATGGTCCGCCAAGTCGAGGCAGCAGGAAGTGCATACCCTCCGATTGACTCGGGTGTTGCGACGCCAGAGCCAAGGAAGCACACGAAATTTGACCCGTCACCGTTCAGCGATGCCAAAACACCCATTCGCATGCCGAGCTTCGTTTCGGACCGGAGTGAAAACACCGAGAACCTCAGGAGTGTCTATCTCAATGCCCTTGCCGGCGAAAGCGCCCTCACCCTCCCCCGCCTAACTGAGGGCACACCCGATACCACCCGCATGGACCCCAGGCTGGCCAGCCCGGCCTTGAGCGAACTCAGCGAGAGTTCGTTTATTAGCATTTACGGTCACGGTAGGGCCGTCGACCTTTCCTCGCCGCCTGGGAATAGTCCTTGGCCCTGGGACGGCTCGTCCCGGCCTTCCTTGTCAGCGGTTGAATCTCCGACCAGGGTGAAGACTGCGACTCCATCGAGGCAGCACCGACCAAGCAGTTCCCGTGCCGCGAGTGGTCAATACCACAATATTGGCGACGTCCTGGATGGAGGGCCGTCACCTCTGCAGCGGCTGGAGAGGCTCGAAGTCGCACGTGCCACCGCGAAAGGCTCACCAAGGCCGTCGACCGCGAGCAAGGAGAAAGATCAGTCACCCTTGGCCCGACCCTCCACCACACATGCCCAGCCCAAAACCAAAATGGAAAAGCGAGAAGCCCTTGAGAGAGTCCTTAACCAGGGACACTTCAGCAGTCTGCAAACCCTTCCCCCAACACCCGACACGCTCTCAACCACGACGCTGCCTCAGAACGAGACACCGTCCAAAGACTACAGTCCGGACCAGGAGCGGAGCCACACCTGTGAACTCCAGACGAGCACTTTGAGGGCGACGGGCCGCGAGGAGCAGAATTCATCAACCCAGCCCGCTCAACATCTCTCTACCACTGCGTTTGAGAGCCGGAGACATCTTCATCCCACAAATGCCCCTACGGAGGCGGCCGATAACCGCCAGTTTCGCCCGCCATCTGAGACAGCGAATGCGCGGACTCGCGATGCTAACGGCGGCGGCGACGCAAGGCCTAGGGCTACTCATCGCAGAGATTCGACCACGTCGAGTGTGGATACCTGGCTTCGCGAAAGCATGAAGCCAGAGAGCATGGATGTGTTGGATCCCATGAGCTCCATATCCCAGGCGCGCACGAGCCCAAAGTATGGCCGTATCTCGCCTGATCTCTTTGCGTTCCCTACTTCCAACGCGGGATGGGCCGCGCATGCGATGTTCGGCTCCCTCGGAGGAACAGGGTATCTCGGTGCTGGCGGCAAGAACGCCTCAGCCACGCCCATTGCAGACATGTTGGATGCCATCAGCGCATCCGTCCCGACACCACCCATGCTCAGCGCGGGACGTACGACACCCCACCTCGCAGCAGCCCCCACAGCTCCGCCACCGCCGGACAGGCGCTCCAGCCTCCTCGCCAGAACCGGGGCGACTGGGGATGCAACGCCTGGAACGGAAAGCATCCTGCAGTCGCCGCCGTGTGCCGACCCATCCACCTCGGCCGAGATGAAGAGCCCCCAGCGCGGCAATCGAGCCCGCAGCAGCAGCACCAACGTAGGCTCTCCTCCCTCGCGCCAGTTCACCGAGCCCGGCCTGAAACAAGACCGAGCCATGACTGTCCCGCCCAAACAAGTCCTCGTCCCACCACCTCCCTCCTCTAAACAGGGTATCACCGCCACAACCTTAAGCAAGCAGGACACCATCACCACCACACCATTCCAACAAGCTCTCCCCAAACAGCGGCGCTACCCACCGACAACCTCTCGCCCCCGCTCCCGCGGCCTGAATACCTTTTTCCGCCGCTCCACGGGTTCGGCGGTCGACCACATACCCGCCCCGCCCGCGAGTGCGCCGCCGACCGAGACGCCGTTTAAACCGCCGCCGCTGCTGACGGGCATGGGAGTCCCCTCGTGGGTGCGCCGTGGGTCGCTGACAGCGGACGAGGACAGGGCTAGTGGTGCTACGCCGCCGCCTATCTTGAGGAATAAGGGCGGCGGAGGAGGTTCTGGGTTTGGTTCTGGCTCGGCGGCGGCTGCGGGTAGACCTGTGGGGGATGATGAGGATGGGGATGGTGGTGGGGTTGTGTTGATGGAGGGTTTGTCTGCTACTGCTGTCGGTGGTGGGGGTGGTGGTGGAGTGCCGGCCGGTGTGGTATCGTCTGGTAGTATCAGTAAACCGTCGTCGAGGAAGTCATGGGGTGGGAGTAGCGGGGGTGGTGGGGTGGAGGGTGGTGATGTCGGTGGTGGGGTGTTGCTGGGTAGTTCTGGGGGAAGCGGTGGTGGGAATGGTGTGGGAAAGAGAAAGTGGCTGGGCTTGGGGAGGGTGGGCAGCTTGCGGAACCGAGGCGGGGTGTAGAGTGCCCGCTGGTGGGTGTTGCTCGCACGGTCGGTGTTGATGGGGGTCTTGTTGGGATTCGGGAAGTTTTTGCGGTGTTTGGGGGGTTAGCCGCTTTTTCGCGTTTTGGTTTTGCATCGAGGCGGCCTTTTTAATGAATTATGACATTGCGTGGAGTCGGGGGTTACCGGGTTGGGGACTTAACGGTCTAAAATTGCTATCTTTCTGGGGTTTTGTCGATCATGGAGTTTGAGGCCTGGGCCTTGCGAAGAAATGAGAACTTAGTTCCCAGTGGCACTGTTGACTAGGAGAAGAGCTTCCATCGTGACGATATTGTCCTTCGGGATATCCCCGCTCTTTTTCCAACCGCACTGCTTAACCGGTTCTAGCGATATCCGGAACCATCTGGCATGATCAATTCGTTTGCTGTAACTTCGATACGCTTCTAGGTAAACCCGGTCTCATATGCTTATCGCTTGTACCGCAGACGCTCGACGTGGTCCCAATAAAATGGTCATGAATGGTCATGACGCAAGAGAAGGTTACAGGTATTGGACTTGGGATGACTGTACGTACGCAGGTCACACGGCGTTGACTCTGCAGCTGTGATGCCATGGGCGTGGCTCAGGTTTTTTAGGTTCTTATACATTTCGTTGCTCGATGGTTGTGGTATGGACGTCCAGTATGGCCAACACTGTGTGGCCGGTCATGAGTCAGCAAGCGTCAGGAAACAGGCATTATCTACCACATGGTCCTCTGCTGCACGGACCGAATCCCGCATGGGACGTTCCTTCGTTTGGGGACCAGGGCTGTCGAGAACACATCATCCGGATCCGCACGGATCGTTTTTGTTCGGGACGCGTTCTTGAACTGAGATCTGATGGTATTCCATACTGTTTTTGGAGTCTTGATATTCTCCCCACCATCTTAAGAGGCTCGAGCGGAGGGAAGTGTCATCTGGGGACGTAATTGTCCAAGCGTTGCCCCTTGTAGGGCTGCTAGCGCTTGGGGTAGCAGCACATGATTTGGACAATTGGAAATAAGCTCTTCTTGGCAAACGCAGAACCGAAACCGAGAGTTTCGATATCAACTATCTGCTGCAAGCACTCCCGTCACTACGTCATACCGCAGCAAGAACATAGAAAAATCAAATTGAGAAATGGTCCAACGCGTACGGGTTAGGTTTAACGCCAGAACAAAGAATTGAAAAATAGTGCAACATGTACGGATCAGGTTTAACGCCAAATTGTGTGCATGGACGTGTTTTACTGGTTAAAATACGGATAACTACTGTAACTATCAAACTTGGACCGATTTCGACCTACTTATAAGTAAGGCCTCCCCCACGCCCTCGTGTGCTTCTTATTCTTCTTCTTCACCCCATCTTTCCCATCCTCCCACCTTTTTTCATATTTCCCGCTCTCTCACATTTTTATAGACGGCCCCTTCGCCGGTCAGATTGGTCGAGGGGTGGTGTGGAGAGATGAACGGTAAGTTGAGCCTTTTCTTTTTGGGGGTATAGCACGGGGGCCGAGAGGCATGGGAGGGCTGGTGTGGAGGGCGAGGCACAGGGATCCGGGGGAAGGGCGGGCAGGTGGGGAGGGAGCGGTGGTTCGAGTCGAAGAAATCGATAGGTACGGATGTACAGTGGGGGTCCAAAAGTCTGCGGCACCCCACATCAATCAAACGCGCGACGCGACGCGATGCTCAGCATCTTCAATCTTCCAACAAACAGAACTCCAACCCACCATGCTCAATTTGAACGAAATCGGTGCCAGATTGACGATCGGCCGTCAATCTGGGCAGGAACTATCACCTTTTGCACGTGCAGCCATTGTTGGCGCCGTTGGAGCTGGGGCAAGCCAGTCGGCCGTCGCTCGCCCGTTTGGCGTCAGCCGGGCCGCAGTCCAACTTACACTTCAACGGTTCGAATCTTCAACCACTGTCGAATCTAGACCTAGATCAGGTCGGCCAGAGGTCCTCACACGTCGGGAGAAACGGTATATCATCCAGTTGACAAAGCGGAACCCTCGCCTGTCAATACAAATGCTCATAGACACAGCTGATGCTCGGATCTCTCGATCAACGGTCCGCCGGGTTCTCCGCCATCATCGCATGCGGAAATGGCGTGCACAGAAGAGAATCCCACTGACGAAATCCCACTGACGAAGGCTGTAGCAATGGATAGATATAAGTTTGCTTGCTTTTGGTTGGGGAATATGGAGGTATTGATCCGAGTAAGTGACTCTGTAGTTCACCCCTGAATTTACTAACGTCCCTCTTGTCTATCTTCAACGACGAATCGTCCAGACTCAGATTGACCAGCTGATCGACTCTATGCCTAAGCGATTGGCTGCGGTTAAGAAAGCCAGGGGTTGGTATACAAAATATTGATGGCTGAAACCTGGGTTTTCATCTGTATGTATCTAATTTGCTAGGCCTTTTGGTAGTGGAAAGTTATGCTGAGATACGTTATTGGGCTGCATCATCAAAGAAATGTGTGGCGGGGGATCTCGATGCGGGGTGCCGCAGACTTTTGGACCCCCACTGTACATAGAAATACTACCTTTTTGGTTCTATCCTGGTTCTATGGGCGATATGTGTACACTCTCGGCTAAGGTGTCCTTACGAATGTGCCGTTCCACTCATTTCGCCCGCCGGAAGGGATGTGCCTCGGTGTTGAAGACAAACTCATCCAGGCTGATGAGGTCTGGCGGCGAAAATATCAAGTAGAAGTACTTGAGCGTTTCGGCCAGCCAAAAGCTCTACAACAAGGGTCAGCCTTATTGCTCATTCAGAACGGAAAATGCACTAGACGTGTCGCCTACCTCCATCGAGTCTGTCTGGACAGGCTTCCCCGTGACAGTCACATCCGCAATAGCCGAGTTAGCCAGCCGCGTCTCGGTCGCATTCATAACCGCCTGAAACATGCGCCACGCCTTCTCCCTCAGGTCCGGCTTGCCCGTCATCCGGTACAGCAAAAACACGCTCTCAATGGCCTCGGGGCGGAGAATGTAGCGCGTGTCGCGGGCGCTCTTAAAACCCCTCGGCATATTATTGCCGGCCTCCTTCTTCCACCGCTCCTCATCCCACGGACAGGCGCCGTCGATGGAGGGACAGGGGACGACGCTGAAGACCTCGGGCATCAGGCCGGTGGGAAACGCATTGTATGCCCAGGCACAGCCCCGGGCCAGCCGCTCGCCGAGGGCGACGTGCGCGGCTATGTCGAACAGCTTGCCACCAAGGCCGAACATGCCGCCCGCGAAGCAGGACAGATGCTGGCTTTCTGGGACGTAGTTGATCTTGTCCGTGTGGACAAATGCGTCGCCTGGGAAGAGAGCGACCTGGCCTTCTTTGTCGTCCTCGGGTACCATGGGCCGGAACAGCAGGTGTTGCTGTGCCGTGTCCATGGCGGTGCGGTACATCTTCTCGTAGTTCGGCAGGTGACCACCCAGCAAGGCCGACATCTTGGGCAGGTATTCGTAGAGCGAGTCGGCCCAGGCGCCCATGGAGAAGCCAATCTCTGTGTTGACGGTCTGGTCGCGGAAGTCGATCAGCTTGGGCCACATGCCCGGTAGCTTGGACTGGTTCTGTGTCCGCTCCAGGAAGTCGGTGATGCGGGCGACGGCGTCGTAGTATTTGGGGTCGCCGGTAAGGAGCGAGAGTCGAGTAAACTCGAGCGAGAGAGAGCAGGGACTCGCGGACGGATCGTTGTGCCCTGCTATTTGGCGTCCTTTTTTGGCGTCCTGAAAGTTGAACCAGAAGCCGGGCATACGATTGGGAGTGTCAAAGGCCATGTACAGCATGTCTCCGAGCTCCGTAGCTTTGTCCAACAGGGCAGGCTCGCCACTGAGATCGTATGCGCTGATGAGGCCGGCCAAGTGCCGGATGGTGGTTTCGAAGAGGTTGGCAGCGGTGTCCTTTGTCTTGGCCCAGTCCAGCTGGACAGCGGCGGCGGCAGCGTCGTGAAACTCATCGCTAAGGCCCATGATCCAGAGGGTATCGAGCGCATCCACCAGCGTCGCGGCCCAGCCTCCGAATGTCGTCTTTCCGTGGCCTGTCACGGGCGTCAGCTCGTCCCGCAACCATGCATGTTCCTTGTAGCCGCGCCAGCTCTTGGCGAAGGCACTTCGAACAGCCTGCTGGCGATGTTGGGTAGTTGCATCGTGCACGTAATCGGTGAAGTCATGTTGAACGGCGTGGAGCTGGTTCGGATGGTCGGTAGGCAGCGCTCGGAGCGAAGGGACCGGGTATCGCTGCTTTACAGTCCTCCAGTCGAAACTGCTCGGTTTGAAGCGGATCTCGAGGCGGCGATGCGCGGGCGGCGGTCGGTCAGCAGGCAGGTGTGGTTGGCCAACAGGAAGGTGTGGTCGGGCAGGTTGAAGTAGCATCAGAGCCGTCATGAAGATGGCGGCGACGAGGATGACTCGGACAAGGCGGCGATCAAGGCGAAGTAGGCTCGCGGGCACAAAGCAAAAGGGCCAGCCTCTCGGATATGCCATCTCCCTGGTGAATAAGAAGACAAAAAAATCGGCATGTTAATCGGCGCTGCTATTCGTGGGCGGCAGAGCTTGCACCATGGTCGCCCGTCTCCCAAATTCAGGTTGTTCTCGGTGTCGCCGTGTTCTCGACCGGTTTCTTCTCATCAACTGAAAGGAGCGCGACGTTGACAAAGGGCGAGACTCTTGTCGGATTAAACTAGTGGGGCGTTTGTTTGGCTGTGGGGTGTCCCCAGCCATCCAGAATGCTGGCTCCCGAACCCCCGGCTAATAAAACTAGGGAATTTCTAGCGAGCATCCCCCAAAAGCCTATGGAGCACCCCATACTTTCCCAAAAGGGACTATCTCGCCACATTTCCACAAGCACACAGTCAATGCATAGTATCCGGCACAGTTAGCGCCTGCCCACTGGAGCAGCAGATTAGCAGCAGCATGCCGGACATCCCGCTAAACCCTCTCGCGGTTAAGGGCAAGGGCCGCCCCTTTGGAGCGATTGCCATGAAGAAGGGCGAAGGCATCAAGAGTACCAAGCGGCTACCTTCCGCGTTCGAACACGAGCTTAAGAATGAACTGGCTACGGCCATTCCCTCGTCGACAGCCCCGCCGGTGCTGCAGGGAGCATCCAAAAGCAAGGCACGAGGCCGCTGCCGAAAGCAGCCACAGCAGACACAGCCACAGCAGCAGAAGACTCAGGAAGCTGACTGTATCGTGGTCGCCGGTACCTCTGGAGAACAGACGAGCACACCTGCCGAGGAGATCAGAACTATATCGCTGGGTCTGCAGCGGTTAAGCCAGGCTGGGGAGAATACGTTCGAGCCTGGACCTATTCGCCCTCGAGGCCACTAGCGCATTGCTGACGGCCTTGAGCCCGTAGATTCAGATGTTGAAGATGTCCATGATGGCCTACTTCGGGACCTCGAGGCTGACGGACTCGCGCTTACGGAGGATGATCTGGTTCTCCAGGATGGAAGCGATGAGACAGTCTGATAGGATCCAAGTGTATCTTTCCCATGCTCAAAGTCTTTGTAGGCAGGATTTGGGTTATGACGATTATTCTTCGAATAACGTTAGCCTCAATCAATGTTCTGGGTTCATTCTTGACATTAATAGCCTGTTCCGCTATGTGGCGATGTTAGCACTGTGTGCCTGTGGAATGTGGTGAGCTAGTCCCTTTTGGGAAAGTATGGGGTGCTCCATAGGCATTTGGGGGGTGCTTGCTAGAAATTCCCTAAAACTATCCTCTTCATCACGATCATGTCCTTTATAGCGAATAGTTGCATCGCTCTCATCCTGCGGTCTTTGAATGTACTTGAGGTTGTTCAACAATGTTCGCCATCATGAATTAGAGTTTCTAGCCCAGTAGGGTTGGGAGAAAAGAACAAGGGCCCGGGAACCTGCTGTTAGAGGACTCTCGAGTCAGCCGGGCGCCCTCTGATTCGCAGTAGTGAAGGCCCTAAGTCGTGGCGCTGCTGAGCTCGCTTCACATCGTACCACGCATCACTCGAAGTTGCTTGCAGTTGGTGGAGTCGAGATTTGTCGCCCAGGCGGAGGATTTGTCACGGGATTCCCCGTTCCTGTTCTCAAGGTTATGTCATATGCTTGCGGTTATGCATACGTCATGGGGTCTGATCATACGTCTATGGTCATGCTTACGCATAGGCCTCTGCTCCAGTACATAAGGTCTGGTGGCACGCCCATTCCTGTCATCTAGCTCTTGCTCTCGTTGTAGCAATATCGATCTTGTATGTGCGAGCTGACCAGACCTTGGGTGGTGCCCGTCACAGGATTCGTACTAGTATCGCTAGTCCCAATTGTAACCCCAGCTAAGCGCAACTACTGATTTACTAGTTGTCAGCTCCAGGCCTAGACCCGAGCTGAGCGACAGTTTTCGAACCATGCAAAGATGGAGCACCATGGTTTTCGACCCCCAGTTGAGGCCATCAGCTCAAACCGCCAGCTTTATTAAGAAACCTTGGTATGGCTTCCGTTCGATCATGTCTGGACATGTCCATTCATCAGCCACCTAGTGAGACGGACAAACGGTGCCGCCACGCAAAGCTTTGTTGAAATGCTGCATTTTCCGATCATTGCCCTAGTGGCACTATGTACGTCGCAGTATCATGCTGTTCCCCGTACTTACCTTTACGGTATAAGTACTTGCCTACGGTAGTCACGCGACTAACACCATCCCAATACCTCTAGCATGGCCGGCAGCCCGTGTCGGCGCGAATCCGACCCCCAGCGGCAACTCGGACTGTGCCGACTGGTGTTCAAAAAACTTTCTTAATCCGGGAAAACAATTCACGAGTGCCAGAGTGCTTCGACAGTCTTGATGGCCCTGCTCATCCGGTATTGAGGTGGGGTCTCTTCGGCGCCAGGGATACGGAGGTCGAGGTCGTCTGCCAATCGTGGCTCGAGCTCGAGGTCTGGCATTGTCACCGTAGCCCCCGCCAGTGCCAGCGCTGGCTCTGGTGCTGACGCTGGCGCTAGCGCTGGCCCTGCCTCGGTAGCCGGATCTGGATCGTAGCTTCGGCAAGAGCCTGCCGGAGGTGGTTAGTATAACTGCTTGTAAGCCGGGCTTCCAGCCCAGCAATCTCGGCAGTTAAAGCGGCTGTTGCCTCTGCGAGTTGTGCTGTATACCGTGCCTCTGCTGTCAACAGATGCTCCGTAAACTGCGGGAGCGCCTGTGTAAGCAGCGTAAGCCGGTCCGGCTCCTCATTGCCGTTAACCCGGGCAAGCACCCGGCGTGTAAAGGGGCGATATTCGGGGTGCCGGAAGACTGGGTGGTACCGGGCTTCTGGGGAATTGGTCGATCAAGAATGCCGAGTCTTGGAGGACTACCTCACGGAGGTAGGCAAGGAGGTTGACCGTACCAGTACCGGCAAGATGTTTCGGCTTCCGGGCACCGCCAACCCACTGGTCTAGCTCCGGCCAGATCATCGATAGAAGTGCCGGCGGTGGCGGCACCGCCCGGGGTAGGTTGAAGCACCCCATCTGTGCCGGATGGCCGGCGATGCTCCGCATGAACTTCCGGGGCAGAGCATCAAGATAACACCCAACCATCTGGTCTGGATTCCACCGCCCGGCACGCCGGATCTGTGCCTCGCTTACCCCCCGCAGCTCGGCAGTCTTCGCCCCAGAGCTCCGCCCGACGTGGGTCTTCTTCGCAGAGACTACACCAGCATAGTCGAAAGCCCGGCAAACCCAGCTCCGTTGAGTGTTGTACGAGACACCAGCAGATGGATCAGCACCAGCGGCCTTGATCAGACGGGTGCTATACCAATGCTGGGGGCTCCCAAAATCTGGGAACGGCTCCGGCGAGAGGTCCCACCGAAAGAGTAGGTAAAAGGCAAGCGCACCAAGAAGGCAGATCTCAGGGTCTCGGCTCCGAAGCGCTCCAGCTGTCTCAAGCCGGCCATGTTGGTTCGTCTTCCCGCCGCGGGTGGTGAAGATCAGAGGCATACACCGGGTCGGCCCTTCGCCAGGGAATTCGGATGTAAAGAGGTTTGAGATCTCGGCGGCCCTCCGGTCGTCACCTCGGGTTAGCATGTAGTGGCTCAGCAGGAGGTCCGTTAATGCGCGGAGACACTGCTCGGTGGTTGCTGGGCTCTCGGCGGTCTGGGCCCATAGCTTCTCGGCAATCCTCCGGAGCTCCGGCTCCGAGTAGCCATCGAGAAGCGTCTCTTGTCCCTTGTGGGGCATATACAGACCGGCTCTGGGCTGCGTGTTGCCGCTGCAGGGTCCGTACATACTCCCGGGCTGTAGTCTCCCGGGGTGACGGGTGGTTGTTCATGCCAAGGGTCCGTTGTTGCTGCCAAAGATCTGTGATCGCCGTGACATAGGCCCGGACAGACCGCCAGTGCAGGCGAGCCTCACTGGCCGGCGTGCCAGGCACCAGCTTCCGGCTCGGACCTCGAAGTGGGCGATGTACGGCCTCCTTTTCGAGGAATAAGAGGAGTTTGCTCTCTGTAACCGTATCCCCATCTTGGAAGCCCCGGGCCCGGCAGAAGTCCTGGAACTCTGCCTGCTTCGGCACATAGGCCCGTTTTGTAGTCATTGGTCGCTCGGCATGAATGGTGCTATGTATGCGGTGGAGGTTGTCTTCCAACTCGGCGTCGTTGTTGATGTTCCGGCTGAGCGCCGTAAGGCCGCGTTGGCGCATTGGCTCAGCTACCGCGTCGCTGGGCCCTGGTTCTTCCGGTTCCGATGTCTCTGGAAGTACCGTGATGGACGGCAGGGTCGCTCGCGCCTGTGCCGCGTTCGCGACCCGCGCTGGCGTTGGCTTACGGAGCGTTTGCCGGGCCATCTTGCAGAGTGTACGTAGGATGTAAGATGCAGGATTGGAAGTTGCATGCAATGCACCCGGTATTCAGACAGACGGCAACGACGATATAGAGTACCCTGACGGTGACTTGAATTGAACCAATCAGAGTTCAGGAATCCCCCGATCAGCGGTGCATGTGGATATTAAAAAATAACCACATTGCCAAGGTTGGAAGTCATGTGGATATTCGCCCATACTGCAGGCAAGAGCGGGGCAGGGTTGGGGTTGCAGTCAGTCAGCGGCTGATCGCGAGCCAGTCAGCGTTGCGATACCACAGTGTCACCCAGGCAGGATTGGGAAAGACGAAGCGGCGCCCAGTTTCAGAGCGAAAAGACGGCCATCGTACACTTCACAAGGAACAAGGAGCGATCCTCCGGAACGCCGTTCATAGTCAGAGGGGACACGATCAAACCAAAGAAGAGCGCAAAGATCCTGGGGGTAACAATGGACTGCGAACTCCGCTATAAGAAACACATTGCCAAGACGGCAACCAAGAGTCTCACAGCCGTTCTAGCCCTGAGGAGGCTGAAGATGCTCTCCCCGCGAACAGCAAGACAATTGTTTGTAGCGACAGTGGCTCCCGTCATGGACTACGCGGTCAGCGTCTGGATGCATGCGTGTAGGGGAAAGGCGCTAAGCTGGCTGAACAGGGCTCAGAAGATTGGCGCCCTAGCAATCACAGGAGCCTTTCGGACCGT
>NW_026944224.1:1697335-1706589 GCF_033297405.1 Parathielavia appendiculata
GTACGCAATGGCGACAGGGAGATTGGATCTTGACGAGGAACAACGAAGATTGGGACAATCACAGTAGCGGAACTCCACTAACACTACACAGCCTCAGCCAGCAGATCCCGCTTTAGCTGCTGAAGATAGGACGCTGAACACTTGGAGAACGCAGCCTCCAAGTCGATCTGCTAAACTAAGTCAGGAGGCAACAGGTGGCGTGAGAAAAGGGGAGAGAGTAGAGGGCTTGTACGAGTTGATGGTTGAACGTCAAGGAATTGGATGTAGTTAGCGTGCCAAGGCCCTTTAGGCTTCGCGCCTCCGGGCGAAATAAATTCCATCCATCCATCCATCCGTCACCCAGGCACACAATGCACTATAAAAGTGGATTGCAGCCGGATATTCATCCAACATTCTCACCATCTCACCCTCCGATGTCTTCCTCTTCCCCACAGGCATGACCGCCATCACCGAAGTAGCCGACGCAATCAAGTCTCTCCGCCAACAGACTCCGGATAACCCCTACCGCGTAGCAGTCTTGGGATCAGTCACCCTCCACCCACCTCTCCTTCCCCCAGCTCCAGCTTCTAACGCTAACCACTTAATGACGCACAAACACAACTTCCTTTACGTCGGCACATTCAAAGTCCTACACTGCGTCCTAGGCCTTCTACCAACTCTTTACAAATAGTAGCCCACCTGCACGCGCTCGCGCGGCGCCACGGCGCCGTCCTCGTCATCGACGACATAGTCGGCACCTACGCCTCGCTCCGCCTGCTCCAGTCATGCGACGTGGCCGCCACCAACCTAACCAAGATGTTCAGCGGCGGGTGCAACGTCATGGGCGGGAGCGTCATTCGGTTCGGTTTGCGAGTCCGGCGAGGGCGGTGACGTTTTATGATGCGCTGAATGTTGCCAAGGGCCCGAGCTTGGAGACGGATTTTACTTTTTGCAGCGCGTGTACTATGTTAGCGCACTCCAGGGAGTTGGAGCGGGCGGCGGTGTATGTCGTGGTGGAGGAATTGGCGAGGATTAGCGTGGGCTTGGAGGAGGGGGACTGGTTGGTGGAGAGGGTGCGGAGGGCGCTGAGGGCTGCTGAGAGTGTAATGGAAGTAGAGGGGAGAGCTGGGTAATGGACTGACTATGATTTTTATGGAAGCGGGCGATATGAGAGGTGTACGTTTGCCATGGCAGGCATCCCACATCCACTCTGGAGTTTCCTGCCACATACTCGCTTCCAATCTTCAACAGCTCGTGTCTGTAGGAGATAACAGGACTGGAAACAATCTGTCTTCGTTGCGTGTTACCTTCGTCATGCTTGTCCTGCACCAGGGAGGATACGCCGGGCTATCACGGGCAAATGGAATCCCAATGAAATCAACTGGGGATGAGAGAATATTAATAAGCGGCTGAATCAAACGAGCGGCTGCCTAGTAGTGTAGCTTGGATAACAGCAGTTTGCGTGTTGAACGCTATGCCGTTTTGCGTGTTGAACGCCAGTTTTGCCGTGCAGGGGACATTCCCCCTTTCCATGGTTGTTTTGATGAGCGATACCCAGCCCTATTACCGCTCTTAGAACCCCCCCCCCCTTTGCGCAGGTAAGCCGTTTACTTGCAGCACTTCGTCTTGTAGCCCGTGAAGCAGCAAGCGCCGTCACCACATCCATCGACCTGGACCTGGTGATAGCCCTCCGGGCAGCTTCCCGCGCAGAAAGGAGATGTTCCGCTCCAGAAGCACGTGGACCAGGTCTGCCTGGCCAAGAGCGACAGGGCTGGGTCTGGCGAGGGCCTCAAAGCTTCAAAGAAGACTCTGGCAGCTAGAGAACCAAGTCAACAACTTTTTCAGTAACATTTCAAGAGGAGTATAGTGAGCGGGCGGCGTACCAGCTACCTGCTCGGCCTCGACTTGATGGTTGTGCTCGGCCAGAGCGGCGGCATCAGCGGCGGCACTAGCATCTAAAGATAAGTCAGCGGGGTTTATTCTATAAGTGGCTCGAGGGATCATGATAATGTGGGCGGCGTACCGACTGCTGCCGCTGCGGCGACAGAGACGAGGGCAGCAATGATGTAGATGTACGAACGCATGTTGACGGTTAGGCTTGAAGAATGGGCGATGCTGTTTGAACTTTTTCAGTTTGCAAGGCTGGAATGTGCTGGATGTTGGATGCTTCTCCACAACAGGTGATGGACTGTCAGGCAACAATGGACGTCTATATAGTATTTCGACTGGGAGAGTTTCTCAGAGCGAAATGTCAAATCCACTTGGACACCAACGATCTTTCCTCTCGGAGCAACGTGTCCAATCCCCCGAGCTAGTCCTCGTACCAAGATGTCTGATGCACCGAGCTGCCCTAGTTCCTGGTATTCAGTCGGAGACCGAGGCGTGACTAAGACTTGAAGCCCGAGACTTGACTCAACGCGAAACTTGAAACCACCCGAGAATTGAAACCACCCGAGAATTGAAACCACCCGAGAATTGAAACCACCCGAGTCCCGAAACCTGGCTTGAAGCTCGAGACCTGAACACTGGTTCCGTCCATGGAGTTTGTGTTACAAGTGGCTTGTGTCACCTACGGCTTTGACAGGCATGACCGTAAGGCCTGTCACCAAATACCGCTGATAAGTATAGTGCCCAAGCTACCTGTAGTGGCGGCACATGTTTTCACTGTTCCTTGCTTGGAAAATAATGGCTAAGGTACCTGATCAGTAAGCACCTTGAGACGGGAAGTACGTCGGCGCAGTTGCAAGTCGACTCCAACCTTGCTCCGTTGATTGCTAATAATTCGAATAGCAGTGGCATGTCTCAGCCTCGTCATCGTCGTCGCGGGGTAAGCAGATATCTACTCGTATATCTTAGGTACCTTGGGTGCCTTAGGTAAGCGGCCGTAGGATTCTAGGTCGCTTAAGTAGTAGGTAGGCGTTCTCGTCACGTAAGGTAGGTGTGATCAACCTCCACTAATGACAGGCTGATCCAAGGATTTTGGCTCTCAGGAAGGGAAAAGCCGATCAGACTGGTGAAACCGGGCCGATTTCCCGGACGACAAAAGTGCAGAAAACTCAAAGGCAGGGTCTTGTACTAGGGCTAAGCGTAGTTATGCTACCCCCTGAACCTTACCAGGTGGCCTACCTAGCAGCGTCTCGGATTTATCAGTGCTTCAGCACAATCCATCAGCTGTAACCATATGCTTGTGAACCGAGATGGTAATGGTCCTGACTCACGTTTCGTTCGCCAAGTGCTTGATACCTACCAACCAAGTCGACGTGGCGCGCGGCCATGCATGCTTCTCCGCAGTCGGCTGTGTAGTTCAGTTGTTGGTATCCATTCCGCCAGCGGTGAGACCGCACTAGACTCGAAGCAAGCCAGCATTATATGGGAACGCGTCACACCCTCGCCGCCTTGGAGGAAGTTCACGTTCGTCTAGGTAGTTGGCATTCTCATCCCATTCGCATACGATGTTTCGGGGTCACTACGATGATCGACGTGATTCGTGATGGACAACGGCTTGGACTCTCTGCTGAACTGTATATCAGTATATCATTATCTGTGACAAGAATGTTGTACCATATCGTCTCCCTGCTAACTTGACATCTGGAAGGACAACAATGTCGCTTGGCCAGTAACGGTGGGGCGAGGTGCTCACTGTCTTGAATCTTGATCTCCAGCTCCTACCCTCAGTCACTAGTATCTAACTGAACCCGAAGTCTGGAGATCGAACCCGTCATCCACATCTCAGCGTGCACAGATATTCCGTTCGGCAACCGATGGCATACCAGGTGAAACTTGAAAGCTTGGACACAGCCGTCCCAAGGGCCCCACCCACGACCGAGACCATTTGAAAGAGCGCCTCATTGTTGTGACGCTCTAGGGTCCCAGTTTGCGCACGCAATACCTTGGTAGGTAACCTAGTGAGTTCAGGGGATAAGGGGAGTGGCAAGGGCGTCGGCTTCAATCCCACTGATAGATCCGTTGATATTGGCCGTGAACATGATATCTTAGAAGCAATAGCAGCCGCACTCACATACCAGGGACCCAGAAACATACGGGCTCTAAGGCTAGCCGTCAAGACTCGGGATTCCAGAGCTCCAGCAATCCCACCATCGTCTGCAAATCCTGCGAGATATCCTCCAGTAATAGCAAAGACGCACCAGCGAGACAGTCGCGTGCAAATGTACCCATGAAGTTCTTGCGCTCCTCGATGAGGACAGCCAGCCTGTGGAATCGTTCCTGCAACAACCGTCCTAGAAACCACAGTCGCGCGCACGGCGAGACTTCGTCCTCGCCAATCCACAGCGCTCCTCTTCTTCCCTCTCCTATCCCAGAATTCTGGCTGTCATCAGGGGAGCCCCGTTCAGGCTGCTCATATGAGGCAAACTCGTCCCACACCAACGTTTGCAGTAGATGGACCATCATTCGCAGGCTGATCAGTGCGAGCAGATGCACGGTACTCTCGCAACGGCAGGCACGGCACTGGTGAAGCCGGGATAGCGACGCCGCAACCTCGCTGTCCATGCGTAACACGCTGTCAAGAGCTAAAGGCTGGCTCCTTCCGTGCTGTTTCTGTTTGGCGGTCCACAGCGAAACAATGCACCGTGACACGGTCGAGACGCATTCGCAGTAGCCGCCTCCGTTACCACCACCACCTCTTCCTTCATGTCCTCCCGCTACAGATATGCTAGGCTCTTGCTCGTTCAGAGAGCGTGGATGGGGACGATCGGCTGATGCTGGGGATGACGATGAGATGATGAACGGCCCTTCGCCGTCTTCATCCTCGCCATTTGCCGCTTTCTCGCCCAGAAAGCCACCGCCGAAACCATAGGTCATGGAGAGCTGACTAAGCGTTGCGGTTGCAGTGTCGGGAGAACTCAGCGGGAGAGCACCGGCATCCCAACGGATGCCCAGGTAAGAGGGCGAGGATACTTGGGAAAGACGTGTGCCTTGGCGGAGTGACGGCCGGTCCTCCCCATCCATCCATGTCATGTCAGAGGCCGAATAGGACAGCGCCAAATCGTCCACCATCTGATCGCTCTCTGCTTGTATCGACGGGATGATTTCATCTTGCTGGACAGGCGCCGCCGTTTCGAGAAGCTGATCGGAGCCAGAGCTGATATTCTGGCGTTGTTCACTACCCGGCGGCGGCCGGTGCGCTTCGTCTGAGAACCGCGGGAGGTCCTGTTCTTGGTTCGCGACCATTGTTGTCGGAATTGTAGGAAAAGGATGCATAGAAGATCCGAACCAATTCTCGTAGACGGACGCTGAGATGGGCCGTTGGGACGCGAATGAGCATGACATAGCTTGCAACAATGAAGGCATGTCCAGTTCGAAGTATCGAGACAAGTCGTCAAAGTGCAAAGGGTCCGCCACGGAGTGACGCCGGGATTCACCGCTGGTGGCAATCGTCCCGCCTCTAGATGAAGGCACGTACGAGACCACTGGGTAAGGAGCTAGCTCAGGTTCATCGCCGGCAAGTAGATTCGGAGAGCTCCAGGGAAGGGGTCTCTGGCTAAGCTCGTCCGGTACCGCGTATACTTCGCCGTCGTTCCATCCGTCCCGCTGCAGGGAGGTCGGGATAGCTGCTGCTTCTGCCCCAGCTTCTGCCGCCGCCGTCGTGAGATTCAATGCGGCACACCCAACAGTTGAGGCCGGGGTAGGTGAACTGGGCGTGATATTGGCATTGTCGTCGTCGCCCAAGGGTCCAAGGTTGGTCTGCCTCCCGGAAGAGTCTGCGACGCCGCCCTGGTTCTTCGGCATAGGACGGCCCATACGGCGGGAGAGGCTGTAGATGCACTGTAGCATGTGCACCGAACACCTGCGGCATGGCTTCCCTTGTCCACACTTTACTTTGGCCGTTTGGCAGTTGTCGCATGACGTTCGGTACTTTGGCTTTCTGTGAACCGAGGTCAAGGAATGGCCCGGGCCGTCGTGCCGCCGTGCCATGGTCGGAGGGGTGCTTCGGGATGGAGTGAACCTTCTGGCAAGAGGCCGAGGGCGATAGCAAGGTCTTCCAGGTGGTGCTAGCAGCACACCACCATTGAATGAATACTCGGTTTCCTACCTTATAGGGCGATTCTTTTCGCTCATTTACAATCATACTGCCGGAACGGGAGTTGTCTCAGCTTGAGACTTGATTTCTGACTGCTTCTTGTGGTATACGCGGAAGCCCGGAAACGCAATGCAAAGGTGCCGTTTGAGCGGGACGACTCGCAGTGCCTCGCTGTCGATTGGAGCTGAAAATGTCTCGGTGCCGGAGATGGTGAGACCTGTGTAACTTTGAGAGAAGAACACGGTGTTGTCTGCGGGTCCAGAACTCATCCAAGAAGCCGGAAACGTATCTCCACTGCAGGGTTGTACTACCTGAACCCGTTTCTGGACGTCCTTGGGAACTCGAAGCGCGGTAGCCGGCCTCAAAGGCTAAGGGCCGCCAACCTCAAGGGATAAGGCAGAGGCATGTTGACGTGAAGGATGTTCTGGTGTTCTCTTTGCGATGTTTAAAAATATATACCTTGATGGCAATGATGCTCCTTGATAGGAAACCTGTGGCAAAGAGCCATGCCTTTCTTGTGTCCACGGCTTTCTCCGAGTCTGCAGTCGGCTCAAGCGCCACTAAGACGACTGCACTGGCACTCCTGAGCCTGGTCCCGTCGTTCTCAAAGAGGCCCCGCTTCTCCCAACGGCTGGCAATCGGCCTCACGTACGTGATCATGAATGGGTCCTTGGCGGCTGGATCTTTCGCTGGATACTGCTGAGATCGACAGCGCGGGCCAGATCTGCTTCGAGGAATCTACTTCGGTTGTCACCCGGAGTGGCGTAGGGATCGGCAAAGCAGCTCGGGTTATCAGCGACGTGGTCGATCTCGACGGATTTACTTACCGTAATACTGCCGTTGGCGTCGGCCGGGATTGGACCAATATGAAGCACTCCACTAGTGTAACTCGAGATGACCATCTCCCACTCTGACCGACCATAACTGAGACTGTTGCTGTTGTATACATCGAACAAAGCAACACGGGTAGTTACGCCGGCAGAGGGATCTGATGCCGCCAACGAGGCGAGCCGGACACGCACCACCTCGGTCCACTTGACACCCGAACGGGGGTTCCTCGAAGGTGCGCATCAACCCATAGTAGCGGTGGCGGTGGTTGTCACGTAGATCGAGGCGGGGCTCTCGGCGGAAATGTCGTTCGACATCCTAATGAGCGGATGCCAGACAGATCGAAGTCGCTTGGTGGATGTGGATCCGAGGACGTGGTGGAAGATCTCGAGCGGCGAGCGGGTGTGCGGTCCCTTGCCCCGGACGGCTACATCTCGGGGACATAGTTGCCGGCGAAGATGTACACAACTTCTCCGTCGGTGCTCTGCTTGTTGGAGATTATATAGATTCCGTAAATGATGAAGGGCCTTCAAAAATTTTCGAATTTGAGTCTCTGTAACAGTATAGTCTGGCATATGTTAGCAAATTGTACCGTAGCTTTCTCGGGCGAATAAATGCGTTTAGGTCAACCACATACATAGACGGAGCCTCGGCTTTTACCGGTAGCTCGGGATCGTCAAAAT
This sequence comes from Parathielavia appendiculata, assembly GCF_033297405.1. Lineage (NCBI taxonomy): Eukaryota > Fungi > Ascomycota > Sordariomycetes > Sordariales > Chaetomiaceae > Parathielavia > Parathielavia appendiculata. The sequence goes on from NW_026944224.1 coordinate 1,704,866, forward strand.
TAGTCAGTGGACGGAACCACTTGAACCTCGTTTCGGCGTTGTCCTCGCAAGCCGTAGACAGGGTGCCGCTAGGGGGTAGTAATGGAGGTCCTCGCAATTGAGTGTGTCTGGGATATCAACAAACTCCTCGCCCTTGGCCGCGGCGGCGCCAGGATATCTGCGGAGGGCACCAAGCACGGTCAGTCTACGACGGAGAGAGGGCCCTACAGCATAGAGCAGGTAGGCGAGGACGGCCCTAAGGAGGAAGAGTGGCAACGATCTCATGGCCGCTTATTCCAGAGTCAATGTGTAGGGTGATTGTGTAGAGAGAGCGTTCCTCGTTAGCATTCTAGCAAAGGCGTACTTAAATCACGGTCAGACGTTATTGAGAGTGGTCTGGGCTGAGTGAACCTCGGCCTATGATCTGGCGGGGTATCTAGCCCCAGACCGTATAGGGGGTAGGTCTGGGTAGTTCTGGGTCGACGAGGGCTAATGACGCTGGCGTGTTATCATCATCCTTCGAGAAAGGCTCGGATGACCTTAATGAGCCCACCGTATGGGCTCTCAGTCATTCATCTTGCCGTGGTCGGAGTTTTGATAATCTCATGGTGTCTCTGAGGCACTGTAGCCAAGCCAAGACTTGATCTACCAAGGCGTCGTCGGCAGTCAAAATAAGTTCTGACAGGGCGGGGAAACTCTTCAAGACCGGAAAACTGAGAACCAGGAGGCGTGATGCTTTTATGGAATCACGAGTCATCACAGTAAAGTTGCCAAGACAGAGAGTCGGTGAAGATGCCATCTGCGGTGTGAGGTGTGTGAAGCCGCTCGGCCCACCAAGGTTGTGCTCGGTGACACCACAGCGAGCCCCAGTTGCTCGCTTGAGCTCATCCATGCACTACCGTCCTTTCCGTTCCCAACTGCTCGTAGAACTCAATATTTTGACCAACTTTAAATTTCAACAACGTGGAAAAAAAAAAAAAGGAAAGAGTGAAACTTCGTGTGTTGTTCAATCGTTGCTCTCGAGCTTATAGCTCACCCCACCCACGCCGATAAGGTTGGCAACAGAAGGCGATGGCGCTACGGCACCTGTGAGGACGACCCTGCCATCCCTTTCTCTCGCGTTATCGTACACCAGCACTATTCTTTGTCTGCTGCCCGGCGACGAGCGCTCAATACGTCGCTGCTGTAGACCTATCGCCGAGCATAAGTCTTACCGCTCCGATATGGTCCCATCTCCCAGGGCTAAGGCGCCGTAGGCTTCTAGAAGGAATCCTTGTCCAAGGCGTTGCCGACCCGACCAGCCGTGCCGTTACAGTAACGTCTAGTTGGATACCCGTTTCCATGCTTTGACAAAAGCTGATTTAGACGTTCTGCTTCCTACATTTCAACTCCTTTGGATCAGTGATGTGCCAACACGGATACCTATCCACACCGAAGAACACCGATTTCGCGACTAGAGGAGGGTTGCCTCTTTGACTCCAACCAAAAATCTTGTGCCTTCTGGTACTTTAATTACCTCGCTCTTCTGATGATGGCATGCATGCCCTCCATGTCTCAAACTTCGGCGATTGGTCTTATCTGTCAAAAACGCAACCATCGTGACATCAAATGTGGGGTTATTATTATTCCTACGCCGCTGTGCCCTAGGGCGTGCCGGACCTTCAACAACTTACTATACAGGAAAACCGCGCCCTCTTGGGCCGGGTGAAAAACCCATATCGACAATCAAGGAAACGATCAGTGTG
>NW_026944224.1:1708089-1715831 GCF_033297405.1 Parathielavia appendiculata
GTGGCCTCCCGGTCGGTCAGCCAGTTCTTCGTCCATAGGACGAGCCACCTCGGGAAGCGCATTTCTCGAAGGGTAGCTAGTAGTCGGACGTGGTTGACCGTGTCAAAGGCGCCTGAGATGTCCAGCTGGAGGAGCGACGCTGTGGCTTTCTGTCTCCAGGCTTCTTGTGCCTGAGCTACTACCAGTCGGATTGCCAGCTCTGTCGACCGGTGCGCCCTGTTGCCCATCTGCTCATCTGGGAGTAAGCCGTTGATTTCCGCGGCTTGAGTGACCTTCCTGGCCACTACCGATTCTATTACCTTCCCCAAAGTCGGTAGTAGAGCAATGGGCCTGTAGAGCAGATATAGTGTCCCATTGAATATTGATCATTTTAACCGCTTCCGGCTTCAATGGGGTCCTTAGATTATCAATCCGGCTGACCTAAACTTCTCAAAGCTCTCTAACCAACCCTGGATCGGGTCCTTGTCTCCTTCGAATCCAGTCTCCCTCAATTTCTTCAGAGACAGTTGCCGGTCAAATGTCAACCAATAACCAACGCTGTCCAGTTGCCGGCTACCAACCCCAACGCCTCCACTGGCAGCATTCACAGCTCCGTGCTTGGCAAAGGTGTCCCTATGCTTGGCCACATACTCTCCCGGTGTCGAAGACAAGTTAGTCTGAGGGAGCTCGCTAACATTCAAAGCACGATCCTGATCTTGCATGTTCTCGGCGGGTCCTAGACCCACGAGGCCGAACCATTTGGCCAACTGGGGCCAGATCTCGCCAAGCGTGCATGGCGCCTCGTTGTCTGCAATGTTGAACAATCGTCCGCCGCCGCACGTCTCGGGGTGTAGTGAGGCGTATATCATGAACCGCGCGATGGTCTTGCTCGATACTGGGGTGAACAGTGCGTTGGCACTGGCAGGGTTGCCAGGGAAGGGGACTTCGACGGTCGTTGCTTTGGACGCTTGATTTGGTCCGACGCCGTGGTTCACGGCGTACAGGGACAGGTATTGGGCCCAGTGGAGGGCTAAGCTGAACTGGGAGCCATTGGGGGTGAATCCAATCTTGATTGGCGTTAGCTACGCTGGAGTTCATGAATGAAAGACTCACAATGGCATCTGGACAAACTTCGCACCATGTCCATTTCTTCCCTTTTGACGCTGCGTTGAGAAGTTCGCGGTACGCTGGGTAGACAACAGTTTTGGCGTAGCTGGGCGGGAGGTTGTTTACCATGTCCTCGGTTAAGGGAGGCGTGAACGTCCCTCCGGGCATGTAAATGCCATATCCCTGGTTGATCAGCATACGACAATTGGTTTCAGTTTACGACTTTTCGTGGCACTCACCCGTGTTCCTCCAGGAAAAGTCACAAACCGCAGATTGGGACAGAGCAGGTTGTGGGCGTCGATGACATTTTGAAACATGCGCAAGTTGGTTGCGACCTCTTCGATGTCGTCTTCAACTGCGGTGAAGACTTTTGATGGTGAGTCTCTGCCGAACTATACTGCAATGGAGAAACGGACATACCCAGGTAGTAAATATGCGTGACGCTTTCGATGTCTTTCACTTCCCGCTTCAAGCACTCGGCCAGAGCCGCCGCATCGCCGTGACGGAGGTCAACGCCTGAGACAAGCTGCAGGTCTGGTCGGTGGGAGTCCGCGGGGGGCCAATGAGACTCGGAAAGGTTGAGTGGCCGGTTTGTAGCCGCAGTGACCTTGGAGAAGGAGCCGGCATGAGGGTAGGGACTCAGAAGCTGATCAACCAGGGCCCAGCCAATCAGGCCGGATGCGCCAAAGACAATGGCGTGGTTGTTGGACTCTCCACCCATTTTGAGTGTTAAACGCAGAAAGTTATGAGGTTTAGGGGTTCGTGTATGGAAACTGGAAAGCTTGATGTTGCTTTCTTTAAAAGTGGTCCGTTGAGGTCGATTGGATTGAGTTTCCTGTCATGCCGCTCTATCATTCATCAATCTTGACGAGATAACCCTCACATGAATCATTCTGAATCATTTTGCAGTCCCCACAACCGGGTTCGTCTGAAACCAGAATTCTTTAAGATTGGTTGCGTCTTCCTGCCGTCACTTGAGAACAGCCGGCCCACTCTCCGCCAAACCCAATATCCTGTTGGAAAGCCAACAGCCACGAAATTTCCGCACCGTAGTAATTGGGCACTAAAAGATGGGCAATCACTCATTGATGATGACCCTGATGTCTTCGTTGTTCCAAACAGTTGCAGGCCTCTTCTTGATCCTGAGAATCCTGGTACCAAGCCATTAGTCACACCTGAACGGCCCTCCCTGATCAACCGCCAATCCAACATGTCCCACCTGGTTAGGGTGGGTGGGGCAAGCGGGTCGAATCAAGCGCGTACTGCAGCCGGCAAAGCTTGCTAGTTTAGTATCGCTAAAGCACTTACTACGCATTGTGTCTTCAACTTGGTCCAGTTGAGAGTGAGCATAATTCGGTGCTATGATGGAATCACGATTGTCACTTGTAGGTTTGCATTGAAATCTTGTTCGCAAAAACCAGAAGGGCCGCTGTCCGTCTGGTGGAAATACCACGCGACTATAAAGCCACGGCAAGGAAGCGGCAAGTGCCGTAATCTGTGTAACGTGCGAGATGAGGACTAAAGTGGACGAATCGGATGTACGGATCTGGAGTATCAAGGCCCTTTGGGCTTAGCGCCTTGGGGCGAAATCAAATCCATTCATCCGGGGCGCCTGCGCTCAGTCGGTGGTTCTTGTATGTACAGAGATCCAAACCTAACCCCCCCAACCTCCCATAGAAAAAAAAAATCAGTCATCTTCTAGCGATACATCTCCTGGCCAGGCAAATTCGGGCTATCATTGTCAAGGACAGAGGAAGCGGGTAGGCGCGCCTTGACGTATAGGCTGCTGGCGAGGATGCCTTGGTTCTACCTACAGTGGCTAAGCCACGGCCCACGGCCCTTGTGAATTTCTTGGCGTAAGGGTCAGCACGTGCCGCATCCCGCTCACCCCTCAATTAACGCTCAAAATGCAACGCCAGCTAAAGAGAGATGCAGAAAGTCTGCTAAACGACGAGGACATCAAGAACTATACAGTGTTGGCGGTCTCAGAACCATACGCGAGGATGGTGGATGAAGCGGTGGTGACTGTCCCAATGGGACATCACAACTGGACCAAGTTGATACCAACGACAAAGTGGAACACAACTTGGCCAATCCGGAGCATATTATAATGTGGGTACGAAGCGACATGGAGGTCGAGCAGATCCCAGTGCCGTCAGCAGACCTCACTGCAGCACAGATTCGACACACAGACCGGACAGTGCTAATAGTGTCAATCTACGTTGAGGGTGGCAACGACGTAGCTCTGGACGCCGCAATGGGAGAGCTTGATGGGTTAATCAGAAGGTTCCGAGACGGAACGGGAACTAGAACAGACGTCGTTCTGGCGGGTGACTTCAACCGCCACGACCAGCTCTGGGGAGGAGACGATGTCTCACCACTGAGACAAGGCGAAGGAGACCGCATCGTCAACCTCATGGACGAACACTCCCTCTGCAGCCTCCTCCCAAGAGGCACGAAGACATGGCAGTCAGGGGACGTAGAAAGCACGATCGACCTGGTACTGGCTTCTGCAGAACTCGCAGACCAGCTACTTAGGTGCTGGATTCATTCCTGTGACCACGGATCTGATCATAGAGCGATCGAGACGACATTCGACATCGCAATAGAAGACCGCTCAACGGAGACGGGGTTTCTCTTCAAGAATGCACCGTAGACAGAGATTAGGAGTAGGGTGGCGTCGAACCTAGAGAACGTCCCCTGGGATGGTAGCGTCCAACAGCAGACGGATGGGCTTATGACAGCGGTAACCGAGGCGGTCTACAGCCTGACACCCAAAGCCAAACCGTCACCATACGCCAAGCGGTGGTGGACAACAGACCTAACTCGGCTCCGCCGAACCCACACTTTCTGGAGAAACCAGGCGAGATCACGACGCAGGATGGGGCAAACATCGTTGGAGCTTGAGCAACGAGCCAGGACGGCAGCCAAGGAGTACCACGATGCTATCCGCAGACAGAAAAGCTCACACTGGAACGACTTCCTTGCCGACGGTGCGAACATCTGGCAAGCAGCAAAATACCTGCAAACCGGCAGTGGCACAATGGGCGACAAAATACCCCAGCTTGTCCGAGCTGATGGTTCTATCACAGAGGGCAAGGCAGAGCAAGCTCAAGCGTTACTAGCCACCTTCTTCCCACCGCTGCCAGCCAGAATCAAAGACGAGGGACAACGTCCTCAGCGGGCACGAGTGGACATGCCGGATCTAACAATGGAAGAGGTGGAACAGAAGATCATGTCCGCCAAACCATGTCCGCCAAACCATGTCCGCCAAACCATGTAAGGCACCTGGCGAGGACGGCCTACCGGCAATGGTATGGAGACAACTCTGGCCAGTTGTCAAAGACAGGGTACTCCTCCTATTCCAGACCTCACTTCGAGATGGCGATATCCCCAGTCAATGGAGGAACGCCAAGATCATCCCACTGAAGAAGCCTGGGAAGAGCGACTATTGTGATGGGCTGAGCCCATGATGGCCTCGGCAACCCTCGGCCGTGGTATCTTGATAACGTCATCCTGAAGCAGGCAGTGTCTGTGTGTTCCGGAGCATATAAGAGCTGCCCTCTCTTCCTGTCATCTAGTTCTCTCTTTTCTTCTTCTCTCTCCATTCGAGGAAAACTCGTAGAGTCGTCACCAGCTAGTTGCAATATACTCCTGGGACCGTTACAACTATACACTGGCCAAAGCCTGGAGACCCTATCTCGCTACTCTCCACGCTTGGCAAGACACTGGAGGCAGTCATTGCGGAACGCCTGTCCTATGCGGCAGAGACATTTGGCTTGCTACCTGCGAACCACTTTGGAGCTAGGAAGAGACGGTCCACTGAGCAGGCTCTCCTCCTGCTCCAAGAACAAATCTACAAAGCATGGAGAGCCAGAAAAGTGCTTAGCCTGATCAGCTTCGATGTAAAGGGTGCATACAATGGGGTCTTCAAGGATAGGCTGCTCCAGAGGCTCAGGGCAAGAGGTATACCAGAGGCTCTGGTTAGGTGGATTGATGCCTTTTGCTCTCGGCGCACAGCAACCATCGTGGTGAACGGGTTTACGTCTGAACGGCAAGAGTTGCCCCAAGCGTGTTTGTCACAAGGATCACCGCTGTCCCCGATATTGTTACTCTTCTTCAATGCAGACCTGGTACAGCACAAAATCAACGCGAACGGAGGCTCAATTGCTTTTGTTGACGACTATACGGCCTGGGTTGTAGGCCCAACAGCAGAGGCGAACCGCTCAAGCATCTAAGCCATCATAGACAGGGCCCTGGATTGGGAAAGACGGAGCGGCTCCCAGTTCGAGAGCGAAAAGACGGCCATCGTACACTTGACAAGGAACAAGGAGCGATCCTCCGAAACGCCGTTCATAGTCAGAGGGGACACGATCAAACCAAAGAAGAGCGCAAAGATCCTGGGGGTAACAATGGACTGCGAACTCCGCTACAAGAAGCATATTGCCAAGACGGCAACCAAGAGTCTTACAGCCGTTTTGGCCCTGAGGAGGCTGAAGATGCTTTCCCCGCGAACAGCAAGACAACTGCTTGTAGCGACAGTGGCTCCCGTCATGGACTATACGGCCAGCGTCTGGATGCATGCGTATGGGGACAAGGCGCTAAGCTAGCTGAACAGGGCACAGAAAATTGGTGCCCTAGCAACCACAGGAGCCTTTCGGACTATGGCGACAGCAAAGCCGAAGCGAGCATTCTCCCTTTACCAGAACGACATACCCACGCGGCAGCCAGGTTATAGATCAACATCCACACTCTGCCTTGGGACTCAAACTCTCGCGCTCTGGAAGATCCGGACAACAGCGCGATTCGTCTTCCCGCTTCAAAAGATCGCCCGTATCGCGGAAGGTTTAAAAGTGTCACGGGATTCCCCGTTCCTGTTGTCATGGTTATGTCATATGCTTGCGGTTATGCATACGTCATGGGGTCTGATCATACGTCTAGGGTCATGCTAACGCATAGGCCTCTGCTCCAGTACTTAAGGTCTGGTTGCACGCCCATTCCTGTCATTTAGCTCTTGCTCTCGTTGTAGCAATATCGATCTTGTATGTGCGAGCTGACCAGACCTTGGGTGGTGCCCGTCACAAAAAGTCGATCAAATGGAAATAATTCAAGAATACGCCGTCGCTCCCTGGGCACCTCGCCTACAGCCGACGATCGAAGCTGACCGAGAGAAGGCGACCGAGATGGCCAACGGAGCCATAGGTATCGTGATTGCAACAAGCTTATCCGTGAAGAAAGGCATTGTCGGTGTTAGTGGCATCGCACCAGACACTCTCTTCAACAGGACCAGCGAGACCGTGATAAGATTTGCTGTAACCCTTAGCACGAGGGAGAAGCAGAATCTATACACAGCAGAACTAGCAGCCATTGCAATGGCCTTGGAGAAGATTCCGGCCAACGCCTGCCATAGGCATATCACCATCGTCACCAGGAATCAGTCAGCGCTAGCAGCAATTAGGCAACCGCGACAACAGTCCGGCCAAGTCACTATACGACAAATCTACGAGTTGGCTAGACTGCACCAAGAAAGAGGGAATTCGGTTGACTTCCTGTGGATCCCAGCGGAAGCCAACTTTGCGTTGGGCTTAGAGGCCAAGGCGGCAGCATAAAGGACAACAAGATAAGGACAGATACCCAACCTCTGAAGGCCCTAAGCAAGTCCACCGCAATCAGGCTGGAATTGGCCAAACAACGACAGGGGAGAGTTCCCCGAAGGCGTAGGTAGATTCTCAAAGGCTCTGGACGTGGCACTACCTGGCAAGCACACTCGCGATCTCTACGACAAGTTAATACGAAGAGAGGCCTATATCTTGGCATAACTCAGAACCGGAATGGCGAGGCGAACGGCTTTCTGAGCAGAATCGGAGCGGTCGAGTTAGACCTTTGTCCCTACGGCCAAGCGAGGGAAACAGTGGAACATTTTCTATTACGTTGCGTGAGATGGGCCGCTCTAAGGGAAGACATGTTGCAATGCACAGTGGCAAGGCGAGCCAGCCTCTCATTCTATCTAGGAGGGAAAGCACCATCGGATCCAAGGATGTGGTCGCCAGACATGAAAGCAGTCCGGGCAACGATCAAGTACGCAATGGCGACAGGGAGATTGGATCTTGACGAGGGAGGACGGAGATTGAATCATTCACACTAGGGGAACTCCACTAACACCACACAGCCTCAGCCAGCGATCCCGCTTTAGCTGCTGAAGATAGGACGCTGAACACTTGGAGAACGCAGCCTCCAAGTCGATCTGCTAAACTAAGTCAAGAGGCAATAGGTGGCGTGAGAAAAGGGGAGAGAGTAGAGCGCTTGTACGAGTTGATGATTGAACGTCAACGAATTGGATGTACAGTACTTAGCGTGCCAAGGCCCTTTAGGCTTCGTGCCTCCGGGCGAAATAAATTCCATCCATCCATCCATGCAACGCCAGCTTCACTGCACGATCATTGAGGCAGCGGTGATCAAGTCCGTCTTTTGCAGGACATACCCGCGGAGGCTATGGCCGGCGATTCATCTGGCAAGAGGTGGTGGAAAGTCAAAAGGTCACAGAGTTGGTGGGAAAACGTCTGTAACGGTCTCAGGTAGTATATTGCAACTAGCTGATGACGACTCTACGAGTACACTGAACTTGGAGAAGAAAAGGAGAGACGACAGACTCTGGT
>NW_026944224.1:1717156-1769411 GCF_033297405.1 Parathielavia appendiculata
TTCGGTGTGCTGTGGGGCGAGTGGGAATAGCCTCATCAGGGGTCTTGGTATTGGCCGAGAGTCGCCGAGGCTCGCACCGGGCCCAGCCCGTTACACGCAGAGGCCAATAGTGCGTATATGCCATAGCCTTGGCGGCCCGATTGTAAAACAAGTGAGTAGTAGGCTTAGCCAACATACGGAATTCCTCTAATACCCGTGGATAGGCACTCTTCGAAACGAAGTTGAAAGTCAATATTCGAAGCAACATGCCTTCTCGTCTTCTTTGCTATAACGTTATCGTATCGAGGCGGGAAGTACGCCAGTGTCGGCGACGTCGTAGCCAAAATATTCACTACGGCTTTGGGAACGCGTGCTAATGACCTTGTGACCGCACTCAAGCAGAGCTCAAATGAGGCGACACAACGATTTGAACAAGCCCGCTACCTTTTTGAGAGATATCTTGTCGTTAGCTTCTTCGAGGGGGAGTCGTACTATAAAACAGGCATCGTACGTCTATTCGAGAATCTAAGAGGGAGAGACTTCGCCAATTTCGTCAGATTGTCGATAGAATTCCGTAAGTTAACGCTGAATCTCCCGGTGTTGGTTGAGAAGCAGGTGGCCATGGACGCTGATCATAGCGCTATTTGCAAGTTCGAGACGATAGTCCTGCGTGCCGGCTAGCTTTGAAGAATGTCGCTGCGGAAGTCAAGCGCGGCCTAGAGTTAGCTCGGAAAAGTGAATCTTAGTATTCACGCCTTCTATCTATTATTCCTGTCTTCATTAATCGTGCTGATCCTGATATATGCTAGATTATGGCCACGATCATACATTATTTAGCGAGAGGGATAACAAGTGCTTAAGAAACTTAGGAGTGACCGATCCCCGCGACGACAAAGTTCGTATCGAGCGGGATAAGGGTGGCCTTCTCAGAGACTTGTACCACTGGGTCCTCAACAATGTCGGTTTCCAACGATGGCAGGACGATAGAGACGGCCAGTTGCTCTGGATTAGAGGCGATCCTAGCAAAGGTGAAATGATATTGCTCTGCGGAATAATTGATTGTCACTGGTGGGCGCAACTGACCACTGCGGAACACCCTCAAAAGAGGGACCGTGGTTCGAACTGTCCAGTCGAACCAGGAGTTGCGCACATGAACCTCAGACTGTCACTACCCGTGACATTGATGAATTGGTCAAAACCACTGCGCCAACGGTAAACATTTCATGTTTCTTCTGTCAGGCCACAGGACGCTCGCATCAACAACGCTACAGCGGTCCTGCGTGGGTTGATCTACACGCTTGTGACACAGCAGCCAGCACTCATTTCGCACCTACGCAGAAGCTACGATAGTATCGGAAAATAGCGCTTTGAAGGGCCGATTGTATAGGTAGCATTGTCGATGATCTTCGCCAGCATTCTTGAAGACCTATGCTTACGGAGAATACACCTGATCGTTAATACGCTTGACGAGTGTACTGGAGACCAGAGTTTGCTCCTTCACCATATCTCACGGGAGGCGTCAAATTACCCGAGTGCAAATGGATGGTATCCAGCCGCGACTGGCCAAGCATCGCGAAGGATCTGGACACCGCGGCGCAGGAACTCAGGCTATCTCTTGAGCTGAACAAAGAGTCTGTCTCCGTAGTTATCACCACATACATCCGGTTCAAGGTCGATTGGTCGGCGAAGCGAAATAAATACGGCGATGATACGCGAGTTGCTGTCGACGCTACTTGTTTATAAACGCATTTAGTACTGTACTTAACTAAGGGACCTTACTTATACCGACCTCTCTAACTTCGACCATGGCCTTCAACGCAAGACCACTCCTCAAACAAGCCGTCGCCTCTCTCACCGGTAAGTGATGGTCACTACCTACGAGTCCACGGGTGGGAAAGTAACCTCCAAACTTGCCGCTCACAACTTAACCCTCGTGCCAACCATCAAGCTTGGATCCACTATCACGACAACACCTGCGGCGCGGGCACCGTCTCTCGCCTCCTGCAAAGCGGTTTCCCGACGTGAAAATCCACGCCACCGATATCGACCAGCCGTTCCTCGACCTCCTCGCAGACGACGCCGCGCAAAACGGATGGCCCTCGAGGTATCAAACCAAAAATCAGAACCAACAACTTTCGCCGACGCCTTCTTCAACTACGACTTCATGAACGTCGGCATCATATTCATGTCGTCCGCGGGGCTCGACGCCGCCCGCGAGATGCACCGCACCTTCAAGCCGGGCGGCTTCGCCGTCGTGAACTACTGGAGGGCCATCACGTGGATGCTGCTTGTAATGCTAGTGCACAAGGCGTTCCCCGGCGAGACGGCGCCCTTCCCTGCGCGGCCTGCAACTTGGACAGATGGGAAACTGCTGAGGAAGGTCCTGGTCGAGGTTGAGTTTCAGGACGGCAACATTCGCCTCGAGGATCATGAGGTGAGCATCATTTGGATGAGGGGGAGGAGATTAGGGAGTGTGATGAAGAAAGGTAGACATATTTGGCGGGGATTGGTGGGTGGCATGAGGTGGATGGGGAGAAGTGGGATGAGGAGGCGGACATGCTTGCCGCGTTGTTGAAGAAGCAGCCTGGAACGAAGGTACAGGGAGGGAAGGTGACGATGACGGCAAGCCAGTGGGTGGCGGTTGCGGAGAAGTAGGCGAAAATGATAGGATGCTCCTTCTCCGATGGGACGAATTCACACCAGTTGCGCCCCACCTGACCTGACTCTCAGTAAAGCACCTGTCTGACAGAGGCCCTGCGTGACTCCCCATTTCACAGCCTGTCGGGTGGGACAAGCTCGGGGGCTTGCAGGGAGTCGGAATACTAATCTACATAGACAGTCCGTCCGTTTCTCCCACGCCTTAGGCACTCGGCGCAACTGCTCAAGTCTGGCTCTTCCAGTCTTTCTACCCACCAGCCTGCACCATTCTCCCTATCCTTCAAATCAGTTTCTCTTGTGTCGCTCCACAGCGTCGCCATTTCTGGGCTTCGAAAGTCAGTGCGACCCGACATTGACATGTTGGGTTCACGACGTTTCAAGCTCCCCCTCATCCAGACTGCCCCGGTCGCCGACGGGCCTCCCGAGTTCGTGAAATTGAAGGACTCGATAGTCAACGACTTCGTTCAGAAGGTGCCTGAGGAGTATTATATCCCTCAGCAGTTCGTCGATAACCCGCCCAAAGATGTCACCGGCATTGCGCGCCAGAGTGGCATTATGACTGAAGAAGAGCTCGACATCACCGAGAAGTACGATGCCTCGTCTCTGGCAGACGCCATCCGCATCCGAAAACTCACCGCGGTCGCCGTTGTCACGGCCTTCGCCAAGCGCGCCATCATTGCGCACCAAGTCAGCTGCTGCTTGGTTGACTGGTTCATGGACGAGGCCGTCCAGCGCGCGAAGGAGCTGGATGAGTACCAGGCTTCAACTGACGGGACAGTTGGCCCCCTTCACGGCATCCCCATCAGCTTGAAGGAGCACATACCCCTAGCTGGTCATTATTCTGCGGCTGGATACGTTGACACCAGGGTCAAGGACACCGAAGACTGCCATATGGTGGCCATTTTGCGGAAGCTGGGCGCCATCTTCTACTGCAAGACCCATCAGCCGCAGTCACTTATGCACCTGGAGACCGATTCACCCTATGGCCGAGTTCTGAATCCTTACAACATCAACCTCTCTGCAGGCGGTTCCACCGGCGGAGAGGCTGCTTTGATCGCCCTGCGTGGCTCGGTGTTGGGCATTGGCACCGACATTGGCGGCAGCATTCGTGGACCTTCTGGCTTCTGCGGCATCTACGGGTTCAAACCGACTTCGCGCATGCTGCCCATGCATGACTTCCTCCACGAAGGGGCCGCTGCAGAGCTCAACATCCTCATATCGGCGGGTCCAATGTCCACCACGTTGAAAGCCATGGACTTCTTCATGTTCGCCCTCCTCCACGAGCGGCCGTATCTCGCTGACCCGCAACTGGTTCCTGTCCCTTGGAAGAGGCTTCGCATTGAGCTCGAGAAGAAGACCCCGACCAAGGCCGAGAAGACGACCCCGACCAAGGTCGAGAAGAACACTCCAATCAAGGTTGGCATCATGATGCACGACGGCCACATCCAGCCACAACCGCCAGTTACTCGGGCTCTCGAGTGGGCCAAGGCCCAGCTGCAACTCTCCCCATGCTTCCAGGTGAAGCCATTCATGCCTTACCGCACGGCAGACGCCATCAAGCGCATACGCAAGGCATACTGGCCCGACGGAGGAAAAGGCACTAGGCAGCATCTCGAGGCGACCGGAGAGCCCATGTTCCCGCTGACCAAACACATCATCAAGGATGCCGAGGGCCCTGAGTTGACGGCGTCCGAGGTGCACCAACAGCGGCTCGCCCGCGACCGGTTCCGATTCTACTTCGCCAGCCACTGGACCGAACAGGATGTAGACGTCGTCATCTGCCCCGTCTTCGTCGGCCCGGCATGCGCCCACGATACGGCTTTCTACTGGAACTACACGGCCTTCTGGAATTATGTCGACTACCCTGCCGCCGTCTTCCCGACGCCCATCACGGCGTTGAAGAAGGGTGATGAGGACTACGCCCCGTCGAACAAGGCGCCGCTGAGTAAGGAATGCGAGCATGTCAGGAAGATGTGGGCCGAGGGTGATTTTGAAGGGGCGCCGATTGCATTGCAGATTGTGGCGAGAAGATACCATGATAACCAGCTGTTCGGTGCCTTGAAAGATATGCAGGAGGCTCTTCAGCTCGGTGACTAAATGCCTACTGGAAGAGTGTGTCGGACTGGAAGAACGGACCATTGGCAGGTTCGAGTCCTGAACTGGCAAAGCGTTGTGCATGTTAGCAGGCCATTAGCAGAGTTGAGCCCCACCCAGGGGATGTGGATGGGTTTTTTGTCTTTTCCATGTTTATTATCAGTAACGTATTCGAGACTTGGTAAACCTTCGGTTTGGAGAAAATCATAGTACGGATAATCAGGATTCATGGATCATTCCCGCCGTGATGCACCGAGCACCTGCCTGAAGCAGTAAGCAAAAGTTCAACCGTGTTGGGAAATTGCCAATTTCCTTCATTCCGGCGATGTGACGGTGTCACGGTTCAGGGATCAAATCCATTAATTAACAGCATTTATGTTAAGTTAACATAGATAGTTAACGTTATGCAGTGTTTCCTAAATAAAAGTGGTAATCCCCCGACGCCCGTCTTCTGAATCCATTGCTTCAATTCGTTCGCGCAACGCGTCCTTTCATTTCTCCATCGACAATCACACCACGCTCGTTAGACTTCAATCATCGACTTGCAATGGCCAAACTGGTGCTCTCGGCGATGGCGCTGCTCATGCTCGCCACGCCCGCCTTGTCGGCCTGCGAAGGCGGACATACCTTTGGCTACTGCGAGGACCGAATCGTGCACTGGTACGACCCGGACACGGGCGAGATTTGCGACCCGCTCGACTGCGGCGGCGGACGTGCCCCAGTTAAGACAAACGTCCCTGGATGCGCCGCCTACAAAGGCACCCTCACGCGCCCGACAGAGCCGTCGTACATGCCCTGCTGGACTCCTGGCTGGACTGGGTACCTCAGCTCGACCATCGTCACGGCCAGTACTACTGTGGATGAGGAGATGACGACTTCGACAGGACTAGTGGGCGTGTCCTCCTCTTCTTCTTCTGTTGGCACAGTAGCATCATCAAGTCAGGACGATTCCGAGTCGGCTACTAGCGCGACCACCGGCGACGGCTTGTCGTCTACCATGACGACAGTGCCTGGTGCTGGGTCACTTTCAGCCGGGACGCGCTCCACCACCGTCTTGACGACTGCGCCGCAGACATTGACGGGCGGTGCCGGTAGTAGTGGGGCGGTAGGCACTGCCATCACGAGTACGACTGTGCCGCCGAGCGCTGGAAATGTTGTAGCCGGCTCGTCGATAGCTGTGGTCGCTGGAGTCGCTCTGCAGGCACTTGTCGTCTTCTTCTAGGAAATCAGGGATTGTCTCTTTTGAAGCGCATGGGGGTTATTTTTGTGTTGTGGATTATAATGAGGGGGAGAACTGAGCCAAGAGTTGGTGTAAGCTAGCTAAGCAATATATTGTACTGTATTGTACTTGGTCTCCCTGGGATGGAGAGCCATAGTCATCGCATTGCTATGTGGCATTTCACATCAAAGCCCACCTTTGCAGTTTACTTTCAATTGTGGTTTGGCGGTTCTGCAGCTTTCAGTTATCTCGTTCAACGCCGCTGAGCTATGACTTTGTCTCGGACTCTCCAGTTGTCTCGGTCATCGCTGTCATCATCTTTTGGTAGTCCGTCAATTCCTGGCCAGTAGCCACTCTGCTGCCGAGACCCTTCGCATCTTTCGCGAGCTCAACAGCGAGCTTCTCTCGATTGAGTCAAGTCAGGATGGCCGGATAACTACTAGATCGCTCTTCACCCCGCATCTCTCTTAACACTTATTTACCCAGAGAAGCTGAAGCTGGTCGGCTCGGCTGTTTCTGTCATTGGAATCTCAATGGTTGGATCGGTTGGTCACGATGTTTCGTTGCCGGAAGCCGGCCGCTGTTGGCTCGGCCAGGCGTTCTTTGAAGCGCCGAACCGGCAGACTGGCAAAACCTTTACAGTCTGACTGGCCTTGTCAACTCGGCCTTGTGCGTTATCCTTGCTCAGTTTCTTTAACTTGTTGGCCCAGCCCCAAAGGCCCGCCACGGCCACCTGCATCAAGTCAACTTCTCATTTGTCGGTGTTGTCACCAGAAACAGCGGCTTCAGGCATCCTTCACGCATGACGCGCTGAGGCCTGCTGCATCTTGATTCGTCGATATGGAGAACGAGGCTGCGTTTGCAGTCATGTCTTTGATCGGCAAGGCTCTGTGCATTTTCTACTGATACACACAACGCCAACCGCTCTGGAGGTGGCTTGTACAAGAGACGGCATATCCGCACATTGGTGCGTAGCCCGAAACGTCAACCCTTATTGTTCCTCGATATTTGCAGCGCCTTGGGCCCAAGAAAACCTGAACCATGCCCTCATCACAGGATCTCCGCCGAGCAGCCCGACTCCATGGTGTGTTTCGAGACATGATCTCTGGAAAGCGCACTGTCTGCAGTCCCCAGGATGCACAGCTCTTCCTCGAGGCCGTTCGGTGCCAGTCGTCACCGAGCCAATGCGTTGAGCTTCTTGTGTCTAGCTCTTCAGGCATGGCTGCCATGAGAGATGCGGTCAGGGCAGATCTGTCCCCACAGTTCATCTTGTCCCATATCCTCCCCTTTTTACGTTATCTTGCAGACCCGAGAGTCAAGGCACTTGTCGACGGACAACTTCTCGAGCAGACGATTCTAGTGGTTTCTCACCCGCCAACCGTCCTGAATGCCCTCACCAACCTGTTTACCTCGCGCCAACTTCCAGACCACAGCCTCTACCCTTTTGCTTGGCTCGTTCTCGAGCTCCTTTCGCTTCGCCCGGAGGCCCATGTGGATGTTGCAAGTCTCGTCAAGGCCGCCTCAGACGATCAGCAGCTCCTCAAAGCCCAAGATCACGCAACTCGAGAGCTAGGATATAAGATCCAGAAAGTCGTTCTGATTCGGTCCTCCCCAGGCGGGAGCGATGAGCCCGGTGGCCCTGGCGGACGTCATGACAACGATTTCGCTGACTTCCGCCGAATCCGCATCTATCCGACCAGTGATGAGTTCCTGTCAACCCAGTTGCCCTACTACCGGACAGCCAGTGAGATCCTCGACACCGAAGTGGACAAGCGGCCGCGCGCCCATCTCGACAACCAGTTCCGTCTTCTCAGAGAAGACATGCTGGCCGAGCTTCGCGAAGACATTCAGGTTGCCACTGGTAAAAAGAAGGGGAAGCAGACTGCGCTGAGTCTGGGCCAATTCGTTCCAACCGGCATCGACATTGGGAACGACACGGCAGGCCGGTACAAGCGGTGCGCCTTGCTGCTGGGATGTTATGCAGGCCTCAACTTCTTCGAGAAGATGGATCCGACTGCCCGGAAAAAGTTGCTGAGGGATCAACCAAGCTTCCTGAGGCACCAAACGTTCGGGGTCATGCGCCGCGGAAATGAACTCCTCGGGTTTGCATTTGTCGATCGAGACGTCGACAAGCTAGCCCAGTGGCCTCCCGTCGTTTCGCTCCAGTTTGCCGATGACAATGGACTTCGACGAACCCTTCTTGCACTGAGCCTCCCAGGCCGTGAATCCGTGCAATTCGTCTTGGTCGACACCCCCGTCTTTGCCTACGAGCCGGTCCTCCGCGGGCTGCAACGCATCGCTGACGTGCCATTGCTCGACCTTCTTGTCTATCCGCCCTCCGTTGCCGATTCTGGGTTTGAAGTACCGCGGAAACTGGTCCCGCTTGTGTCCAAACTGGAGAGCAGTGCGGAAAGCTTGGGTCCTACTGGTGTTGTTCGACTGGTGACGCCCACTGGCAAGATCGAGATCGACGACTCTCAGCTTGCCGCTC
Source organism: Parathielavia appendiculata (assembly GCF_033297405.1). Classification (NCBI taxonomy): domain Eukaryota; kingdom Fungi; phylum Ascomycota; class Sordariomycetes; order Sordariales; family Chaetomiaceae; genus Parathielavia; species Parathielavia appendiculata. The sequence continues at coordinate 1,725,598 of NW_026944224.1, forward strand.
TACTCCTGGCCCTGAAGAGTCCAGTGAGTCTGATCCAGGGCCCCCCAGGTATGAATTTAATGTCCATGAGACCCCGATCCTCCACCCCTCCCATTCCCCTTGTATATCTGACTGATACTTGCTGTCGTCAGGGACTGGCAAGTCCTTCATCGGCGCACAAATCGCCCGCTGCATGTTCGAGGCCGATCTCCGGATTCTTGTCTTGAGCTACACGAACCATGCGCTGGATCAATTTATGGGGGAGGATCTCTTAGAAGCTGGGATTCCTGCCGCGTCCATGGTCCGCCTCGGGTCTTGGAGCAAGTGTACTCCCCAAACGGCGCCCATGCTGCTGTCAGCACAAAACTGCCAACATCGTCGCTCCCTGCATGCTTGGCAGATCATCGACGCCTTGAAGCAGGAAGCTGCATGTGCAGGATCTCAGCTCGGGGAGGCCTCACAAGCCTTTATCGACTTCTCCCCCGCTTGGGACGAAATCTCCGAGTATTTGGAGTTCACCGAAGGTGGTCATGCGTTCCTTGAGGCGCTCCGCGTCCCTACCGACAGCCGTGGCCCGGGATGGAATCGGGCTGGGAAAGCAGGCAAGAAGGTTCGCACAGAATATCTTTACCAGCAATGGATCAAGGGTGATGGCCCGGGGCAGTTCGCCAAAGAACTTCCTGCCACCGCAAAGCCCGTTTGGGACATGGCACGCGCCGTCCGATGCGAGCATCACCAAAATTGGATGACCGCTCTTATTGAGGAACACCTTCAGAGCATCGAGGACCTCAGCCGTCAGTACAACCAAACCCAGGAGAAGATCGAAGCCCAATTCAGTGACAGAGATGCCAGCATATTAGCCCAAAAGAAAATCATCGGGTGCACCACGACAGCAGCAGCCAAATACGACAGCCTAATCCGAGCAGCCAACCCAGATGTCATCCTGATTGAGGAGGCGGGAGAGATTCTCGAAAGCCACGTGTTGACGGCGCTTGCAGGATCCGTCAAACAACTTGTCTTGATCGGGGACCACAAACAACTCCGGCCCAGGATCAACAATTATGCCCTGTCCGTCGAAAAAGGGGATGGTTTCGACCTCAACCGCTCCCTCTTTGAACGCCTCATTATGCAGGGAGCGCCCCACGCAACCCTGCACAAGCAACACAGAATGGTGCCCGGTATTTCGGTTTTTCCGCGCGAGCTTACATACCCCAATCTGCTTGACGGGCCCAACACCAGCGGCAGACCCAGAATCGCCGGCCTTCAGGACCGTGTCATCTTCCTAAACCATGGGAAGCAAGAGAACTCGGACAAACAGCTCCCAGACCGACGCGACCCCGCAATGAAGGAGAGCAAGAGGAATCTGTTCGAGGCGCAGATGGTGCTGCGCTGCGTGAAGTACCTTGGCCAGCAAGGATACGCTTCTGACCGCATCGTCGTTTTGACCCCGTACCTGGGTCAGCTCCGGCTCTTGCGAGATCTCTTCTCCAAAAACCAACACGACCCTGCCTTGAGTGAGATGGACAAGAATGAGTTGATCAGGGCCGGCTTGGTGAGCGAAGCGGCAGCAAAGCTTGACAAGAAGCCTCTCCGTATCTCTACCATAGGTCTGTTGGCCCTCTAGCCGCTCAAGGGATCGAAGTAAGCTAACTGGCTCCAAAGACAACTACCAGGGCGAGGAGAGCGACATCGTGATTGCCTCGCTCACGCGCAGCAACAAGTCTGGTGACATAGGGTTCATGTCCGCCCCGGAGCGGCTCAATGTCCTCATCACACGTGCACGCAATTGCATCGTGCTGATTGGCAACATGGACACCTTCATGAGGAGCAAGAAGGGGGAGACGACTTGGCATCCATTCTTCGACCTACTTAAGGCTCGAGGACACCTTTATGATGGTCTCCCTGTCGTCTGCGGCAAGCATCCGGAGAAGACCGCATTGCTCAAGGAGCCGATGGCATTCGACAAGTTTTGTCCTGACGGGGGCTGTACTGGGCCATGGTATGTTGGCATACTTCTAGTTATGTGCCCGGGTCACTTCACTGACACCCTCAACAACCAGTGACGCGCCCCTAAAATGCGGCATCCACAAGTGCAAATCACGCTGCCACCGCGTCGTGGACCACTCCCGCACGGAATGCGACCTACTGGTCGAGAAGGTATGCGAGAGACAGCACAAGACCAGGGTCAGTTGCAGCAAAGAAAAAGACGGCTGCCACAAGTGTATCCAGGAGGACAAGGAGATGGAGCGCAGGGCAAAGAGAGATCTGCAGCTCGAAGAGGACCGCCGCCAGCGCGAGGAGGCATACATGCGCCAACTCAAGGAGATCCAGGATGAGCTTGAGCATCAGCGACGCATTAACAAGTACGAAGCCGAGGAGGAGCTGCGGAAGCAGACCCTCGAGCAGCATCACTCCGAGCTGATTGCCTTGAAAGATGCGGAGCAGAGACTTCGGCATCAGAACAAACTTAAAGCAGAGGCTGCAGGCAAAGCCGCCAAATCTAAGTCAACGGCGCGGACTAACAAATACCTGACCCCTTCGTCGTCCAAGGAGGGCGACAGGTCCAGCGGAGCACAGGCGGAATGGGACTTCCTGAAGCAGTTCGAGGGTGCAAAGAGCAAGACAGTAGATGACTTGATGGAGATGATCGGACTTGAGAAGGTCAAGGAGGAGTTCCTCGCCGTCAAGTCCAAGGTCGACACTGCGTTGCGGCAGGGGATATCCATGGCCTCGGAGCGGTTCAGCTGCTCCATGTTGGGAAATCCCGGCACCGGTACGTCTTCCTCCCATAGCCAACCTGAGGCACCATTTCCCATAATCATGCTAACCTTTGTGTCCAGGGAAAACCACGGTGGCCCGTCTCTACGCCCAGTTTCTCACTGAGCTCTGCGTGATTCCTGGCTCATGCTTCAAGGAGAATACCGGAGCAGGACTGGCCGACCTGGGCGTCGCCGGGTGCAAGAAGCTGATCGACGAAATATTGAATGAGGGAGGCGGCGTTCTCTTCATTGATGAGGCTTATCAACTAACCTCGGGTAACAACGCGGGCGGCGGAGCTGTCCTCGACTATATCCTTGCCGAGGTGGAGAATCTCAGGGGCAGAGTGGTGTTTGTCCTGGCCGGATACAACAAGCAGATGGAGAGCTTCTTTGCCCACAACCCCGGCCTTCCCAGCCGCTTCCCTGTCGAGATGACATTTGCCGACTATACAGACGACGAGCTGCTCAGAATACTCGAGCTCAAGATCAACAAGAAGTACAACCATGCCATGGAGTGCGAAGACGGGTTGAGTGGGCTGTATTGTCGAATTGTCTCGAGAAGGATTGGTCGCGGACGCGGGAAAGAAGGTTTTGGCAATGCCCGCGCAGTTGAGAACGCCTTGGACAGAATGTCACGAAGGCAAGCGGACCGGCTCCGACGCGAGCGCAAGAGGGGGATCAACCCTAACAATCTCTTCTTCACTAAAGAGGACCTCATTGGACCCGGGCCCGGGGAGGCTCTCGCCAAGTGCGGGGCCTGGAAGAAACTTCAGGGTTTGTGCGGGCTTGCGGCAGTCAAGCAAGCGGTCCGGTCCCTCGTCGACACCATCCAGCAGAACTACCTCCGAGAACTCGACGAGCAGCCTCCCATCCAGTACTCGCTAAACAAGGTCTTCCTTGGGAGTCCTGGTACAGGGAAGACCACCGTGGCGAAGCTCTATGGGGAGATACTCGGAACTCTTGGATTACTGTCCAAGGGCGAAGGTGAGCTTCCGGTTCATATCCTACCCTATCCAAGGACATCGCGTGTTGCACTGGGCACTAACAGACCGCAGTTGTGGTCAAGAATCCCTCTGACTTCGTCGGCGCTCATCTTGGACAGTCAGAACAGCAGACCAAAGGCATTCTGGCCGCCACCATTGGCAAAGTCCTCGTCATTGACGAAGCCTACGGTCTCTACAGCGGCGGTGGCTCAGAGGGCGGCGCGACCTCGGACCCTTACAAAACGGCCGTCATCGACACCATTGTGGCAGAGGTGCAAAGCGTGCCAGGTGACGATCGCTGCGTCCTCCTCCTGGGATACAAAGACCAGATGGAAGAGATGTTCCAGAACGTCAACCCCGGACTGAGCCGACGGTTCCCCATTGCGTCTGGCTTCTACTTCGTGGACTTTACCGACGAGGAGCTGCGCACGATCTTCGATATGAAAATCAAGCAGCAGGGATACCAGGTTACCGATCAAGCCGCCAACGTTGCCATGGAGATGCTGAAGCGAGCGCGAAACAGACCCAGCTTTGGCAACGCAGGGGAAATCGACATCATCCTCGATGCCACCAAAGCCCGTCACCAGACACGCTTCTCCAAGGGACAAGCCAAATCGGCCACATTCCTAGAAGCCCGAGACTTTGACGAAGATTTTGACCGTGATGAGAGGGCCGAAACCAACGTCCGCAAGCTGTTTGAGGGAACTGTTGGGTCGGAGCAGATTGTGTCGTTGCTCGAGGGATACCAGGACACTGTCCGGACGATGAAGGTGCTGAACATGGACCCCAAGGAAAACATCCCCTTCAATTTTCTGTTTCGAGGTCCGCCCGGGACAGGAAAGACAATGACAGCAAGGAAGATGGGCAAGGTCTTTTACGACATGGGTTTTCTCGCCTCTGCTGAGGTGGTCGAGTGTTCGGCCACGGACCTCATCGGCCAGTATGTAGGACAGACGGGCCCCAAGGTGCAGCAGCTCCTCGACAAAGCCCTTGGCAGGGTCCTGTTTCTCGACGAAGCGTACCGTCTGGCCGAGGGGCATTTTGCCAAGGAAGCCATGGACGAGATTGTCGACTCAGTCACCAAGGACCGCTACTTCAAGAAGCTGGTGATTATTTTGGCCGGGTACGAGAAAGACATCAACCGGCTCATGTCTGTCAACGCGGGCTTGACCTCTAGATTTCCCGAGGTCCTGGACTTCCGGCCCTTGTCGGCCGAGGGCTGTGTAACGCTTATGCTGCAGCTGCTGCAGAAGCAGAAGAACTCGCTAAGAGCCAAGAGCAACAAGGACCTTGACCTGTCTTGCCTGGAGACGCCTGCCGAAGGATTCAAGCAGGATTTGCTGCTGAAATTCGCAAAACTCGCCGGGCAACACAACTGGGCCAGCGCGCGGGATGTCCAAGCCCTGGCGAGGGGGGTCTTCAACAAGATGCTCCGCGACAAAGATGGCCTCGCCAAGGGTTGTCTCTCTCTGACCGAGGGTATCGTCACCGCCGAACTCGCCGCCATGCTCAAAGAACGCGCCTTGCGTTCCACCACCAACGCCTCTCAACCTTCGGCCTTCCGCGACATCCTCCCGCAGCAGTTTCCCTTTGGCCTCTCCAACCCTCCTCAGCTCTCAACCCAGCCCTCCACATCCCAAGCCCAGCCTACCCAGCCTGACACTGAACCAGACAAGCAAGATTCTCCCTCCAATGGCGACAACACCAAGGCCCCGAATGCCCTCAGAACCGTCATCCGGCCCAAAACACAGACACCCATCAACACCAACAGCAGCCACCCGATACGCGACGCAGGCGTAAGTGACGAGGTTTGGACCCAGCTCCAGCTCGACCGCCAGGCCCAAGACGAGCGCGAGGCAGAGTATCAGCGCCTCAAACAAGCTGCCAAGCAAGCCACGAACGAGGCGAGAGAGAGGATTGTCGCACGATTGCTTGAAGAGGAGGGGCGCCGGCGAATGGAAGAGGAGGCGAGGCGGAGGTTGGAGGAGATGGGTGTTTGCCCTATGGGGTATGCATGGTACGTCGCAGGCGCGTGCCTGTTTGTCTTTTGTCTCTGCTTGTCCTGTCCCTCTTTCATCTTGGGCGAGCGGCTGTGTTGGCTGTCCTGGCCTCAGGATTTGTCAATCACATGTCTGCTTGATATAAAATAGTAGCTGACCTTTGCTGGGCAGGATTCGGCAAGCAGGCGGGTGGAGGTGCGCTGGGGGTTCGCATTGGATGGAGGAAGCGGATTTGGGCCTCTGAGCGTCATGTATCTCTGCGCATGGACGAAGGGAACCATATGAAGAAACCGACGAAATGCCATGGCTGTGAACGAGTTGGTTCAACTCCAGTTGATGGCTGGGCTCGAGATCAGTTAACATTTCGTGGCCCTCGCTTCTCTCTGCTGAATGGAGTACATCTGGACTTGTGATACTCCCAGATCTACCTAGGTACATTCGCTACAGGAACTGGATCCCGTCGGGAACCTCGATATTTACCCAATCACTTCAGGGTAGCCCCGTCCATCGGCAGGTGTCTCGAGCATGGCACGAGATGGTTCAGCCTTGGCTTGAGAATGTCTCTCCGGTCCACATCTCCATGCCGTGGCGGGAAATTGATCTTTAAGGCAACCCGACTTTGTTCAATGACAGAACTCGCAGCGACAGAACCAGCAATGGCGGCCTCGGTAAGGTCCGACGTAATGCTAAGAGTGACTGCGAAGCCCCCAAGAAATGCATTTCCCGCGTCGGTGGCATCCACAACACGACATGGTTCGTGGAATGCTGGGACCATCGAAGAGAGTATGAATGACTGGCAATTACGCAGCCGTGCTCACCGCAGCGGATCACGACGCGCCGTCGCCACGTTTTCCCAACCCGGATTCCAAGACTCGGAGCACCTGTTCTTGATCTTTGTGTGGTCAAACTCCGGAGATGGCCCGCCACCGTCATCGGAGCCAAACGAGGCCAAGACTCGAGGTGATTGTGCGAGTATATGTCCAGAGACTTGGCGGCCTGGAGATGTTCATTTTGGGTCCCCGGGTTGCAGCTCAGATGGAGCTGCTCCCAGACCATGAGTGGCAGCGAGGCGGCTCCGGCCGAAGCACGGAGCCCAGCGAGGTCGGCTGCAAACGTGGCCGTCAGCTCCGGAGAAGCCAGAAAATGAAATTTGGACCGGAGTAGTGGTGAGCCGCAGAGGCCAGCAGGAGTCGGTTGCAGCGGAGGGGTGGTATATCGGAACTTTCTCTCTAATAAGGCGCACAGCTGTTAGTTTCGGTTCCCTGTCGCACTGCTTCCCAAAGTTCCTATCTCACCCCCGAAGCCATCCCTCGGATACACAAGGAGACCTCGAGTGGACAGGCTGGAGGGATTGATCTCTTGTGATTGTGATGGCGATGCCCCAGCTCTTGATAACCTGTTCCACGGAATCGGGAAAATCGCTCCCTGCGAGGATGTGACAGCCGAGCTTTTCGTGGTGCGCGGCTCCCATGTCTGTCATGCGTGCGCCGAGTGTGCCTGAACGGAATAAGGAAAGCAAGCTGCCCGGCAATACCCAGGTTTAGTTCATGAACACCCACTGTACAAGCCTGAGCCACCCGCGATGTCATAAAGGATTGTAACATTGGAGAAGCGAATCTCGTCTAGGACTACCATGCCGAGCGAGACAAAGATAGGGTCGTTATCGTTTGGGAAATTGGAGAAGGTATGATCGGAACGCATGATGTCCGAGTCCACTGAAACTGGCTGTCGGACTGGATTCCTTGTCAAAGCAGAAATCTCGTTCATCTAGTTATTTGTCTTTGAAACGAGTGTGAAGGACGTCACGGGGCCTGGTGCATGGGTCATGAGTTGTCTGATTCTTGTCTTTTTCACAATCGGACCGGAAAATGTATTAGTGATCAAGGATGCAGCCTGTGGGATAATCGCTGGTGAATGCTCTAACGTTAGTTATCTTGCCGCGATTTTCAGCCATAAAACCCTTCCTCCCCTAGTATGTGCATTTTCCGCAGTATCCGCAAGCCACGCCGCAACCCGTAAAGTCATCTTCACCCTCGTCCCACTCCACAGTATCACCGCTGCTTCCCTTACGTGCTCCAACCCCTTTGCCATCATCATATCCCCCTTCCCCCTCTTTTTCCTCGCTCCAGCCTCCCTTTCCCTGCCAAGCGTCATTACTACCACCTCCACCGCCTTTGTTGATAACCCCCCCGGCATTCATCCACCACTCTCCGACCGCATCACTCACCACCGTGCCCACATCCCCACCCGCCCTCCTCACCTCCAACACCCCCTGCCCGGCAGCGCCTTCTCCTCCTCCTAAACAGTGACAAATCTCAACAACTTGCCCATCATCATTTTGACTACTGTTACTAACTTCCCTCCTCACCCAACGCAAAAGCACCGCCAACCTCGCCAGTTCCTTTGCGTTTTCTTTCTCCCACCTCGCCACGTCCTCCCTCACGTCACGAATTTCCGTGTCTTTTGGCTCAAACAATCCTGACGCATGGAAGGCGAGGATGAAATTCGGAATCTGCGACACCCAGAGCCGGGGGAGTTGATCCGTCAGGGGGTGGGATTTGACGTTCTGGCGGGTGCGGATGCTGCGGGTTTTGAGGTCGAATAGGTAAGTCGAGGGGATGAGCTCGCCGGCTCGGGTTATGGTAAGAGGTATCTTGTCTGTGGGGGTTTTGCTATTGGTACTAGGAGTACTAGTGCTGATGATGGAGCTAGTGTTGTTATTGGGGAGGAAGGGGGTAATCGTGGTGCTGGAGAGGGAGGACGTCAGGTCGTTTAGGATGCTTTGATGTTGGGAGGAAGAGGTCGTCGAGGGTTTGAATTCATGTTTGGGGCTTCTGCCATCAGTCTTGTGCACCTCGGGCTTGAGGTAGCCGTCGGCCTCAAAACGAACGACCAGGTCCAGCCCACCAAACTCGTAGCGGACCAGGCGCTGATGTGAGACCGAGCCCCTGACGTCGGCTTCCCAGGTGGTGTTGGCCTCGGGAAAGGCATGGCCGTACCCGCGGACGTCCGGGATCAGCTCGGTCGGCGAGTTCTCGCGCCGGACTAGGAAGACGGTCGTGTGCAGCTTGTAGACGAGCATGCGGAAGGGTCGGTCCTGACCCTGGACGAAGCGCAAAAGGTTGCCAAATGTGCTTCCGCAGGCGAACATATCAATCTCGGCCGGGATGGTGGGATCTGCGGCGAGGGCGGCCACGACGGCGGGCTCGGTCGGGTGCTTTGGGTAGCGAGCCGCATTCTTGTCGCGGAAGGACCGCCCACTGTCTTCCTTGAGGCGCGAGGGGTGGGCTTGAGGCGTCCACTGGGGTGGTTTGCCTGGGAGAGGAGTGGTTTGGTCAGTTAACATCCTCCGCGCTAGGGGCTCTCGCCGGCGATGCCGTGCTACGGGGCACGTAAGTACCTGGAATCAGTATGGTTGGGTCACCACCTCTTTTGCCCACCCAGTTGAACGAATTCACGGTGCGTGGGTTGCGAATCTGGGCTTGATCTTGATATGTTCGAGCCTCATCATCAAGGTCCTCCACCCTCCATGTTCGGATCAAGTCACCGAGGGGAGGAGGGGGGGCCTCAGGAGGCTCCGCGACACGCTTAGCATACCAGAGGTGGGACCCCTTTGACCATTTGGATGCCATCGGCAGATCGAGTGAAACTGATGTGCACTAGATTTTATGTTTGAGGGGAAAGTGAACTGACCATTGCCCGGCAGTGGGGGACACAAACCGGGTTTAAGTAGGGCGCCGGCAGAACTGAGGCCTACAGCGGAGGAGGGCAGTGTTTGTCCAGTGAGTCCAGTCATAATCTGGAGGAGGCTGTATTGCAGTTACACAGCGGCGGCATGCAAACGGCAGCAAGACTTGAGTGGCTGTTCTGCCCTGCAGTGGCCGCCCAACAGCTGGCCGTTATGCAGGCGGCCCTGTGAGGCGGTGCGTCAAGACAACCAACAACCTTCACTCAAGTTCAATGTCAAGTCGTGCTGTTACCGTTAACTGCCCCACCGGTCAATTTCGACAGGCTCGAGGAGGCTGCCACCTTAGGCCACAGTGGGCTTGTTGAACGACAAGGCTAGTTGCAAATCATATTCCCAGACCGAGATATACCTTATATTTGACTCGTACTAAGACACCCACCCAAACCGTGCCACTAGTTGTCCTCAGCACACATGTATCTTCTTTACGTTGATGACGCCTGGCAAAGGTACTGTCTACGTCGAATGTCGCCTGGCCTTAGGCGCCAATCCCCTTCAACAACCTACAGGTACTTGGGTTCAGTCGCTCGGCTTTCCAATAGGAGCATAGAAGTTGAATCTGCCCTTCGGGTCATACTTCTTCTTCAGCTCCCTCAGCTTCTGCATCCTCCAGGGCGCATAGCCATACATCTCCGGCGGGGACTCGTCGCCAAACGCATAGTTGACGTAGGCGTGGAGTTGCTCCGATCCGCTGCCGTCCACCATTGCTTGTCGCATCGCCTTGGATGCTGCGATGATGTCGTTTGAGTACGCCGGGTTGGTATAGCCCCACACTGGGGAGCTGATGAAATTGTCGCATTAGTTGTGCCTGCCTGGAAAGAACCGAAAGGAAAGGAAGGCTGTTGATGATAGAAACGCCTACGTAAGCAACGGGTACTCTCGGTGTGGCATAGACGTGCTATGGGAGGGAACGGAGGTAACTGCCTGGTGGGAGTAGCCCTCAATGACATAGACGGACGTGAAGGCGACATCGGGCTACTTGGTCGTCATGTCGGTGAAGATGCGGTGAACTTCCCGCAGAGCAGTGGTGTTGTGGCGCTTGAGATAGGTGGGAAACAGGTGTCGGTACATGCCCTTCCCGCAGACCACCTGGCTGGACTCGTCGCTGCGATTGATGCGGAAGAGCTCGGGGTAAGGTACCGTGACGTTCTCCACGCTCGCGGGCCCGAGGGCGAGGAAGGGAGCTGCGTACTGCTCCAGTCCCGACAGATCCCCGGCGTAGATCATCCTCATTTGGATAACAGCCTTGAGTAAGTAGGGTAGGATTAGCTTGTGGTGGCGAAATGAGTGTTGTTAAGCCGTATCAAGACTCACGCTATTCGAGTCGATATCGGGCCTTCTCATGAAGTTGTACCAGTTGATGAGTTGTGGAGGCTGGCCATCTTCTCTGAGGAAGTTGTTGGATAGCTCGAAAACGTGTTCGAGCTTGTCTTGGTTTAAAGTTGAGCTCATACTGCGACCACTCCGGGACACGGTCGTATATTCTGTACTTCAGGCGGGTAACAATGCCGAAATTGTGTCCAGCGCCTTTGAGCGCCCACAATAAATTCGGGTGTGACTTTTGTGAGGCAATCACCGAGCTGCCGTCTGCCAGCACGACATGAGCTTCCAAAATCTGGTCGGCCAGAAGACCAAAGAGACCCTGTAGATAGCCATGGCCACCCCCGAGCATGATGCCTGTGATGCCAGTACACAAGCAATTGCCGGTTACTACGGCCTGCATCAGCAGAGCTCAGGTGCTAGCTTCCGCGTTTCTTTGGGTTAACACTTACCCGTCTGCTTGCCTTCGGCCCAGAGACCTCGGATGAGCTCACCGTTGGTGAGCCCCGGTCCCAAGTCAGCATAGTCGCCACTGGGATTGATCTTGATCTGTTTCAACTTCATGAACGAGATAGCAATGCCGCCCTGCATCCTCCCTAACGTGGAGATGAAGCCGTGTGATCCATCGATAGCCAAAAAGGGCAGGGAATGGTTGTTTGCGAAACAGACCTGGCACAGGTTCAGTTCATTTCTGTTAGACTCGTGCAAAGCGTCTTCAGGGCGGCGAACCGTTTTCTGTACGTCATCCTCATCGTCAACCTCAACCACGGCTGAGTAGGTTGGCATAGAGTAAGCCTGTCATCTTTGGTAGGTTGTCTTCATGCGACGATTGTCTCGACGGATGATGGTGGCACCCGGGGAGAGTTGCTTGCCGAGCTCTGAGAAGAGATCATCGGAGTCGAGAGCACCCAAATATCCCAGCTCAGGCCGGGGGCCCAAAGTAGGGAGAATAAGGGCAGACGCGACTCCGACGACAACGGAGAAGATACAATGGAGGATCATCCTGGAAAGCACTTCAGAACAGTGCAGGCAGATATCTCTGAAAAGTTCAGTCTTGGTCCCAAGGAACAGGGAATGTGCTTGATAAATGGACTTAATGGGAGCCCACAATATCTCAAAGCTGATGGAGAGACAAACGCAACTTACGTGGCAGCTACCTTCGCTGCCTCATGCATGGCGTCGGTTGAGTTTCACGACAGCAAATTGAGGCGTTGTCACAAGGTCACAACCACACACTTATGCACAGACAAAGTCACGAGTCACCGAGAGACTGAAAACTGCTATAGCCGGGCAATCGGCGTCCGAGTTCCTTGCGAGACCAACAAACTCCGTAGGGGATGGCCTTTGCCGCAAGACCCGGAACCGGGCCGAGTCCAGTCCCCCGGACTTGTCACAACTCCAGCGAGTTCTAACTTTAAATTTATACCGGATACCTAAGAATGCCAGTATTTGAGCTATGATAGTTGCTACAGTGGGAACGCTGGAGAGACCGTCGCTTCGTCTCTCAACTGGCACGGAGTAGAACGCCCCATATCCGGCCACTCAGATCATGCTCCGGGCTAAGGTATCTCTTCCAGCATTAACCGAGGCCTGCAACAGAGAGGGTGTCTTCCTGAGACACTCTTCGCCTGGCACCTCATGTGGATCTTCAGGATTGGACTCCGCCGAAGAGGACGTGTTGAGGCCGGCCCGGAAGTAACTATATGGTCTCTAAGTTATACCCTTTAGCGGACATGGAGTTTGTAGAGGGAGACGTATGGCGCCCATGCAAGTCTTTCTCCATCTTCCTGACTTCGTTGATTAACACCTCTGAACCGACACTGACTACGTTGGCACCGCCTGAGATGGGTTCGATCATCTACCGAGATTGTGAGCCTCGACAAACGATAAGCGTACAGGGTAAGGATGGAGGGAAGATGTCACTCAGCTTATCTGGTGTTGGGAAATGTCTTGAGCGTGGAGCATAAGACCCATGAGAACACACTGTAAGATGAGGTGTATCATCTGGAATGGTTGAGTCAATTGGATGGGTTGTACAAAAACGTAAACATTGTTCGGGTAACGTTATCTCTTCTGCCTTCCAACTAATCCCCAAAATCACCACCACTTGATCATCACCCGAGTCGTCTAATCCAATCTCTCCGTACCTAGCCCCCTCCCCTCGCCTACCCCCCTCATTCCACTCACTGAAATCCCCGTTACCCCCCCTCGTCTCCTCTCCCCCCTCATCTCCTCCATAACCCTCCGATGCGCGGCGCTCAGCACCTGATACACACCTGCCAATTCCACATCCCCATTCCACTCAAACCCCTCGCTGCTCCGCCTCGCCACCTCGGCCAGCCGCGCGTGCGACGACTCGGTCAGGTCGGCGTCGACGACCCAGTTGTCCGCCCCCCGCACGGGGAACCGGTATACCACGTGCTTCCACTTGGACCGCCGCACCTCCATCTGCCGCGCCCGGTCGTACGCCGAGTCGGGCGTCGCGCGCAGTTGGGAGAGGCGTTCTAGGGGGGAGTCGGGAACGGTCCAGTCCTTGTCCCTGTTTAGGGGTGCATATAGGGGGGAGGTGGGGGGGTAATATGGGATTCCGGGGTTTGTTGGTGGAGGAGGGGCGAGGAAGGTATTGGTGTTTTGGGTTGGGGAAGGGTGCAGGTGTAGGGCTAGGCCTAGGTTGGCGGGCTTGGTGGTGGTGGTGTTTGGTGTGGCCTTGAGCAGGGCGCGGGCGGCGGATAGGGGTGGGATTTCGGGGGGGGGATGGCACTCGGTGGTATCCGGGGATATGCCTGGTTGGACTTTCTCTTGAACCGTGACGATGGCCGGCGGGCTGTCGTAGACAGACGAGGCTTTGGTGGACGGGCTGGGCTTTTCGCCTGTCGAGCGGGAGGCGGCGGTGGTGTCTTCCCCGGTTGAGGATTGTGGTTGAGGGCTCTGACCAGCGGAACCCGTCTCAGGAGACATGATGGGCGACATGCCCGCTTTTTGGTTGCTTCCGGACATAGGAGGGCTGTTGTAGCCTAGAGACTCGGGTGTTCCCATGCTACGCTGTGCTGCTGAGCCCAGCATGTTGGGGGAGCCATCGGCTGCCAGCGCCCCTGACTCGGGGGACATGAGGGGCGACGTAAACATTGGTGGACTGTCTGGCTTCACGGTATCCCCAGACATTTCTGGGCTCTGATGTGGATTGGAATCCAGCTGTGAACATGGCTGAGGACAGCTCTCGGGGTTCGGCTTCGGAGAGGGCCTTTTCAGGGGAACCATAAACAGGTCCTGGTCGCTCTCGCAGTCGACAGACTTGATGAGCGGCGCCGATTCGCTGGTGATGGATTGGTCACTTTGCTTGGAAGCCATGAGATAGATTGTGAAACTCCAGTCACTTGAGTGTGTGAGCGAAAGAGTTCCGATGGACAACGGGTTTATGGTACTGAGCAAACGAAACTCTGGGTCCGAGATGGCCGCCGATCATTCTGGACAGCGGGTGCATTTACTTATAATCACGGGTGCATCGTGGGCGCTTCCTTGCCCCCACGATCGTAAGTGTTCATCGGCAGCCATGGCCGAGAGTCGAGGACCGGATGATCACGTTTCTGGCCGTGACCGGTCTTATGGCCTGAAACGAACAACTCAGCCATTGTTTGCGAGACAAGAACGTTCGAAAACAGCAACAGTAGAGAGAACGGTTAATCGAGAGGTCTCTAGCTGATGCTGTGCTCGTGCTTAGGGTGACCGAAACGGGGGAAACGGGCGTCTGGTCACAGGTCGTGGGACTAGAGTATTTCACCTGGGTTGCCGCCACAACTTCGAACTTAGATAGGACGGCATGCCGGGCCAAAGTGTGTAGGCTCTTCGATTGCTTAAGCTGGGTGCTGAGGTCTGGTGCTTACTCCAGCGGCCTGGCCCGAACCGAATATGAAACAGCCTGTTTGCAGCCGCCGCATCCCAAGTCAGAAGCCCGCCCGCGGCCATGTTGCATTTTCGTTTGGGCCCGGGGGCTGCGCCTCGCGGAGACCACCAATTCGGTCACTCAAACAAGGATTAAGGGAATCGAGCCGTAGCATGGGATGAAGCTTGATTCCAGTTCATTTGGGATCCAAGTTCAAGAACGACGCACCTTGGCCGTTATCTCCAGCATTAAGTGCTGGAAAGTTAGGATTTGATCACATAAGGAAGGGGGTTTCCTTACTATATGCGAACATGCCATCTTTACCTATACCTGCAGGAGTCGATGTTGCTTCAATGCAATCGAATGATTTTGAAGCCGAAGAACATACCACAGTAAGACTTCACTTTTTTCAAACCCACTTGACTAATGGAAGGTTCTTGTTCTGCGCCAAGCCCGCAGCCTCCATGTCTAAAATCGAGATCTGAAAAGAGATTTGCGAGACTCTAGGGTCAACATCAACCTTTAGTCATTCTCCCCTCATGGTACGCCTGGTGGTCGTATGCCGTTTTCCACATCGCGTTGAGGAGCATCTCCCTAGGGCTCTGTCTTGTCATTCTCTGCAGTGCCAGCCATGCCACGTCAAGGGCAGGATATCAGTATGGGAGAGCCATGATTGGCATCTGTGTTGCGGTACGTCTACCACAGTACAGCGTTTACTTCGAGTCAGTTCACTATCGATACTACCGCTCTTCCGTTTCCAAGCCCTTGCTCACCTTGACAACTATTCCAGGTCATCTTCACCTTGATAGTCGACCTCGCTCAGGCTTCCGAGCTGGCCAACCCGACGAGAAGGCACGTCGCCATCGTCCCAACGGAGGCCTTGCCTGCCTTGAGGTCCTGACTGTGGTCATCTGCAGCGTTCTCCCCGAAATGGTGTTCTTGGCAGTCGATGGACTCGGCCGCTCTGGTGGCTACTGTCCGTACAACCGTCATGTGAACGAGGAGTGCGAGGCCGAATTGAGACTGTGGCGAGAAGTAGGCTCCTATGTCACGTTGTCCATGACACTCCCCCTCGCTTTGGTGTAACTGGACTCTCCTAGCTTCCCTCGCGGGGCTTCTTTCTTGCGTTTAACGTAAGGTACATGGTAAATTATGTGCTGATGCTGAGGAGCAGCGGACTTCATCTCATCTTTTCCATTCTTGGTTGTATCGCCTGCGGCAGGCGGACAAGCTGAGGAGATTCCGTGAACTGAGCGTTCACGATAAGGACACTTCTTACTATAAGGGATGGTAAATGGCATCAAACTTTCGTGGCTTGTCGTCCCTGGCATGTAGTGATCGACTGACGAGCGCCAAGTGAGGAAGTATGGGCTGCTCCGTGATGGCCCTTGCTTGGCACTGTGGAATATGCTGGCCAGAAGTCCAGCCTTGAGAGTTTCAGTCTCAGAATTCATGCGACAGGGAACTTTTGAGATCCGGTTCTGGTCAAGTTCTCAACGTCCGGGAGACTCATCCTAGTTTGTAGTGCCTGGAAGATCAGACACCTGTCTCAGCTTGAGGTGCTTAAGAGTGTCCCTTGCCTTCGAGTTCTTTAACGGAGTTGCAAGGCAAGACGAACGTCGGTGGAGTTACCGGGTCTCTCCAGTTAGTTACTGGTCTTAAAAGACGACCATGTACCACCCTGCTTGTCGTTGTTGCTTCTCCTTTGTCGCCGATGGGAACAGGAGACAATGGCAGGAAATGATGAGAACCTGGTGATTGCGGCACGGACACCGTAGGGAAAGCTCACATAGGTAGAACAATACGTGAATAAATAGAAGATCAATACGTACCGCTACGTACCAATCTACACCCTACACCCATCTACAATTCCTCTTTGAAAAACACCTCCTCCGAACCCTCTTGCCCATCCACCTCCTCCTCCTCTTCCAGAGCAGCCGGCTCAGCCTCACCCGTCCTCGTATCCCACCTCTGTGGCAGAGCCTGCGTCCGTCCTTCACCACCACCACCACCACCATCCACCCCACCCTCATCCTCATCAAAAGCACCAATATACTCAGCCTGCTCCCCCGTCCCGACAAGTTGCAATTTCCACCCGCGATCTCCCGCCAGCATCTCCATTTCTTCGCGGAACTCCCGGATTGTTTTGGGATCCAGATTTCGCTTCTCCAGATCCTCGTCGCTCATGACCTCGACTTTGGCAGAATCCTTCTTCTTGCTCGCCAGGATCTCCACCACCAGTCCGCCTCCGCCTGAGTTTCCGCTGCTGCTACTCCCAGGCTGCCGCGAGACACCCCTCGGCAGGGTGAGCTTGTGCGCGTGCTGATCGCCGACGTATCTCTTGGCGCCAACGGCAATACCGCTGATGGTGCTGCCGGCAAAGTAATTCTGCGGGAGAGAGCCGCCCGCGGCGGCGGTAGCGTCTTTGAGGGACTGGAAGGGGTTCTGGCTGCTGCTTGCGAGGAGGTTGTGTTGCTGGCTGTGGCGGCGCCAGAGGGATTGGTCCTCTTCGCTGCCCGGGCGCATGACGGGGCGGCACCGCAGGGGGTGGGCGCGGGTCTCCTTGGGCGGCTGGAAGGCGACATCGCTGCACAGGCGCGGGGTGTAGACCACCATCAGGTAGGTGCAGGTGGTGACTTCTTTGATCCAGCCGATGCGGTCGGCGGTGGCGCCGGGGCTGCAGTGGTATTGAATCTCTATGGTGCGCGGCCGGCCGGTCAGGTCGCAGATGGTGCCGCCTTCGAGGCGTTGCGAGAGGTAGCGCTGGTCGCCTTTGACTTGGAGCTGGGCGTTTGGCGGGGCGAGGCTTTTGGTCTGACCGTCGTGGTCCGAGTGGCCGGTTGAAGGTTTTGGGGCCTGCACCCTGCCGAGAATGTACTCCTGGGTGTTCTGGTCCCTGGTGGGAGGATCGCCGGGTCGGGTGCTCGCGACGGCGTGGAATTGGACCACATTCTTGCCGTAGCAGAAGCTGTAGCTCCACCAGCCCGACGTGAAGTACATGCAGTGCCCGTCGAGCACGCTCATCAGCTCCCACCCCTTGGCCGAGGCCCTGCTATGCTCGCGAGCTTCCTCGGCCTTGGCCAGCTCCGTTGCTGTTCGGTTCAATGCGGGGGGGGGTGCGATGACGGGCACGGCGCAAAGGTAGCGGAACGGAGGGCTGTTGATGAGCTCGTATGTCTTGGAAATCTGGACATCCTCGTCCTCGGCATCGCTGATTTTTGTACTCCGGGCCTCGGCCGCTGCGGACTCGCGCACACGGCTGGTCAGATCGGATTGCGTGGCATCGGCTGGGGATGCCCCTCGACTTGTGCGCGACGACTCGAGGATGGCAAGGGCATCGGTTTCTGAGATGAAGTCATCAGAATAGACAATCTCGAACTGCAGACGGGACCAACATGTCAGCGTCGCGCTGCTGGAGTCGCATGCAGGAAACATTGTTTGCATTAAACAATGCTAGCATCTGGAACGTACCTGCGGGTGCGCGAGAAGGTCGTCGTGGATGCTAAAGCTGTGCTGCCGGGCTTGACAGAGCTGTAGGGAGGCTAGCAGAACCAAATTGAGTCGTCGCATGATGCTGGGATTGTCATGTCCGTGTGTAGCTGGAGTTTGGTAGGTTTGTCTGTGAATTGGACTTCGGGACACCTGGCTGTCGCATGCTTACCGATAAGCTGGCCTTATCCAAGGGTCGGCGATTATGTCATCGCTTTCCCCATTTCCACTTTCGAGGTCCCTCATGGCGGTTGGCTCGTGCGTTTTTCGGTTTGGGACTTGAACCCTTTCTATCATCAGGGTTCCGACGCCCTCAATGCCCAAGCAACGAACACTGACAGGCAAATCAGACCCTTTTCATTTTTTCATCGTTCATCCTTTCACTGTGTACTAGATGTTATCGCTCCGGGACCGTTCTGCGACGGTGCGCGCGATCGAAGACCCGGCTTTCCAGAGGTCGGCGTCTCTCGTCCAGAAAACAATTGACTGCCCGTCTGGATCGGGTGATTTATCATTATGGGGATTGTCGATCCATTCGTGCTCCCCGGTTACGAATCGTTTGGCAATGGGAAAGCCATCCGTTCCGCGCAGCGACATGATGAGCAAGCCGCGAGTTTGCGCCCTCACATAAGACGGCGGAGTCACCGGAAGGCCAACGGAGCCATTGTGGGTCACCATCGGTGCCCGAGACCCGTTCCCGCTTCCGGGTACTCGTACTAACACGCATTGCTGGCCGCAGTTTTGGGCCACATTTATCCGCCATGTCGTCTCCTGGCGTGCATGAATGGTTCGACCCGCAGTCATCAAAGGAGAGGAGGGCCGAGGTTGGATGATGCCAATGCGTCTCATCACAAGCCCGTTCCAGACTGGGCCGGGATGAGATACCAACCAAGGATACGCGGAGGTTTCCTGAAGACGACGAAGGTGAAGCCCGGTGACCAGCAACGTGTCACAACCGTAGCCAACGAACAACTCATCAAGTCGTGGTCATGCACCGCTGCTATAGCAGTAGTCAACGCACTAGCCATCGGTGAGAGAAACCGATGAATTGAGGCCCAAGAGCCGAGAATACCGCCCAACCAGTGTGGTGGTGGCCGAAAATGTGGGGATCCCGTCTAGGCGGGTCGTGGAACAGTGAATGAGGCCAATAATTTGTGACGCCTGATGATGGCCCTCCTAATCCTACCCTGCCCTGCGCCTATTTCCACTGAAACTCCACAGACAGCCACACCAGCCACACCACCCTTGCGCAGCGAACATCACCACCGTCAAAGCACACTGTGTACTGCAACTGACGCCACGCATTGCGACACATCAAATCTCTCAAACCTTGATATTTTCCACCTGTTCAATGGCTTTCAAGCCTCGCAAACCGCATCGTTGAGCCTCAGCCACAGGGCGACATGGAGTGGGGCCGTTTTAATGGAGCCCGGCGCGGAGGTGGGGCCCAGGCCGAGTGGGGCCGGCAAAAGCCACACGGCAAACACGGTGAAACCAGAGCTGCGTTCGGCTTTTGAGCGAATTGGCCAGTTCAGTGGTTTGCATGTACAGTGATGTTAATGCATTGGCATTTCGAGTGCCTTGGTACAAGGGGACGGTGGTGGTGTTCAAAGTTGTGCAATGGTCGGTGGTTGTCGCTGCGGGCAGCCTAGTACTAAAAGGGCGTATGCGGGTGGAGATTTGGTGAAATAGGCGCAGGAACAGGTGGGAGTATGAGGGTCGCCCGATGAGATGGGCCGCCCCAAACCGGTGATTTCTGTCCAGTCAAGACGTCGTAGCCTCACTTACAGGGGCTGACCGGCCAATCGTAGGAGCTGTGATGGTCCTGCAGTCGCCATGGATTGCGCGAGCCAGTTGACAACGAGGCGACACATGCGTGACCAACAGGCCGTTTGCCATGACCACCCGGGTTGCATTGAAGTCGTTCCGGTGTCTTTTTCGAAGCCTCAAACGGATGAGTGATGAGAAAGCTCGGCAACCGATCTGTGGGAAAAAGACGGAGGTGCATCATGACAGATCAGCTCGGGTTTTATGAATTCGGCTTGGTCGAGTGCTCTAGAGCCTCATCTGGAACTTGGGGACCCTTGTGTGAAGTTGTGACAGCAGCACCAGTAGCTCGCACGCTTGTCAGTCGCTCCCAGCTGTGACCTCCAGTGGCAGCCCCAGCTTCCCACTTCTCCACTGCGGCGAAGAACCCAAATTGAGCTCGAGCCTGGGCGATGCCGCAATGAATGCTCAAACAATCATGAAAGTTCCCTAAATGGAGATTCGCTTGTCTTCTCTTGTTCATTCCTACGTTCCGGATGATAGATAGTCAGTCCACTTGATGTCCGCGCCCCAGCTTGATCAACACAGGCTTGGCACATTTCCTGTGCTGCGAGGAGTTTCAACAAGCACGCTCAGCCAAACCTCAGGAATGTATAGGTAAGTCCTCCAAAGATCACCGAAGAGTGTGTGCAAGTGCGGAGCCTAACGACAGGCCAGACGCGCTGTTCCGTCAGCACTGAAAGCTGACTGGCTACAGCGACGCATTCCCCAGATAATCCCACCCAACCAGTGGTGCGACAACCCGGCTTGCTGCCCGCCACCCACAATGCCGTGATACACTACGACCACCAGTTTGAGTGGATTCCGGCAGTCCACTCGAGAGCCAGGTCGCAAATCGCCCAAACCTTATCGCCCAATGGCCTGTTACCTAGAATCGTCAGCCTCTGTCGCCGGGCACGGCAAGCGCATGGGTCGACCACCACTGCTGTGCTCAACCGTTCTGCATGCTGCCCTTCCCACTGCCTGCCACTGTCGAAGCGGGAATGAATCAAGCACCCCATGCCTGCTGCCCAACAAATGCAAGTACTTCATCCCCCCTTGCCAACAAGAATGGGCATGGAGTCGCTCACGTTGAGTTCCTTCGGACGAGGCCCCATCGCCCATCATCCTTTTCAACTCGAGGAACCGATCTATCCAAGATTCCATTGTTATAGGTAGTTCGTCACAGCGCCCAGCGGGTCCATTCGGGCGCCGAGACAGGGCTCGCCAAGCTTGTCCGGGGTCGGTAGGCGGTGCCGTAGCATCCGTCAGAAGCGCCCAGGAAACAACCCCTGTCAGTTACACCGTTGATCCCGTCACCTCGATTGCCCGTGGTGTGTGGGTGGGATCAGTGATGTGATGTGTGCCTGGCACCAGGCTTTCACAGCTGCAGAGCATACGGAGTATCCTTTCCAAGCTTCCCCCACCCACCCACAGGTCAACCGGGTTGGGTTTGCAGCTCGAACCTGAGCTCTCACTGTTTCTCTTCCACAGTATTCCGTACCCATCACCCGTCTTACACTCGGTTCTTCAAAGCCTGGCCTGGTTGATTGAATAAGTATCATTCGCTCGCTGGCCGCCTGCCAATCTCTTTTCCTCTGCTCTCTTGTTTCCGCTTTTTGAGAATTGTTTCGTTTGCTCGCCTATCGCAAGCATCCGTTTAAACCACTCAAGGAGCCTGTCGAGAAAGAGTTTGGAGGCCCCAGATACCTGCCGCCAGCTGTTCGCTCAAGCTCAGGCCCAACGAGGATTGGGTGTTCTCCGGAACATCTCTTTGCAAGACCAGACGGCCTTCTCTTCACCACCTCCATTCGACCAGGATGAGTCAGCAGATCGAGGTCAAGCAGCTCAGGGCACTGCTCGAGAGAAGTGAACGGGAGAAACGGGAATTGATGGAGAAGCTCAGCAGAGCCCAGTCACACTCTTCATCGAGGGTCTGGAGCCTCGATGCCAGTCACAACAGCTACCGTACATCGGCATCATTACATCCTCCTCTTCTCGATAACAATGCCCCCGCTGGTACAACAAGGACCCCCGGCGTCAGAACCGAACTCCGGCCTCCGCCAAATCACTTGCAGCAGGTATCTAAACCTCCAGCAGTACCTACTGGCTGCTACCACTTGAGCTGACTCATCCTTAGGACCAAAGCCGTCCCATGAAGCGCTCCAAGACCACACATGCTGCAGGGTCCTCGAACGCAGCGCCCATGATGCGATCGAGATCAAGCAGCTCGAGGGTCGGGCTCAACCCAACACAATTCGTAACCCAGGGACACAACTGCATTCCCACTCCGGCTGTGCATAGCAGTTGCTCCACGGCTGGTGCGGGGGGAATTGGGGGTCCTCAACAGAGCCAGCCCAACAATGCCACCAACACTGTCACTCCCGATGGTACCCCCCTGGTCTCCCCGTTACAATACCGCGACTTCGGTCGGGAAATGGGTGTTGACGAGTTCCTCTTGATGCACGAGGACGACTTGTTCCCGACCACTTCACCCATCACCATCCCTCCCTCGAACCTGCTATCGCCTCGGAGCGCTGAACCATATTCGACGTCAAGTTTCCCCTCTCTTTGTGGATCCCTGACCTCGGGTTCGACGTTGGACACCGCTCCCATGTCGCGGCGCAACAGCTCAATAAATGATGGAGCCTCGATCTCTGGCCAATTCAGCGAAATGGTCCGGATACAGTCGCAACAATCCACGCAGGGCTTCCGCCATAGCCCTGACGCTGCCCATACCCCGTTCCTCGGGAAGCGCCACTCAGAAGGTTTGACAGTGCACTACGCCTACCCGTCATCCGCGCCCACCTACTCCGCCCTTTCTCAACACCACCATTCAATGGAGCCATCCCTATCTCAATCGAGTATGCTGTCCACCTCATCTGCTGGCGTGTCCCCTCACGATCTCAGCAGTCCTTTCCTGGCCCAGCACCTCGCCATGGAGCGGTCCGTGTCCAAGGACAGCGTCAAGTCCAGCTCGTCTCTGAAGCTCCGCGCCAAGGAGGCACTGGCCCGACAGAACTACGCCGCCAAATCCCGCCATCTCCAACCAAAGCCAGCAGCCGGGACAGCGGCGAAACAGAACAACTCGGCGAAAGACAACGGAAAGGCGGTCATTATCAAGACTAAGTACGAGCGGCCTAAGCACCCCAAAGTCATGTGCAACCAGTGCAACGACCACCCGGAGGGCTTCCGCGGCGAGCACGAGCTGCGGCGGCACACTGAGGCCAAGCACAAGAGCATGGTCAAGAAGTGGATCTGTCGCGACCCGGACCTGTACGGCATCGCCCACGCCGAGACGGCCGTCAAGCCCCTCCGCGACTGCAAGCAGTGCTCGCAGAACAAGCAGTACGGCGCCTACTACAACGCTGCCGCGCACCTGCGGCGCACGCATTTCAAGGTCAAGCCTCGGAAGGGTGGGGTTGCCGCCGCCTGCTCCTCCAGGAATAGGAACGGGGGCGGCGGGCCGCAGGCGAAGGTGGAGATAGAAGAGAACAGGGAGAGGCGCGGGGGCAAGGGTGGCGGTGACTGGCCGTCCATGAGCGAGTTGAAGTTGTGGATGGTGGAGGTGACCGTGCCGATGGACCAGCCCGGTGCTCTGGTTCCGGACGGCGTCGAGTCGGTCGGCGGAGTGGATCCTGAAGATTTCGAGGCCGAGGTCCTTGACCCGAAGTACAGCTCGCAAGGTGCAGGGATGCCGCCCCTGACGATGGTCCCGGACGGGTTTGACTTGGCCGCTGCTTTTGCTGGTGTTGGAGGGGGGTTCAGTCAGACCATCGATCACCTGACGGGCTCGTCGTCGTTCCAGGGGGAACTTAATTCGCAGCTTGCTGAGGTGTACCCTCTGTCCGACGGTTCTGCCTTTTCAGCGGCGTCGACCGCCCTGCAGGGGCTGCCGATCTCGTCGGCTGGGTTTGGCGATAGGACTTTCGATCTGGGCTCTCAGCAGAGCATGGCTCTGCCGCCGTTGATGGGCTTTGACGGCCACCACGGCTACACGTCGCCTGTCTCGTCCACCGCGACCATCACGCAGGCCGCCGCCGGCGTCTACATGGACCAGATCCCCCCGCATGCTGTCATGCAGGCGCAGCGCGATGAGCTGGCTGATTTGCCGTTTGAGCTTACCTTTACGACCACGGGCCAGTGATGGGATGGTTGGGTGTCGACTCTCAAAATCAGACTTCTTCCTGGGATAATTGTGGAGAGAGGATTCAGTTCTCTTCTTCACTGCCGCCACGACATATTTCGTCCTCCGTTATTCCTTCTTCCCACCTTGGGTACATATCTTCATAATGAGTCTCATGACACTTTTTACCTTTCCCAAAGTACTGTTTGTCCTTCCCTTCATTTTCTAAGGTGGTTTGTTGGCATTTCGGGGATGCAAGCTCGTGCATTGTTCTTCCGGGTTTTCTCTTTCGGTGCGTACTACGTATAGAGCTCCCGTTGATGGTTTCATCTTTCATGTTTTTCTTCTCCCGTCAGACGGTCCTCGGCCGTCCGCCCCCAGTCACTGTTCATTATTCGTTGGGTGGTGTTTCCATGATTCAGTTGATGGGGATACGTTTTTTGTCTGCTTGGGGCTAGCTGTTCTATCACGCCCCTAGGTCCTACATGCACACGCATAATTGCATGACGTTGGATGGTTCTTCGGTTAGGTCTGGACTCAAGAGCTCGTCGGGGAAGGTTGGGAATGGGAGGCTGTCGACTTCTTGGGATAATGTCTGCACATGCGCTGGTTTTCTACAGCTGTTCTTTCCTGTTCCGGTTTACTACATTGTACGGTTATCTGCTTCATGTTTCTAAGCGAGGAGTTTGAGGTGGGTGGGAAAACTTCATTGGCATCAGGGGCAAGGTGTTTCTGGAAAGTGTTTCGGCCAGGGAAGTACTGGGTTGATGATGTTACGAGACTTCTGAATTCGGTGTTTGGCTTGGGAACTTGAAGGACAACTGCATATATTGGTTGGACTGGGTTGTGTATAATGTGTATAAGGGAAGCAAGCTTTTGCGTGTCGCCGTCAGTCGGGATCGCCCTTGAAATCTCAACAAAGCCCTAACTTCAGTGTCAGAACTGAAGACATCATGACGCAATCTTCCCGGTCGCTACAGTCGATAGCATCCGACGTAATCCGCAGGCTCGTATACGTGATACATGAATGTGTCCATGTAATGTTACCGACAGGCGCTTCCATGTCAGAGACGCTCCCTTGTTGGATTTGTGCGGCGGCAACATGTTAATATACAAGACAATCACAAAGTGCCATTGACATCCCTCAATCTAACGACATCCGTGGAACAAACCACAAAGTGTCCATTTCCTTCCTCTTGAAACTTTCGGACAACTCGTCGAACTCTTGGCCAGTACTCATCATTCCATCTTGTGAGCGGATGCATGTGTTACCGCCAGTGTTTGGCCAATGGACAGACTCAGAAGAGCAGGGCAGTTTGAGGCACTTACCAGCTTACTTGTCGGCACCCATCGGGACAACCACTTGGCGGTGCCGGCATCAGGCCCCTTCCAGACCTGAGCGTTCTTGGCGTTGCCAACGATGTCGTCGACGAGCAGCTTGGCGAGTAGCTCGGGTGAGCTACCATTGAGTCCGGCCTGACTCTTGGCCCAACGGTTGACGGTGTCCCGGATGGCGGCGTACCGAGACGACGGCGGCAGCGCAACGTCTGGTTTCGTTAGCGTGGAAGGGCATGGCCACGGTGCCGACCATAACGGTGAAAACGCTGACGTCGAACGGCGCCAGCTCGGGACGTAGTATGTCGGAGACGGAGTTGAGTGCCGCTTTGGACGAGGCGTATGCACCTATGGGCCCGGGGAGACTAATTCGTGTTAATGACCTAGGTAAGGAATATACAGTAATAGGAAGAATAGTTGGTTGGGCTCACCAATCCACGGAGTATTCACAACCGCGCCGACGCTGCTGATGTTGACAATCCGCCCCTTGCTAGCGATCAAGAGGTCTGCGAAGGCCTGGATGGTCCGGACGGCACCCTAGAGGTTTGTGTCGTGGAGTCGCTGGGCGTGGGCAATGTCGACGTCTAGCAGCCGCATCGTGTATCTTACCCAGCAATATTGAGGAGCACGTCAATCCCACCACCGGCGGCAGCGCTATGATCGGCAATGCCTTTGCCGCTTCCCTCACCGAAGTGTCGGATGTCACGTCGAGATGAAGGGCCGTGACGTTTGGGAGTGCCGAGAGCTTCATCGGGATCTTGAACGTGACGCGGGCGGTTGCGTAGACATGGTGACAGTGTCTGGCCAGTTCTAAGGGTAATGGCCGCGCCGATGCCGCCAGCTGAACAGCCCGTCACCAGGATGCTCTTCTTGTGCGTCGACATTTGCGCATTCGTGAAGCAGACGGTTGAACACAGTAGAAAAGATAAGAAAAAAGTCCTATGAGTTACCCCTGGCTGAGTTCACTTTAACTTGGCCCCCAACTGCCTTGCAGGCATCTTGCAAGTTCCCGGTTCTACGTACGACCTTCTTCTCGCCAAAGCCAAGGGAATGTATCCCAGTGTCGAATCAGATTAGAGGAACTCCGGTGGGACAAATAAAAACCCTTGCCTCTTAGTAGGATCCGTGGTATCCGGATCCCGCTGGAGGAAATCCTAGAAGAACTTGTCACATCCATAAGCAGCAAAATAATATATGCGTATGGGAAACCCCAGCTGCCAACGCTTTGCCATTTCAGGGTCCACAGGGACGAATTGGACATCCCTTTTCCACCACAACCACACGATATATACACCCAGTACCCCACCGAATAAGCGACCATGCCGAAGAACAGAAGCCAAAACCACCATGCTGCTGGACCGTACCTATTCCCGCAGTCACTATTTCAGATCAGCTGGCCACTTAGTAGACTTCCTGACATAATCCTCCCACGTCGTCAACTCGTCCTCGATAAGCGCGTGCGTCTCGTCGAGGCTCGCCCCGCCATAGTACCCAAACTGATCCAGCAGCAACATATTCTCCAGCAGCTCCTGGGCAATGAACTCGGGCGTGCCCTTGCCCGTCAGGGCAGCCAGGTACTCGGCCTCGGACTGCTGGCGGTACGTAGCCGTCTCGCCCGCTTCGGGGAACACCTTCTTGAAGCCCTCCACGATCTCGGTGCCGGTGAGGTAGGCCGTGGCGCCGAGAATGCGCCGGCTCAGGACCGCGTCGCGGTGCAGCACGGCCGCCTTGACGTACTTGCCCGTGTCAGCCGGGTCGAAGACGGGAATGGGGGCGGTGGCGGGCACGGGGAGGCTGAACGTCCAGGCGTTGTCTCTGTCTGGGTTGGGCCGCAGCATGCCGCCGGGGATGTTGGACATGTAGAAGCCCGGTAGGAAGAAGGTGGCGGGAAGGCCAACGCCGCGGGCGTACTCCTCGACTTGGGCCTTGCTGTCGAAGTGGTAGACGTGCGGCAGTTTGCCGTTGGAGACTAAGAAAGGTTAGCATGATCTCTCTGCTAGGTTGAGTTTGGTGGTTTGAGTTTGGTGTGTTGGGTTCATCGTCTGACGATACTGGGTAGGGTACTTGTACAAGACTTACGCTTGCTAACGTTGATCAGAGAACTCCATATGAAGTGATGCACGCCGGCGTCCTTTGCGGCATCGACCAGGGCTTTGCCTTGTCGGAGCTCCAGCTCGTGGTCCGCCTTCTCCCAGTAATTCGTGACGGCGAAGACAGCGGAAGCACCCTCGACC
The DNA here is from genome assembly GCF_033297405.1 of Parathielavia appendiculata. Lineage (NCBI taxonomy): Eukaryota > Fungi > Ascomycota > Sordariomycetes > Sordariales > Chaetomiaceae > Parathielavia > Parathielavia appendiculata. The sequence goes on from NW_026944224.1 coordinate 1,753,254, forward strand.
GCCTTCAATAGCGTAGCCTTGTCATTCAAGTCGGCCTGTCAAGGGGTCTGCGGGTCAGCAAGTACTTTACCAGGTATTCCCTCGGAGACAGTGCTGGCTTACAGCGACAACTTCGGCGCCTTGGCTCTTGAGCTTCTGCGCAGCTTCCGAGGTGGTGTTTCGAGTAACAGCGCGGACCGTCCAGTCGGACTTGAGCTTGGCATCGTGCAGGAACGTGTCGGCCACGGCACCTCCCTGGGCACCTGTGGCCCCGAAGACTGTGATGATCTTTTTGCCGGTCATCTCGTCTAGCGGGATAACTCGAATGGTTTCGGTATTCGTTGTTGGGGATTGGTATGAAGACGATGTGAGGACTGAGATTCGGAAGTGATGGCGTGGTCTAAGTGATGTAATTGATTTGCAGGCGATATTGTGATCTAAAGGATGAAGGTATGGTGTTTCTGTTGAGCAACAAATTGATGAGAAGCTTTAATATACCATCCGTGGTTTTCGTTTTGATACCTGCAGCCAATCTTTCCGCGACTCCTCACATCGATGACAATTGTTTGGTAAGCGATGTGGTGCTCCGTAAGCGATAAGCAGCCACCCGAAAGCGGGGTCGAAGGATTGTCTAGAGTCCGACGACGGCTGGCATGACTTGAACGAACAATGGTTGAGGGAGCAATTGGTATCGTAACGTGGGCTAGTGTGGTTATCCCCTTGATCCTGAAGGTGCTGGAAGTCGAATTATATGAATTACCTCATAAGTACAGAACTTGCTGTTCTAGCCGCCGAATTTGGCAGGGCAGGGCCGCCATTTCTGGGTGTCTCGACAGTGCGGGGCGCTTGGTCACAGCCAGGTACTTGTGTACCTCACCACAGGCCTGCCTCCCTCCAATCATTCAGGCTGCAGAATCCACGATCCTACCTTCACCATCCTCCAATAATCGTCCCCAGCTCAGAACAGGCATGGCGGGACTCAACGGTTACCTTCACAGAATCGGAGTAGCACCGTCAGATCAATGCACATGTGGGCAAGCATCAGAGACAGTCAACCACTTCCTCTTCCGATGTAAAAAATGGACGGCGTACCGAACGGAGATGCTCGACTGTACACACACCCACAGAAGCAATATTCCTTTCTACCTGGGAGGGAAATCACCGTCGGATAGCAAAGGCTGGTCTCCAACATGGAGGCCGTTCGGGCAACGATACGATTCGCAATGACCACAGGCCGACTTGACGCAAAACCACTGCAGGCCGACTAAGCACCTAAGCGACCACCCACCACTCTCCACCACCGATCCCCATTCATCACCACGTGCCACGGACAGCAGGCACCGCTTCAACTGCCGAGAATAGGACGTTGAACACTTGGAAAATCGCCTTCAAGCCAGCCTACTAACACCCCGACTAACCCACGAGAACTTGAAGAAAAAAGGCAGGAGAGAGCATACGAGCTAGAATGGACTTTGCATGGGCTTTAAGGAGATCAAGGCATATCTTGCGAAATGTATGGTTTAATTAGTTTTAGTTGCCCTTTCGGGTTACGCCCGCCGGGCGGAATAAAAAGTGTGTGTGTGTGTGTTTGTGTTCTTGGACAGAGGGGACAGAGACATGATCATCAATTGAGTTGTTGCCCATCTTTTGGTGCCCAATTACTGCGGTACGGGAAATTCGTTGCTGTTGGCTTTCCAACACCTTGCATTTCTGGGTCAACAGGCAGTTCGGAGTTGTTTCAATCGAATCCTGGGCAAACTCGATGTCCTATTGTACATACAGGGCCAATCAAGACTCACTGCGAAGACGCATGGCGTGCGCATCTCAAAAGCTCGGGAGATATACACAAAGGTGGTCAGGAGCGTCCTGTCATACGGGGCGACGGCCTGGCACACACCAACCGCACTCGGCGGGACACCGCGAGGGCTTGCACGCAACTTCCAAGCGATACAGACGTGCTGTCTGAGAGTAGTGACCGGGGCCTACAAGGCCACTCCAGTCCGCAATCTGGAAAGCGAGGCCTGGGTGGCCCCTATCGACCTATACCTCAACAGGTGGGTGGCGAGGACCGAACAGCGGCTACAAAGGACTGGGATGGCGGAGCTCCTGCGCACCACATGCGCAGCGGTGACATCCCAACTGCGGCGACGCAGGACCCGGAGGAACACGAGAATCCCGGCGGCGGAACCTACCCTCCAAAAGCAGGAGTGGGCTAAGGAGTGGCTGCAGGCACATATCAGGAGCAGCGAGGTCGATCAACAGACGCCGGACAGGGAATGGACGGAACTAGACGCGGATGTGACGACTATCGAAGAAGGGAAGGCCCGCCGCAAGGCACAAATGGAACGCGCAGACGCGCAGCGCCCACGTCGCTACAAGGAGGCAGCCGACCTCTACAGCCTCGACCCCCCCGCACGACCGCTGGCAGCCCACGAAGGACTAAATAAGGCAAGGAGCTCACTCCTGACACAGGCTCGCACAGGAGCAATAGGCCTGAGGGCGTTTCTCTTCAGGAGGCGAGTCCCTGGAATACCCACGCCGTTATGCCGCTGCGGGGAAGCACCAGAGACAGTCGCTCACCTGATGCTTAGGTGCCCGGACCGGGAGCTCGAGGAGGGGAGACCGCAGCTCAGGGACAGACACGCCCTGGTAGAGGCGCTAGGGCGCTGCTCAGAGGCAGCGCGGGTTGTGGCATGGCTCATGAGACTCGGACGGCTACAGGAATACCAGCTTGCGATGGAACTGGAATAGGAGGAGGAGGGGAATCCAGGGCCAGACAGGGAGACGGAGGACCTAGGGGAAGCCAACAGGAGGAGGAGGAGGGGGAGACGCATAGGGCTCTAGCGCTGAGCCAAAGCCATCGGCGCGCAGCCCACGCTGCGCGCTAGAGTGACGCACAAGGCCGGGATGGCCACCCACAGCACCGTCGTCACCAAGCCGGAAGGATGAGTTCCGGACTGTTGGATATGAGGGTATACAGGGAACGCCTACACAGCGCAAGCGCTGTGAAGGCGCAGCACGTGAGAGGATGCATTGCATGTAAAGCAGCGAGGAGGGACCGCTTGCTCTAGCTGAGCGAGGCATAAGCCTTTGCGGTGTAAGAAGAATACTAATAATAATACAGGGCCAATGATACTGGGAATTCCCCAACCCAAGCAATGCTCTTGGTCTGCACCATGAATGTCGAGCATATGGTAGATATCTGATTTTGTCGCCGTAAGAGGAATAAGGTGATGATTTGAAATGAGTGGCAGCTATTGCATACCTACGATTCCAAGAGATGTTCCACAGAAGCGTAGATCGTAACTGTGATGTTCCACAGGATTGCTACTGGGGTAGAGAGTTGGGAGTACAGAGGTTTACAGGCTGCCTGCCCCAAGTTGCAGGAAATGGCGCTCTTGGCGTAGTGCGGCTGAGGCTCTGGCAGTCCATCCGCCGACGAGCCCGCGCCCACTCCCGATCGTTCAAACCGTTCTGTTGGAAAGTCGAGGCACTGGAAACTCGGACGCTCAGCTGCAAGTGCCCTCCTGTTGGATGCATGGCTGCCCAACTGGCGCTGTGCAACGAGGTCAGGGCGATTCCCCCCTTCGCTGGAGACATGAGAAAAGAACAACCTTCAATTAAGAACTTCTGGGCTGCTCCCAGCATCTCAACCCACTGTTGTAAGCTCCCATCATCTGTGTGATCACCGTGGAATCGTGGCTGTTGGTCTTCCAACACGTTCATGCCCGACCAAAAATATCCGACCTCTCATCAATAATCTCTTCCTGAAGAGCCGGTACGGTAGGATTCAAAAAAAATGAGTGATTCAAACACCATGAAATCTACAACCGACACACCGGCCGTCAGACCATTCACCTACGACTCGGCACCACTCGACAAATCCAAACCCGAGATACGCCGTCTCGAACTCTTCCCCTCACCAGACCGCTCGGCACCCCTGACTGGCCATATTCTTGTATCGACCCTCCCAACAACGCCTGGGCGCGGACACACGCAATCCACGGCCACTGACTCGCTGTCGTATACAGCGCTGTCGTACACATGGGGTAAGGATCCCACGACAACCCATTCCATCTTTGTCGTTGGGTCCAAGATCGCGCATGGAAACCAAGCGAAACAGCCGGAGCTGGTGAATGTGCAGAGCAGACTGGCCATCACCAAAAATTTGCACATTACTCTGGTACACCTCAGGGACGAAAGGGAGAAGGTCGTGCTGTGGATCGATCAGGTTTGCATCAATCAGGAGGATGGTACCGAGAAGGGGGCTCAGGTCCGTGTCAGAACCTCTTCTACTTGTCTATCTGCCTTCCAGGACATGATTTTTTTTACCTCGTCGAGGATCCGCTGCTTCCTTCTCGAGGTCTTGTTATCAATGTCCTTGACATCAAGTGTTACCAAGCTTAGCGCTGACTCGACTGGAGATGATTAGGTACAATTAATGGGACGCATCTACGCAGAAGCCAGGCAAGTCCTCGTGTGGCTTGGACCGGAAGAGGATGGCTCTGACGAAGTAATGGATGCATGGCGAGTTATTGGACAAGATGCTCGCAACCTAGAAATGGAGAAGTACTACACCCTGGAGAAGTGGCCTGCATTATCCAAGATGATATACGACCCCGACCTTGAGGATGCCCTCACCCAGGAATACCAGAATATGTTGGAACGCGCTATGAACGTGTTAATACCGCTTATACGAGATGGTCGCTTGTGGAAGTGGTTCTGCCGGCCGTGGTTTGGGCGTGCCTGGGTGGTGCAGGAATTCTGTTTGTGCGACAACACGATTCTGGTGTGCGGGAAGAAGAGGCTTGATCCCAAGCTCGTTTTTCTCGCCCAACAAATCCATGGCTTTTCCATTGGACGGTTCGGGTCGAAAACATACCTTCAGAGGGGCGTTTCAATGGAGCAGTTGAACGAACTCTCGGGAGAGCCGACGTCGAGCCTGTTTACCTGTCGTCAAAGGCGGCGCAACTTTGACAGGGCGGCCAGGGCCCAAGACGAGCCACGACATGGAGCTGAAGGCGAGCCACGACATGGAGCTGAAGGCGAGCCACGACATGGAGCTAAAGGCGAGTCACGATCTGGAGCTAGGGGCGACCAACTGCACGCATTGCTCAAGAAGTTGTACGTGGAGCATAGTGTCGAGGCCACGGAGCACAGGGACAGAATCTACTCGCTACTGGCTCTCGCGGTGGATACCAACGGGGAGAATGCGCTGGACATCAGGCCCGATTACACCGACATGGGAAACGACGAGAAAACGGCACGCATCCTGACTGACGCAGCCCGGCAAATGATTACCCATCCCACCAGCGGAAGGATCGACATTCTGTGTTGCACCCAGTTTCCCAAGACTCCCGGCCGGGACGGCCGTCTGGCTGACTATCTGCCCTCCTGGGTCCCGGACTGGCGGAGCAACCTGCAGGGCCCATACTACAAGATCAACGAGACGACAGAGACACACACCTTTGCCGCTTGCGGCGACTATCTGGACGTCCAGCCGGTTTTCTCTGCTGACCCGCGGGCGCTTGGACTTCGGGGTTTCATCGTGGACGTAATCGAAATGGTCTCCCAAAGCGAGCCCCTAGCATGGACCGGCGACTTCGACGCGGCTATTATTCTCGATTATTTCTCCTGGATCAACACCTTTGTCGATATCTCCCTGGCAAAAGCCACGCCAGAAGCAGAGGGAGCATATCCGAGCAGAGAGCGCATGGCGGAAGCCCGTTGGCGCGTACCCATTGCTGATTTGTACGGGTCTCGTGGCAACTGGTCTAAGGGCTCATATATGAGTAGGGCCCCCCCCAAAGCTGAACAATACCACAAGCAAGCTGTGGAGGCCCTCCAGTTCATTTTGGAGTGCGCCACGCTAAGTATCGAGGAGCAGAGCACGAGGTTTGCCGAGTTTGGGTGGGAGGAAAAATCTGGAAATCAGCAAACTGGGGCAGATTATCGACACAGCCTGAGTAATGCCACAAACAAGAGGCCGTTTCTAACACAAAACGGCCATGTAGGGATCGCTTCCGGCGAGACGAAAGCTGGGGACATGGTGGTTATCTTTTGCGGCGGTCGTATTCCATTCATCCTGCGCCCGCTGGGCCAGCCGAAGGATAAGTTTGCTTTCATTGGGGAGGCTTATTGTGATGGGATTATGGATGGTGAATTTGCGAGAGAGGGAAGACTGCAAGATCTCTTCTTGTTTTGATCAACAGTCGGTGTATGGACTTCCGTGTTTGTTCTCCCCTTTCGTGCCCTGTTTTGCTTTCGCCTTTCTTTGTCCGTTTTCCCTTTCCCTTGCTAGAGGTGGCCGGGTTTTATCTTTCTGGCTTTTCGCGTGCCATTGATATTCAGGTCCTGTATTGAAGGTAGTTCGCAGCTTTCAGATTTCTTAGCTTCATTGGAATGAAATGGCGGGGCTTCCAGAATTCACACCCAAAGACACACAGAACTCTTGAATATGGTGTTTCTGACTTATCCTGTCCGGAGGACAATTTTCCTGTCCGGAGGACAATTTTCCTGTCCGGAGGACAATATTGTTGCCAAACTTCTGGAAATTACAGTAATAACTAACCGCAGGAATTCTCTTTGTCTCCCTGATCTTCCCTGCTTTTATAGGGGACCTCTTTCAGCAGAGCCACACTGAGAGCCTAGACCCAAGTTACATTGGTAAGATGGTCGAGACTCAATAACAGCTCTCTCCTATAAGTTAACGTTAAGCCTTTATCTCATTACGCGAGTCTCCCTGCCCGATGTTTGTGAGGTGTTCATGCACCTTCAATAACTACTCTTATGTGATTCTACGTGCAAATGCCGCCGTTTTAGGCAGGCAGGTGCCGGTGCCATCGGCGGTCTTTCCACACTTGTGGTGCATATATGTCATAAGGCAGCAAGTCCTGACCGCCTTCTCAATCTGACAAACGGCTTTACACTGCCTGCCTATTCGCTTACAACCTAACGGAATGCCCAGCTCCGTTAATTAGAACATAGTTGTCACGGGTGGGCACAGCTGACCACTGCGTAACACACTCAAAAGAGGGACCGTGGTCCGAACTGTCAAGTCGAACCAGGAGTTGCGACGCATGAACCTCACACTGTCACAAACCGCGACAATAGTTAAGTAACTATCGTTTCTCTTTACAAACCTCCTATGGGTCATTTCCCAATATACAAAGGTATTGGGTTATGCTGAAGAATCCTGCTATCTATTCTTATAGTCGGCTAACTAGATCTTTCCCCTCAATACTAACGACGACATTCTCGACTGCTATGTTCAGGTCCTATTCATATCCCATTTAGGTGTCGTCCGTAATGGCTTAAGCCTTCAATCGCGCACACTTCCCTCACCCGCCGCCCGCTGTAACGGTCCCAGGAGTATATTGCAACTAGCTGGTGACGACTCTACGAGTTTGTCTCGAATGGAGAGAGAAGAAGAAAAGAGAGAACTAGATGACAGGAAGAGAGGGCAGCTCTTATATGCTCCGGAACACACAGACGCTGCCTGCCTCAGGATGACGTTATCATGATACCACGGCCGAGGGTTGCCGAGGCCATCATGGGCTCAGCCCATCACACCCGCAATACCCGGATTATTAATAGCAAGATCAATTGATTTATTCCTTGATTGTTTGGCTAATCTTAGCCCTCGAAGCTCTCCAAAACGATGAAAAACTAAGCGAGCGAGCTGCAACTAAGATCTATGGGGTTAACCGTAGAACCCTAGCGCGCCGACGCGCCGGCAAGCCTGCACGATGCGACAAGGTGGGCATCAACTCAACTCAACTCAACTCAACTCAACTCAACCCAACTTATGCAAAAAAAGGCCCAACTCAACCCAACTTCAGGGCCGGGTTGAGTTGGTGAGTTGAGGTACATTGAGGCCAAGACCCCTGGAAACTCCTCGTCGCACCAGTCTGTTTTGGTGTTCGTGCCATTGCCCAACAGTGGCATTCGGCAGCGGATAAACATCATATCCGGAGAAAACAGGGCAGCCAAAGTGCCCTCCTGCTTTTTCGGCGCTTTTTGGGTGGTGTTGCAGGCCAATCTAGTCTTCGCCTGCCGCACGTACCTGGGAGGCAAGCCGACTGCGACTTTCCTGTCCTTATTACCTACCCACTTACCGAACCCACGATGCCTCCCTCCGTTGCCTCTGTTGCCGACACCGACCTCTCGACAGAGCTATCGACTGTCCAGACCTCCTCCGACCGTACGCTAAATACGACTGCCGCAGTTGCCACAAGGCCCAGTTATGCTATATTTGCGCGGCCCAAAAGCATCCTGCAACAGATCAAGGCACAGGAGAACATCCAGGACGGCGATTTAGGCCTGAACTACAAGGACTGGCCGTTCAATCTGTCCAAGAAAACCTAGTATATCCAAGCTCGGCTTCTCAAGCGGCACCCGAGGACATCGTGGATTTCCGATTACGACGTTTTCCTTGTCGAGATGGATCGCAAAACCGGTGCTGAAGGTCCAACTTCCATTGGTGTTGTGGTCTCTGTGGAGAAATCTACGCCGTCAAGGCGACATCGAGTGGGCTCAGTTAGCTGCCCAGCTGCTTGCCGAACAACGCCGACTTGCCCAAGCGGGCAGTCAACGGACTGCCTGGACCAACCGCTTGGTGCCGCATCGTCACACTTTCTACGCTCGCCGGCCGGACCCTGCAACCAGGGATGAGCTTCAGGCCTACCTATCTGAAGACCCTGAGGAAATTGACGATGCTGTGGAGTGGTGGTTGAGCCCTGGCAGAAGGAGCGACTTTCCACGCCTTTCCATCATGGCGTTGGACTTGTTGACGATACCGGCGATGTCTTCAGAGTGCGAGAGGGTATTCAGCAGGGCCAAGCACACAGTTGGCCATCAACGTCACCGCGTACATGATGATGCTATCAATATAGTGGAAAGCCTCAAGCAGTGGAGTCGACTGTGGTAGGGGGTTCTGGTTTGGCTCAGGGGGCTGGAGAGTAGGGTGCTCAGGTCTGGATAACTAATATTTTTTGCTGTATTACATAAGGACTTGGCGTTGAGTTGCAACTCGGCAACTCAACTCAACTTGTGAATGGCCTCAATCAACTCGGCTGGCCGGAGGCCCAACTCAACCCAATTTCAGGGCCGAGTTGAGTTGAGTTGAGTTGTTGCCCACCATGCGATGCGATACTATGCCCAACTCGCGCCGGCTTACCGATTTCGAAGAGAATGCTATTGTTCAATACGTTACTGAGCTATGTGCGCGAGCTTTCCCACCGAGACTGCGTGGTGTGGAAGATATGGCCAACCAACTGCTACGCGTACGCGACGCGCCCCCTGTCGGCAAGCTCTGGGCACACAACTTCGTCAAACGCCAGCCAGAGCCCCGAACGCGCTATTCGCGCAAATACGACTACCAGAGGGCCAAGTGCCTTTGCTGGTGCTGGCCTTGTACCGTACAATCCAGAGAAGGTGCTTTCTAAGCTGGATGTAAAGCTCTATACACCAACACCCCTGAACTCGCGGGCCAGCACTCCACAACCTTTGGTGTTCCAGACGCCACACAACCCCCGAGAAACCAACTCGCAGTCAACGCTCCTCAAGACTCGCATCGCCAATCATCAAAATAGCTCTCCAACGCCAATCTTGGCTGCCGTGGACCAGCTTGCCAAGGGTACGATGGCCGTGATGCACCAGATGACCCTCCTTCAGTCAGAGGTCTCTTCGCTTCGTAAGGCCAACAAGGCACGAAGTAAGCGCCGGAGAGCGAAAAGAACACGCGTACGGCTTGGAGGATCACTTGCGGTACAAGATGCAAAAAATCTACTTGACCAGAAGGCCATGGGTGGGGAGGTGGCGCACGAAATGCAGCTGAATAGTGGTGGTGCAGGGGAGGCGCGTACGAAAGTTCGGTGTTGTGGCGTGTGCGGCAAGCCCGGACATAATGCTCGCACTTGCCAGGAAGCTGCACAATTGTCTGACACGGCTGCTTCCGATGTAATTGTAGTTAGTTCTTAGTATTGTTGCGGTATATTTGAGGATGGTTGTTATGGTGAAGGGGGGGGGTGGGTCATTCGCTTATATGGGTCACTCGCTTATAAGATACGTTAGTTCTTAACGACTGACTAAATATTTAGCTCGGGTCGCTACCTTCGTGTCCCTTCTAGTCGTTGCACATAATTAAATCATGACGCTACTATTCCTACCACTTAAATATAGGGAATGGCTAGATCGCACACGGCCACGGCTATATAGCACAGCGCTATCCCTGATTCGGCAGGGCTCCCACGATGCCCGTGCAGTAGTACAATCGTGAACTTCCTGGCAGCTACCAAGTGGAGGCACAGAAGCTGCGTCGGCTTGATCAATCCGTTCAATTGAAGTCAACGCAAATAACATGAGCTCGTTCCCATTGCTTTTGTGATATTCTTGAAGGTACTGACTATGAACTACACATCTACGATTGCGATTGTCAGCTACTGCGGGTTAGCAGCATCCTGGCGGTAACAGGTTGTGGATGGAAGTTGAAGCGGGAAGTTGGGGCAGCAGCCGGCTGCTGTAGTGTGCTTTGGGCAGACGCCGGCCTGTGGCCCGCTTGGCAGCTGTCAGGAATTCACGATTGTACTGCTGCACGGGCACCGCGGGAGCCCTGCCGAATCAGGGATAGCGCTGTGCTATATAGCCGTGGCCGTGTGCGATCTAGCCGTTCCCTAAATATATATCCTTATTGCCAGCAGAAAAGTACATAACGTTACCTAAGTGAAGAATATACTATTTTGAAAGTACTCTTTCTGCCACTTAGTAAAGACCTGCTTGTTATGAGACACTCACAACAAGCAGGGTAACAAAGAGTCATGCCGTCAAAGAAGATGTGCAGCCATCACAGACGAGGAACTGACGATTTACTAGTCATGCGTAATCTGGTCATTTGTTTCTTATCTCCAAGAGACTGATCTTTAAGGAGCAAATCTTTAGATCCCAATTCACCTAAGCTTCCATATATTCATATCCATAGGGTGTGACCACTCCGCTCCAATCTTGGGTACGGAGCACAGCGCGGTGGTATTCTTTTGCTGTAGATTGCGTCTTTGCGTCACCAGTGCATTGTTCCAGAGTTTGTGACACTGCTATCAAGATACGTAGCCTTCTGCTATTTAAAAACGTACCTTTTCTACTATCTCGTGCGTACTTGATGGATTGATAGATAGATGGATTTACTTTGCCCTGGGACATCAAGCCTAAGGACTTTGGACTCTTTATTTAGAAGCCCGACGTTTCTCTCTATCAGGCCACCCTATATCTCTATCTGTGAGCAGATTAACTTGGAACTACGTTCTCCAGCGACCAAGGCAGGTTGAGGCTATGTGAACATGAAAGTGTGGTTACATTAGTCATTCACCGTGCAACTAGGACGTTGGCGAGCATTCAAGCAACCATTGACAGCAGATAGGGTACATACCTGAGTGACAGAAAAGAGACGTACTTCAATGGCAGAAAAGATACGTATCAGATGGCAGAAAAGGTACGTACCAGGTGGCAGAAGAGGTGGTGCAGACGACCGGGGCAATTCAGTTGTTGCTCAAGTGCCTCATGTACTGCTTGCTGATTGGCGTAGTGTTGTGTGGAAGGCGATTGATGACCACATTCTGCTTTGTGTCACTGCAGCTGCAAGATGCGGTAGGTCTCAGAGGGCGACAACTTGCGTCTTTCATCCCATCCCAAGACCAATGGCAGTGCTATCCACGCCAAAGCGGACTGTTGGCAGCCGACTTCTGAGTAAAAGAAGAGCCTTGCAAACATGAAGCCCACAGCAAAACATGAGCTGTGCAAACACAGCAGCCATTTCCCAGTCATACATATCTGAACCATCGGTCTTGCGATTTCGCCATCGTCTCAGACTACCTCTCTCATCAACAGCGCACATGGCTCAAGACGCCGCCTCGACGCCCGAAAATGGCACCAGAGCGATCGCGCTCAACTCGGAGACTTTCCAACAGCTGAACAGTCTTGTCGCTTCCCCGGAGGCACTGAAGCTGGCTGGCTACATCGTCAAGCCGCTCACCGATGACGAACTTGAGCAGAAGAAAAGATGCCTCACGTGCGGTGACCGAAGTGAGTCAATCGCCATCTTGACAATATCCTATCAGCCACATGTGCAGTCAAGACTGACACGTTGCGCAGTCAGCAAGAAGCGACCCCAAGGCCAGCAACACCGACCTCAGCGTGATGAAGCAGGCCAGCAGCCCAGGACTAAGAGCAGCGACTCTCCAGCATCGGGAGAGGGGAACCCGCGCAACGCAGACAGCCCGCGCCCGAAATCACGCCTACTCTGCAATTTCCACCCCGGCAACGTCATCAACAAGGTCAGGTCATTGCCGATCCCGGAACACGCAGAACAGGAAACTGACATTGTAAGTTACTTCTTCAGACGTGGACATGCTGCGGCAAGCATGTCACGGCGGCCCCTTGCACCGGCAAGGAGGATCATGACGCGCCGGTCTCGGATGACTTGGTCCGACTCGAACTGCAGCGACGCTGGCAGTTCCACCCTACTGCTCCGGAGGCCGAACCCAATCATCGCGCGGCAGTCGCCATCGACTGCGAGATGGGGACCGCCTTCGACGGCGACTCCGAGCTGATCCGTCTTACCGTTATCGACTACTTCACCGGCGAGGCCCTCATCGACAGCCTGGTCTACCCCGACATTGCGATGCAGCACTTCAACACCCGATGGTCTGGCGTCACGAGAGGCGATATGGAACGCTCGCGCCGCCAACACAAATGCATCATGGGCAGGGACGCCGCTCGGAGGGCTCTCTTTGACTATGTCGGGCCGTCAACCATTGTCGTCGGACACAGTGCCCAAAACGATCTGTCCTCTTTACGATGGATCCACCACCGCGTGGTCGACTCTTACATGGTCGAGTCAGCCATGCGGAAAGAGGTAATGTTGAAGGCGGGGCAGGAGAAGAAGGGGGAGGAAGTGGACAAGCCTAACGAAGGAGGGCCGAAGGATGCTAAGAAGCGTGGTAAAGGACACCCCGATGGAATGTCGCTCAAGGCGCTTGTCATGAAGCGATTGGGGCGGGCCATTCAGGTGGGCAAGAAGGGCCATGACAGCCTGGAGGATGCTCTTGCGGCCAGGGACTTGATTCACGCCCACATCATGGGCCTCGGCAGTTCTGATGTCTAACCAAGAGTTTGGTATCTCGCTGCTTTTTGTAGAGTACTGGAACCTATGTACTGTACCTAGGGCCTTCAACCAGCGTGTGGGACACAGCGCCCACGACGACCTGTCCGCACCTCAACTTTGCCCGTGTGCTGCCTTGCGGATCAAAACGCATGCGGTTATGCGCCGGCTCGACAAACCAACTCTTGGATTTCAACTCGTTTCAGACTGTAGTCGAGCCGCGCCGCTCGGTCTCCCGGCACGAGTTCGTGTCGTATCGGTGCAATTATCTCGGTCTCGCTTTTTACTTTTGGATCAGGTCTGCGCCCAATTGAGAGCGGCATGCCTCGATAATGAGGACTGGGGATATCAGTTTGATTGTCTCGGTAGCTAGAGCGTTTGGCGAGTCATGGTAAAAAAGACCCGAGCAGACCGATTGATCCATCACCGTGTGGTCGCCTCTCACATCGCAAGGTAATATATGAGTCCCAATTCGTACTGATTATCCGTTCCTGCCAAGCATCACATCACCTACACCCAGCATCAAGCCGTACATCAACTGTTCTAGCCCTGGAAGGGTAGATACAGCCGTCTGAGACGCCGACTGTCCAGGAGCGTCCGACTCTCTGGTGGCGGTCTGTTGTCGTCCCAAGCTCGGACCCGGAACTCGAGACCCAGGTTGACGTAAGTTCTACACTAAACCAGCGGTCGCCAAGAACTGATGTCTTCCCTACCTAGGGCATTAAGCTACGTACGTTGAGACATAGAGCCGAGTCTAGCACATCTTGTGGTGGCCCTTGCCCCAGCTTCCTACCAAAAAATCCGTTTTGTTGATTTCGAGAAGCATGACAACTGTCACGGCGATTGCGCCGTGCCTGCTAGGACCCACGGGTGGAACCCGGCATGTGGAAAGCACGGGCCCCTGTGGGTTAAATATTCTGCACCTCGCTGCCGCGAGATCTGTTCGTAGCTCCTCGAGCTACGTCTTGACAATCAAGCCTGCCCGTACCTGACGGAATGGAGCTTAGACTGTAGTTTAGCCCGAATACAATTGTCATTGGATTGTCCGCCTGTCCCGCCGTGACAACAACGACGTCGATCAGATTAGAATGTCGGCATTCAGCTGCAACGAACCTACCATTATCGGCTATCCCGTACGTCATAGCTCTGTCTATCAATACACGCCCACATTCCCGGAGAGGATTCGATATTTCTACCGATCTGATCCAAGCATCTACGGGATCTGGAAGTATTGCCGGTCGGCAAAAGCGAGGCTATAGTAGAAATATGGAAGTACTCTGTGTGACGAATCTCAAAGCCCCAACTTCTGAAAGGGACTCCTGAAGGTTATAAGTGACAACGGGGTGAGGTTCGGTGAAGCCAAAGGGTTCACAACAAGTGCACAAGCAATGGTCTCAACAGTAGATATGGCTGACTGCTTGTATTGCTTACTGAGGAAGCTACTGTGATGCCCGTAGGCTCCGGGGATCGTGAACTATATACAGCTTCCTCTCCTACTGTCCTTAGGAGCGTAAGGAGCGAAGTTTGCTCCTGTCGCTCCTGCCGCTCCTGCCGCTGGGAGCGCTCGTCGCTCCCATCGCTCCTTCCATGGAGCGAATGCTTGACTTCGCGCTCTCGTCGTGATTGGCCATACCCCTGTTCTAAATGATTGGCTCGGAACGCTCCCCTCGCGCCCCCACCAGATTTCTGCATACGGCCATATTCGTGACACAATGCAGCTCTTACCAGTGCGCCGCTCGCTTGTCCGCGCCGCTCGCTTGTCCGCGCCGCTCGCTTATCATATACGTTAGAGCTAACTAATATATAATAAGAAGATAATAACGTTATAGATTAGGAAGAACGAAATGAAAATGAGAAAACTAGGGAAACGAAGGAAATCTTACAACTTTTCGCGCTAGCCGCCGACGAAGGTGCAACGATATCCGAGGCCCTAACCAATACGTAGACCATAACTTCAACCCGGAAATAGACATTAAAGTAGAATTATAGCTAATAGCTAGAGTGTGAGAGACGAGTAGCATCGAGGCGAGGCGCGTAGGCACTGCAATTGCTGACTCTATTCTGCTAATCGCAAGATGAGGAGAAAAGAAAGAGAAGCTGGAAGAGCTCTCGCGATATAGAGGTCAAATGCTAGAGCAAGTGGGGTACGCGCGAGCAAGGCAAGCGCGAGTACGGCAAGCGTGCACCTCGAAGGCGGGTGCCGTCACATTCCCCCCCTCCAAAGAAGGCTCGTCCTCGAGGCTTCCAACCTCCTTCCCATCCTAGGAATCCGTCTATCAATCCTCCTTATCATCCTCCTCACTCAGTTCAGTTGCTGGGATGCAACTCCAGTCAAGGTTTCTCCGCGAGACAGTCGGTATCGAGATAGCTCCGATTGTCGAGATTGCTCTGATCTCCATCTTGTTATAGTGGTTAGTTGAGGTAGCCGCTCCTGGGGCGAAACTAATAGACTTTGCGTGACCAGATAGTCGGTGGAGGGCTCAAACGAAGTTGTTATACTTTATAGGAACGGTAATCTGGATCTCGAGCTTCCGCTTTAAGTGGTCGTTTAATCCAGACCGAAGTGTAGAAATCTTAGCTGAGTCCGGCCAATCGAGAGCCTAGACGTCTGGACCCCGCAACGGAATCGGCCCCACAATGGAATCCTGGCACCACACCACCATTCCAGACATGACTTAACTTCAACTCAACACAACTCATCCACTTCTGGGCCAAAATCAACATGACCGCTATCCGGGAAGAGCTTATTCAATTGGCTATAGCCGAGGTTCAAGAAGGCCTTTGTTCACAGAAAGATGCAGCGGAAAAGTACAGCATCCCACAGTCTACCCTGAACCGACGGCTTCATGGCGCCCACCCTCGACAACAAGCCAAAATCCACGAACAACGGCTCAGTCCTGTGCAAGAGAGGCATGTAGTCTGTCACGGGCAATTGCGCCGTGCCTGCCAGGACCCATGGGTGGAACCCGGCATGTGGAAAGCACGGGCCCCTGTGGGTTGAAGATTCTGCACCTCGCTGCCGCGAG
>NW_026944225.1:0-229167 GCF_033297405.1 Parathielavia appendiculata
ACTGATCGTTTCCTTGATTGTCGATATGGGTTTTTCACCCGGCCCACGAGGGCGCGGTTTTCCTGTATAGTAAGTTGTTGAAGGTCCGGCAAGCCCGAGGGCACAGCGGTGTAGGAATAATAATATATACCCCCCACATGATGAAAAAGGCATAAGTCCACCTCCTATCCCCTCGCCACATGCCATCTTATCAGAAGGGCCGGGCCTCCTCGACCTCCTTGAGCATCTCGAAGCCCTTGGGCGCCCATGTCAAGTTCTCGTACCCCTTGTCCGTAACAAGGATGTCGTCTTCGATACGGACTCCGCCGACGTCCCAGTACTTATCGAGCTCCTCCTTGTTAATGTATCGGGAATGAGCCGGATCGTTCACAAAGTAGCCCTCAATGTACTCGCGGCAAAAGTAGCTGGGTCACGTTCAGTCAGTGTCATCGCACCTTCCCCCTCCTAAACCCTCCCCCCCCCCCCCCCCCGCTCGGGGAACCTCCAAAGGCAAGATGTGAAAGAAAAGTAGAACTCACATCCCTGGCTCGATCGTCACAACCATGTTTTTCTCCAGCGTCTGCCTTCCGCCAGCATTCGCCGCCTCCCCTTCCTCAGAGGTCAGCGCACAGTCAACCAGCGCCGAAGTCAACGACTCCTGGTACAGCGCGGCAAGCTGCTCGGGCCCAACAAACTCCCGCTTCGACGACACCTTTCCCCGACCACGCCCAATCCCGGAAACCTCCTCCCACTCCCCAAACACCGACGGCAACAACAGCCTCTCCCTCCCTGACACATCATGCACCTCCAACCCAACATGATGCCCCAGCCCGTGCGGGAAAAACGCGGCAACGGTGCCCCGATTCAGAATGTCGGCCACGCTCCCCCCGTGCAGGATGCCCAGTTCCAACAGCGCCGTCGCCGCCACGACGCACGCGTGCAGATGCAGCACGTAGAACGGCACGCCGGGCGCCACGCGCTCGATGCACTCTTCCTGCATGCGCTCCACGGCGCGGTAGATGGCGTCCGCCTGCCGCGAGGGGAAGCAACCCGACAGGGGGAAAGTGCGCGTGACGTCGCTGGCGTAGCAGCGCCACTCGGCGCCGGCGTCGAGGACAACCACGTGGTTGGGGTCGAGGGGCGCGTCGTTGCTGGTGTAGTGCAGTGTGCTAGCGTTGGGGCCGGAGGCGGCGATGATCGGGTAGGCTTGGCGTTTGGCGCCGTGGGCCATGCAGTAGGCAGCGAAGATGGCTTGGATGTCGTGCTCGTTGTGTTGGTATTTGGCGAGCGTGAGGACCTTTTTGTGGGCGGCGCTCTGGGGGAAGTGGAGGTTAGAGAGCGTTGAACGAAGAAAGAAAAAACGGGGAGAAAAGGGGGAAGAGACTTACGGAAACCGCATTTGCCCGCCGGATTAGGGCAATTTCATGATCGGTCTTGATCACCCTGGCACGCTCGATGGCCGGCTTGAGTTTGATGGTGTCGATCTGCACAATCCCCTTGCGGTGTTCGACGAGCTTTGGAGCCTGGTCCGGGTGCAGGGCGTAGATGATGGTACCCGGTTGGACCTTGGCGAGGAGCGTCCGATTGAGGTCCTTGATGTAGCGCACATCGTCCAGTTCCGAGACGTCCATGCACTGCTTGGGGGTGGGCGTCCTTCCGTACCAGAGCACCTTCCGGGGTTCTATCTGCGGGATCCAGAGGACAAGCCGGTCGGCGGCGATCTCGTAAGTCACGGCACATCCCGGGAAGTCGGCACCAGTAATGTAGTAAAAGCTAAGGTGGTGTCAGCTCCGAATCCAGCAGTGCGTTGTACTTCGAGGCCAGCGTGACCATACTATCTTCGCTGGCGGAACTCGGGGCCTTGGTCCGAGTCCTCATAGAGTTTCTCCTCCTGACCGACGAGGTACACGACACCGCAGTTCACGCCCAGTTCTTTAGCAACCTTCCGAGCATGTGTTTTGGCTACGGCTCGTTAGAACGCGGTGTTTCCAAGGGACATGAACTTGACTCCAAGGGGTCCAGAGGCATACCTGGATACTTGCCCAAGTCCTTATACAGCCATTGCACATCAAGATGATCAATGATTTTCGGCGTCTTGGTGTTTGTAGAAGCAGTTTCTTTGGAATCACTCGGGGAGCACGCGGAATTCTTCTCGGTTCTCTTGGACCGTTGCTGCGGCGGTGAGGTGGGCTTCACCTCAATGGACCTACGAAGATCAGCGAGCTCTCGAGCATCAAACTCATCCACGTCATGGCCAACTCACAGCGCCTCGAATTCGTCCACAGGGACCAAGTGGTAAGAATCCCCCATCTTACTTATTTATGTTGGCAGCTTTATGGGGATCTGCTCGTTTCTAGGTTGATAATGAGTGCGATGATGGCCCTGCCCGTGGAGATACCTGTACTTTGTACTCCCCGAAGGCTTGCCTCGGCTTCGAACAACAGCAACCTGACAGTTGTCAGGTGGTCACCGCTCGAGCAGCAAAACGCGCCGCAAAAACAAACAAGAACCACAAGAAATTATAGCGTCAGGGTCGCTCCAAGTTGCGAAACCAACAGCTGACAATGGCTCGCGAGTCGATGGTTGAAAGAGTGGAAATCAAGGAGCAGCCAGTAGATAAAGTTGTTCCCCTAGTTACCTGCTCAAAGTAAATGTGAATTGAATTCTCATCGAAGCCGGGGCGGACGTAAGCTCCTCGTAAAGGCGAGTGCAGATGAAGAGGCACGAGACCTGCACTGAAGTCATCTGTTGGGGCTGCCTTTGGAGTCTTCGGCGATGCACCCGGGTTACGGTACCCACATAAGGTAGATCGGGGGATCTTTGTTATCTGGTACGGATACCTTACGTATCATGTAACCTTCCTTACTCGGTAAGCGGTACTGATCTTGGAACAGCTTGAATTTCAGCAGGCCCTGAGCAGCGCACAATCTAAGTGCGGCGATGTGCTGCCTTATATTCAAGAATCAATCAACTGCCGGCCGTTGGGTATTACCCACGCGCTAGATGGTGTGATGGTAATTGCACCCTGGAGTTTGTGCGTACAAATACTTTGATAATTGATAAGCTAGTTAACGTTAAATACTATATAATTACCGGGTGCCTCAACGAGCACACGTTCCGATAAAGGGATGAATTATCGCAGAAGGGAACTTGAAGATCTTTCTGTCGACATCACTACCAAGTATCCCCACGTTTTTTGACTTCCTTGGTTAATAAATGCTTTCATCTGTTCACTTGCTTTCGTCATTCTATGGCAAAGCCCTTGCTCGTAAGGACCCATCATGCCCCTTCTTTGTTGTGTTGTTCCCCAACCCATCCCGAACCCTTCCCCAATCAACCCGACATCCTCTATCTTATCCGACCGATATCAATGTGTCCAAAGCACCACTCTCCAGAGCCAGTTCCCATTCATGTCGCTCCGTACATTCCTCATGGAGAGCATCGAGCGTTGAGTCACCCGCTGTATCAAAAATGCAGAAAATCGCCGCTTGGTGTCTCAATCTGACCATACCTGCCTGGCCTTCAATTCCCCCTTCATTTATCACACGGACGGTTGTCTTGTCGGTTAGTGCAGTAGCGAGGCGTCGATGCCTCCAGCTCTGCTGAGGCGGTATTCATCCACCAGCGGTACAGCTGACTTCCTCCTCCTCTCTGGAATCTGGGATGTTCAACTTGAAACTTCCCATTTCCTTCGAGTCGTCTCTCTTGGAGATCCATTCACCGATACCCGGTATGGCCCATCATGTCGCCCCAGTTGCCCCCTCGAAAACCTTGATCTGTCTGCATCTCATCGATCATGGCCCCCTGCTGCTGCTGCTGCTGCTGCTGGTGTTGCGAGATCTGCTGATGGTACTGTTGCGGACCGCCATGGCCCTGGTGCATCGCCAAGAGATCGGGCGTGCTGTACGTCTGCGCTGCCGCGTCCAGGCCGTGGTGCGACTGACTCTGCCCGTGCTGGATCAGATACGACGGGATCGGCTCCAGGAGCTGGCCCTCGATCCCGTCGTACATGTCCGGCATGTAGAACTGCATCGCATCGTGGGACGGGCCGCCGCCCGCTCCCGACTGTGGTGGTGCTTGGCTGCCTGGATGGTGGTGGTGATGGCTGGCTGGGTCCATCAGTGGCTGGTTTGGATAAGCGAACGGGTCTTCGGAGGGGAACATCATGGCGTCCATTTTGTACAGGGAGCTGGCTGGCCCGCCTGCCACTTGTCCTTGTTGGAAGCCCTGGGCATGGCTGTGAACGGTTCCCTGCGGGCCGCTGGAATCGGAAACCGGCGCGGAGAGGGGCATGTTCATAGGTATGATGTCGTGAAAACTGGTGAAGTTCTGTCCTGCCAGACTGCCGTGCTGAAACTCAACGGTATCCAGAGACGTGGCTCTCTGGGGAGGCGCCCGTGCTTCCCGCCGAAGCAGCCCGATGGGCGGGCGAACGACCTCCTCTGACCTGCGCTGCGGGATTTCGTCTTTGGAGTTTGGACGAGTCGCTGACGCCGCGCTGCCCGCCCTTGATCCTTGAGCCGGGGTCAGCGTGGGGGCCGAAGTCGGGGCGGATCGCTTCTTTGTCGGTGTTGGCCGGGTCGTGGTTTTCTGCACTTCGTCTGGCAGCTGCTCGAAGAGGGGCTAGAGATGGTTAGCATCAGAATCTTGACGGTATCCTTGCACCGGGGATGAAGACCTACGTTGAGAGCAGTGGTGATACGGTCAGCCGCCAGACTTCGTTTTGCAAGGCTTGCGATCACGTCCCTGCCTGCTTTCGCATCCGCCAGTATCTCGGCGGACCCTGGCTTGTCGGGATTCTCCAAGACGAAGAATAGGAGGGAGAGGATGGCGAAGAACTCGGTGTACAGGATGAACCAGTATGGCCCGATGAGGACCCCCTGTTTCTGAATCTCGAGCGCAACGAGGATGATATTCCGAGACACGGTAATCCCCGCAGCTGCACAGTTGTAGTAGCGGTCTTCAATCTTCTTGCCCGCCGTCAGTCGTGGCGAAATGTAGTGGAGAAACGGTCTGTAGAGCATCATCTGGACATGGGCATATCCGAACCGGAGGAGTGTGCGAATGCTGGCAGGATTCGTATTGTTAGCATCTAATCGTAGCGTAGAAGCTGGTTCATGACCGGATTGCATACCGGACAACCTCAACGGGACCGTCATGGTTCGGTCGCCAGTAGTCAGGGAGCCGGGACTGCCACTCCTGGAGCTCCGTCTCGATCGCCTGAATCCGAGAGTAGCTGATCATGAAGGTCCTGTTGGTTTGCTGCCCCTGAGCGCTGTCCCCCATCGCCCGGAGCGGGTAGATGTCCTTGACCACCTTTGCAAGTATCCTCATGAGATCGTTGTGCGCGTTGAACGCTTGGAAGACTGACGGGGTGCCCGGCGGCGGCATGCGGATCGTTTCTTTGGTGATGTATTCGTCATCAACCTCGGTTGGTAACGGTTGATCGACGTCTTCATCCTGAAGCAGCAGAGGGAAGCCCAGGATGGCCGAGACGTACAAGTCCAGCTGGCGGACGACGTGAAACACGCGCCGCCTGGTCTCGTCCTCGATCGGAGTAATCTTGTCGTGGTGGAGATGACGATGCAGGCCCATGCGCAGACAGGACCGAAGAGCAATGCCGAGGAATGCGTAGCAGTCACTGATGTGGGAGGTCGCCTGAAGAAAGAGTATTGTGTAGACGAGCGCTTGAAGAGAGGCCATATCCCGGCATTCGGCGACGTCCTGCAGGATCAGCCGTGCTGATGTATAATACTTGACCCTGGACCACAGCAAACGTCAGACGAGTTTTGGAAAACGCCGAAGGTCAAGGGGGCGACAGGGACGGGAGATCTCACCCTTCTTTGACGGCCAACTTGTAAGTCACAGTCGGCTCCGAAGCCTGGTCTTCAGAGACGTTGTACACGCAACCGAGCGCCAGTACTGCGTACAACAGGCCCAAGAACCGGTGTTCCTCGTTACCCCAAGACTTCTGTGGCGTCGAGTAAAGCTTGTCGACCATCTCGTAGAAGGACGGTCGGTGTACAATTCGGAGAAGGCAGGTGGCACAGTCTAGCGAGTAGTAGCAGAGCGTGCGGACCCTGTCGATCGGAGGGAGGTTGTATATGGCCGACGCACTCGAAGCATCCCATGGCGAGCTGGTACTGGGTTTCGGCGAGTCGAGGCTGAACAAGCCGGGTGGCACGGCTGGCCGGGGCAAGAAGGGGATGCGGTATTCGTTTCCCAACAGCGTCTGGAAATGCTCCTTCATCCGCCCGAGGAAGACAGCTCCCGAAGAGATGCCGTGAAAGTCCCATTCACCGCTCTCTTTGATCTCTAGCTGGCCAATCGACTCTATCATAGACATGATCTGGGCGTCCTGGCTGTCCCCTTGCTCTCCCTTTGCTGCCTCCCGCTTGAGCTCCATGGCCTTCGCCCTCGCCCTCTCCCTGTTGCGAAACTCTTGCTGGACTGCCGGGTCCAGGTTGGGGTCGGCAAGATCAACTTCCGGCATGAACTTGCGCAGCATAGTCTCGGCTCGCTGGAGCCTGGCTTCTAGAGCTTCGATGTACTGGGGCGCAGGGTTTCTGCGGCGGTTAGACGGTTTGTCGTATGTGCACTCTGCATACCAGTCAGTCGGCCTGAACCAAGGGCGAAGCCGAGAAAAGCAAGGAGAAAGTTGAGGTCGTTTTTACCATAGCTGTAGACGGAACAGTGTGTGCAAGGCTGCTTGCCGTCGCATTTGATCTTCTTCCGGCGGCACTCGTCGCACGCTCTCGTTACTCTACGGCGTTTATGCATGGGCATTCTCGGTGTATCATCAACACCGTCTTGTATCCCCGACGCATCCTCGGACTCGGGCTTGACGGAAGACTGGGCCGGTGACTTGGTGCCATCGGAGGGGGACGCCATCTCGTCCTGGGACATTTCAGCCGAGTCTTCATCCGACACATCTGGGCTGTTCCGGGAATCAGTGGCCCTGGATGGAGCGGCCGCTTTCCTCGTGCTACTGCTGGCCGGCCCATAACGCGGTTGCCGTGGAGCCGGCCGGGCTGGGCGAGCAGAGGCGCCGTCGGGAGCCGGGACCGGCATGGCTACGCTGCGGATGTGGATGGGCGTTGGGTGCTCGGCAATATCCAGCTGACTCTTTCCGCGTAGGTCTGTCTGTTTCCCCGTCTCGACGAAGTCTCAGAATCCCATGCTCATGTTTTGTTCGAGGAGCGACGTGTCGGTAAGGCCTTTGAACACGCCGCAACTGGGAGCCAGGAGAGTCGTTGTTGGGTACCAGGAGTTGTTTAGGGGACTGTGACAAAGCCGGTGATATTCCGCGAGGGTTAAGAGCCCGCATGGGTGACCAGGCTAATCCTCGATTCCCGACCCGGGAGGGGGTGAATCTACGGAGCGAGGACTTTCCCCGTTTAAGTCGACACCCTGTCTCCCGAGACCCCAGCTCCAGTTCCTCCCGGGAACGCTCCGCTCGAAAGCGCTGGGCTGAGAGCTCACAGCGGCCGAGTGGATGGACGGGGAAGTGGGCAGGGGTTGGGTCGCAGAAGCAGGTATGGACTGCAGAAGGGCAGCAAAGCAACGTATGGACTGTAGTTGTGGACCCCGCTATCAGCAGGATCCTATTTCGGGAGCCACTGTGTGAATAAAGAAGGACAACGGGAGGAGGAGGGAGAAGAAAGTGTCAACCCGAGAGTGGCGTAGCACAGGACACTAGGCACAGATGAGCGCTCGGTTTGGCGAGAGCTGGGACAGAAGACTGGTAAGAAAAGGGAAATGCCCACGACGATCAGGGTACGAAAAGCGCGTATAAACCGCCAAGGGACGGACTCCGTGTGAACTCGAAGCATCGGCAGTGACCGCTTTGTGGTTGGGTGGAGGGAGATGTGTTGGAAACCTTGTGGGGAAGCAGTGCAGTACTGGACCGCTTGTATATGGTGCGTCTATACAGCCTACCGGTGGTGCCTTGCTCGACCTCCTCGGAGGGAGGACCTCAGCCTCCGTGCCTGTGGGATGAACCCTAACCGTCGGGTGCGGACCCATAGTGTGCAAATCCACGAGGGGGGCTGGGATCGTTTCGATATTGCAGGGTCACGTAGCCCCATGTTGCTGGGCTGCCTCAACATCCTAAATTCGACTCTGGCATCTCCTGGTGGAATGTGCGCGAGACTCGGTGTCCCTGGCGTCTGCGGTTGTCGGGCAGAGCTATGTCACATCATCGGTGCACAGGAATTCCTCAAACGGGAGAAGAATGGTCTGGGGCGGAACAGCACTTGCAGATTCTGGGCCTTTCTTGAGGATGGATACGCGAAGCCGAGAGCCATCCACCGTCTTTCTGTCTGTGCTGACTCTTGTGCATGGCTCGAGCGTGGACGTTGGGCGTGTTCACCGTGGTAGCCTGCGCTCCGCGTCCTTCCATTTCACGTTATTCCCGGGTTGGACGGACACGCTAGGAACAGGAATGGCTCGGTGGAACAACAGGGTTACGGATACAGAAAACGTGACGACCGGTCTCCTTCGAGTCGGGAAAGACGGACCCCTTCAGTGATGAAGGGGGCAGATGGATACTGTGGACCACTGCGCAAACTGAACCGGGCTCCACCGGAGACCTCAGAGGGCGGTTATTGTGACCTGCCTTTCTCTGGTGGGAAGGAGGGAGCCATCGAATGCCGGTGCTGCCATCCACTTGGAAGGTGCGTCAAGGTGCGCAGCAGTACCTTAGAAATAAGGGGTTCGCGGCTGCAGGACATTCACGGATGCCTGAGCCGTCAAATTGGGATGCGTATTTTGAGCAACAACCTGCGGCGGCTCAGTCAATTCCTTGACAAAGCGCGTCCAGAGGGTGCAGAATATGGGAAACGGACATTGGAGATCTGAGAAAGGGTGGGGAAGCCAGGGGCTCGCTAGAGGGCTTGGTATACGTCATAGCGCGTCTCTTGGCATGCGGAGGGTGGAGCCAAGGGTCTTCGCCGTCCAAAATCAGGTCATGATCTCTCCAAACATGCACAGTGTGTGGGCAAGGCCCCAGCAGAGCAGACTTTTCCGGACGGGCTTGGCCCTGTTGCCGTGACTAAGATACTGGAGTACAAGGGATGCGATTCGGAGCGCAGCACCGCGCGACGATGTGGCAGGGAATATAAGGCATGAAAGGACCGTTTGTAATGTGGCTGCGCTGGTGGACAGATGGTCCTAGGCACGAATCTCAGGAGTCCCATCGCGCTCGCTCTTTGCAGAGACGGCGTTCTTGAATTCCTTTCTGGGACTCCCGGAGGATGAGCCGGGCAGGCTGATTCTCGGCAAAATGGGATTTGTATGGATCTAACTACTCCAGTGTCGGTATAGGCAATCAAAGAAAGCCCGAAAACGATCCGACTGCTTGAATATCGATTTGATCTCGGCTTGGCCAAACTTGATTTCAAGGGACCAATTACCGCCTGAACTTCTCTATTCTAACTCAGGCTTACCACTTCCCACTAGAGGATGCCGATCTAATATCAGACCAGCACTGACTTTGCTGGTTAGCAAGGGACACGGTGAGTGCCGGATAATTTGAAATGTTGAGACTTGATGAAGTTAGTGAAAGGAAATTTAACAAACAGGCAAAAGGAGAACTGAAAGAATAGGAATAAAAAATAAGTATAACGTTAAATAAGTAGAAAAGAGAAAGGAATAACTAACTATAGAAGTAAGATATAGTATAGCGAAATATAGAATAAAGGAAGTAAGAAAGTAAAAGTGAAAGAGTATTTAATATGTAAGTAAATCCTGATAATTAGTTAAATAAATACCTAATAAATAAATATATATATATGAGTAAATTGAAGTTAAGAGGTAGGTATTAACTATATATACTATAGTTATGAGCAGGTGAAGCACGTGCACTCAATGGCAGGTGCCGCCATGGGCAATTCGAAGGCCGTCACAGAGATAATATAAGAGAGTAAGAAAGGAAGTTGCAGTCTATATACCCCACTCTATGTTACGGCGATTGCGCCACGCCTGCCAGGACCCACGGGTGGGGCCCGGCGTGTGGGAAGCACCGGCCTCTGTAGTTGAAGATCCTGCACCTCGCTGCCGCGAGTTCTGTTCGTAGCTCCTCGAGCTACGTCTTGACAATTAAGCCTGCCCGTACCTGACGGAATAGAGCCTAGACTGTAGCTTAGCCTGAATACAATTGTCATTGGATTGTCCGCCTGTCCCGCCGTGATACTCTAGGCTCAGAATATAACAGCTATTAGAGCCTAGGTAGTCTAGCTATCTGCGAAATAGAATATTAACCTTAGCAAATCCAACCCGCTAAAGGAGAACTGTTCTTGCATTGAATTACTGTTGGTTGAATAGTCTGGAAAGGTACTTTGGAATGTGGGCAAGAATATCTTGCTTCCAATTTGTGAGGCCCAGGTTCTGCCAGTTCTGTCACCAGTAATCCGTTCCAGCCAAAACAGTCTTGCAACAGCCTGTTCTGAGACCCCCATCCGTCAAGGTAGTTTTGGCCGTCAGCTCTCCGCATCGTGACTGACAAAGCTCCCTTCCTGTCATCTTCCAAATTGAGAGAGCAAGCGACGGTGACAGATAGCAGATTGAAGCCCCACTGTTTTACCCCACCATTACACTTGCCTACCCGCTCACACATTCAGCCTTACCAGCTGGAGAGCTTGCCCAGCTCAGGTCGCAGCCTTGCCTGCCCTCACAACGACCGATTTTCCTCCTGAGAACGGGCAAAATGGCGGACTCGTTGCTCGCCTTTTTCACCATCATGGACAGCCAAGACGGGATTATTGTCAAAGGTATGTCAGGCGCACAATCACCTTAACCCATGTCCCGTCCACCCCGCAACGAGAGCCTCTATCAGCGCGAGGAATATCGGCGATTAACTTGGGCTCTCGGACAGACCCTCCAAAATTCGATCTCGATCTTTATATTCAAAATTACAAAGGTGAACAAATGCGAAGTCGCGCGAACAAGTGCTCTGTGGCTTCAGGGCTAATGGTACGACAGGTCGCACCCGGTTCGACCGTCTCTTTCTCATCGGGCGCAGCTCAGTGCCGCTGTGTGTCGATGCGCTGAAAGCAGCGATTGCCGAAGCCAAGCGTGGTAAAGATACCCAGAGATATAGGGAAGCGGTCGAGTGTCTGCGAATTGCGGCACCTTCGGAACCGGAGGCCACCTTCGACCAGGCATGGCTGGAAGCGCAAGAGGCGGCCAATCAGATCGAGACGAACCGCTTGTTGACGGAATTGAAGGGTTACAAGAACAACCTCATCAAGGAGAGCATTCGGGTAAGTCGGGGCAGGTCGCAGAGAGGGTCACCATGTTGCTAACGACGTAATCTCTTGCGACAGATGGGCAATGAAGACCTTGCCAAGCATCTCGAGAGCATCGGCGACCTTAATGCCGCGGCCGAGACATATTCAAAGATGAGGCCCGATGTCAGCACTCCCAAGCAGTTTCTCGACGTCGGGAGGCACCTGGTTCGTGTGTCGATACAGCGGCGTGAATGGGGCATGGTGAGCGCCCACCTCAGCAAGATGGGCGGTGCTCAACACGCAGAGGAGGAAAAGGCCGTCCAGCCATACCTCAGAATTGCTCAGGGAATTGCGCTTCTAGGGCAAGAAAGGTTCAAAGATGCCGCACTCAGCTTTCTCTCAGCCGACTCGACTATCACAGCATCAACCTACAGTGAAGTCGCCAGTCAGAGCGATGTCGCCGTCTATGGCGGCCTCCTTGCTCTGGCATCCATGGACCGAAACGAGCTGCAGAGCAAAGTTCTTGACAATTCGCAGTTTCGAAGCTTCCTCGAGCAGGCCCCGCACATTCGCCGAGCTGTTACCCAATTCGTCAGCGGCAGATATTCCGCGTGCATTGCCATTCTCGAGTCGTACCGCCCGGATTGTCTCCTGGACATCTACCTTCAAAAGCACGTCGCGGCCATCTACTCTCAGATCCGGAGCAAATGCATCATCCAGTACCTGATCCCGTTCTCATGTGTCAGCTTGGATACCATGAACAAGGCCTTTGGTGGCCCGGATCAGGGCATCGAGGACGAGCTGGCCGACATGATTCAGTCGGGCGCAGTCGAGGCTAGGATCAACACCATAGACAAGGTAAATCCTCGTTCCGCCCCGCTTCAGAGTTGCGTTACAGCGTGTACTGAACTCCACTCAGCTGGTCACTACCAAGGCGGCCAATCCGAGAGCGAAAATGCAGTACTCGGCACTCCGGGCCGCAGAGAATTACGAGAAACAGGCTCTTGACCGCCTCAGGCGTATGGGACTCGCCGCGGCGGAGCTCGAGCTCAAGGGAGGAAAGAAAATGGGCGCCTTTCCCAGCAACCAAGCAGACTTCATGATCGAGGAGTCACTGGAACTGTGATCCTTCAAGAGGATGAGTTGATGATTTGTCATTGCATTGCGAGGAAGTTGGAGGGCGCTTTGGAACCATTCAGGTCGGTTTGAGGATATCAATGGGTTTGGCCGTGCTGAGATGACGACGCAGCGTGTGGCACGGCTCGGTTCACACCCTGTGTGACATGCAGCATGTGAAAACGATCACGTACGGAAGAGCGAGGGCGTTACATACCAATGCCGGGAAAACAGGATGCTTAACTCCCTGACAGAGGAGGGAAACGTAGGGATCGGAAAAGACGCTACTTTCAGCTGCAGAACATGGCACCGAAGTCCTAGGATGGCATCAGACAAGTGTGTCTATTCGTAAGGTATCACGGGATTATCCTGCTTCTTTCCGGCCTCATCAACCCATCAACTGCCTGACATCCTCGGGTGGCCAGCGAACCTGGGCAAACGTCAAGCACCGCTTGATACTCTGCAGGTACTTGCGCGTCACCTCGCTGCCCATTATATGGCCCCTCTCACCTCCATGGAGCTTCTCGCGCGCACTGCGTTCATGGATGCCCACCATGGTAACGCCAATCGGCCAAGCTGCCTTACCGATGCTCAGGCGCAAGTACCCGTCGTTGGCGTCGACATAGCGCCGCTCTTGTGCAGCCTTGACAATCTCGACTATGGCCTCGAGGATGCCCTCGTCCAGGTCGGCCTGCTCAAACTTGCGGAAGAGCGGCCGCATCGTTTCCTTGCTGGATATCATGGCGTTCCGCGCCGCTTGGCCGGCAAATGTGTCTGCATTGTCCTCGCGCGCCAACGCCAGTTCCCACTCGCGAAGGACCATGTTGAAGTATGACGCGAGCTGTCTGTAGAGGTATCGCCGGGCCTTTTTGTTGGACGCGGGTGGGATCTTGTCAGGAACCTTCATGTCCTTCTCCTCGACCGGCGCAAGGGTCGTCGCGATAGGTCCGTTAGCGGTCAACGCCCCACCTCGGGCGGCCCTGCGGTATCGCCTGAGTCTCGCAGCATGGCTCTCGCCAAATAGTATCGCGGGCTCATTCAACTCCCTCAACTTCTTGCGGAGCTCCTCCTCGGGAACATCCCCTTCTTCCTCGTCGCCCAGGTCCTCCTCCTCCTCAGCCTCCTCCTTACCCCCTTCGCTGTTTTCCTTGGTCGGAGGCAGCTCGGGTAGCCCCAACCGCTTCCGCCTCACCCTTTCCTCCTCGGCCTCCTTTGCCTCCTTCCTCAGTCGAATCTCCTCGGCCAACTTGCGCCGCTTCTCCTCCCGCCTGCGTGCCTCCTCGGCGGCTTCCTCCTCGCGCTTGCGCTTGGCAGCCGCTTTGGCGGCGCGCTCTTCCTCGAGGCGCTTTTGCTCGGCGAGATAGGCGGCTCTGCGCGCTTCTTCGGCCTCGCGCCGGGAGATGTACTTTCTGTCTGCTGGCGCCTGGGCGTCGGGTTTAGAGGGAGCTTTGGCCTTTGCGATTTCGCTCGACATTAGCGACTCGAAGTCCATCCTCGGTTTGGGAGTGTTCGCTGGTCGGTAGAGCCAGAAGAAGTGAGGGGATGGCGCGACTAGTCAGTTGTTTTAGATGAATGTTCTAAAGAATTGAAAGTTGCGGTTTGGACCAAACGTCCTGGAAGCCTGCGGAAGACCGCCTCGCCTCGCTAAAATGCATGCGTAGCTCGAGGCTGGGCCCACTTAACGTTAAGCTGCGGTTCTCGGCAGGCAAATGAAAGCTCCCGACCCTTCAACCCGGCCCTCAACCACCGACACCTCTCACATTCCCATCTTTCTCCTTAAACCTGAAGTCTTTCGATGCACTGCGGTCTACACACAAAACTCAGTCTAAAATAGTCCCCCTCGTTTTTTCGTCACCCATCCATACGGCTATCGCTATGAGCACAGGCGGGCTCAACAGGGCCGAAACGCCGCCCTTCCACCTGAAGCTCTTCTACCGCACAGGCGCCTTCCACAGGTAACTCCTTTCCATGGGTAACCTCCATCAACCATCACTTGAACTCACACTTACTCTGCCAGACCAGATGAATTCAACACCTCCCAAACATCCCTCCCACCGCACCTCTCCCTCCACACCTGGCCAGACTGCACGCTGCTAGAGCTATCCCACCACCTCCTCGACGCCTCCCCTTCAATCCTCCCTTCCCCCGCAATAGGCACCCGCATCTGCTTCCGCCTCATATACGTTGACACACGGGCCTCCGCAAACAGAATAGACCGCCCCCACATGCCGCGGCCGCGGCCGCGGTACGTGGCCAAGGACCTGGGCACCGTGGTGCTGGGGAGGGGCGGGCCCGGCGCGGGACCGGACGAGGGCGTGCCCGACGACGAGCCCGATGCTGCTAGCGAGGATGTGACGCTGGCCGATGCCAGGTTCATCACCGGCGACTTGCTCAGCTGCGCCATCCTGCCGCCGGACGAGGTCACGGGGGACGTGATGCCCGCGAGCAGTGCTAGGACGGGCCGTGGGGCCGGAGTGGGAGAGACTAGGGTCCCTCGGGGTGGCGATGCGCCGCCGGGCGGATTACGTGGGAGGGGGTTGCGGGGTGGCGGTGGTGGTCGGCGTGGTTCGTGGGGTTATGGCGAGGGGAGGTTTCGGGTTTGGGACGAGCCGTTTGGGAGGGGAGGTGGTGGTGGTGGGGTGCCGGAGGGGGAATGGAGGAGAGGGGATATGCTGCCTGAAGGTATCCCAAAGGGTGGGCGGTGGTCGAGGTAGGATGCCGGACGCTCAGGAGAGGTCCGAGGGACAAAGTCAACCACATACAGAGGAAACGCGTGTGAGATTCGCCGCTTCGCTATATGTCATAGTGAACCAGCAGGTTACAGCAACCCGGGCCGTCCACCTAAGTTGGTAAAGCTTGAGTGAAGGTTAGGGGGGGAAGAACAAGGCGCTGAATGTTGAGGGTGGTATTGGTATGAGAGAACAACCAAACGAAACTACGGACTCGGAAAGAAGGGCCTCCGGCCGAGTTGATGGAAAGCGTGGGCATAACTCAGGAGATGGACAACATTAATACCCTCTGAGGATTCAGGCAAGCGGATACCTGAATACGTCACGAATAATCACACAGCAAAATGCTTCCTGGTGTTTGTGATTCTGACCCCGGGTTCCGCTTCGAACCTGGGCCATGTCTGCAACGGCCGGGCGGTATTGAACTCGAAACAACCTCAGCGTGACCCCAGGCATGCGGGTTCGCTGACCTCGCGCATCTCCGAAGATAGCGGGTGGAACCTCCACGCTTGAAGTATGCTCCGGTCACGGGCCCGCCAACTCGTGGCGTGATGAATTGGTATAATTCGACTGAGAGTCCTGATCCCCGGTTCTTAATCCCGCACAGCATATATACATCCCTCCCATATTTACCTCTTATTCTTAGCGCTCAGCCATGATATCGCCCCTCCGCTTTGCCCGCATATCCCACAATCCCTACCACCACCAAGTCAGCATCCGTCTCGTCGATTCCAAAGGACCCAAGTATCCCATTGATGTTCGCCCAACCCCGTGGCGTCCAAGTCATAGACGGAAAGACTCACATCAGTCTTATAACCCAAGTACCCAATAATCGTCGGAATGACAGCGACGTACACGAACGTGATGCCCGCCGTCCGCTTGGTCCACCTGAAGTACTTGTACCGGTTTTGGATCATGTCTGCCCGGAGGTTAGTTTCGGGCTGGCGTCATGTCGCTGATGCATCGAGAGGGTGGAAGGAGACGAGAAAGGGGTAGTCGACGTACTTCCGAGCCTGACAAGGGCCGGGTCCATGGCCACCTCTAATTGCGCGCGACACTGTTAGCTGATGCTCGGTCATAGTCACTGGCCAATTGAAGAGGGACATACTGTTATGCGGTAGGCCAGCCATCTTGATATGTGAGCGTATGTCCCGGGCAATTTTGGATTGGCTGGTAGGGGACGCGATCGAGGGTTTGCTCGGGTTTCAGCTTGAGGTTCGCCTGGTGATGTTCAAGGTGAACGGTTGCTTCCAGGTTCCACAAGTGCCGTCCAGGCTAGCGGCTGATTCTTGGCGTCGAGTGCTAAAAGGGGAGCTGAGCCGTGCGCAGTCATGTGACGCAATGCTCAAAAGTGCTCCAGCTCACAGACCAGATCATTGTCGGCAGGAAATGAAGGACCGGAGTCTCAGAGCGTTCGGCTTCCGACAGAGAGGAGTTCATTTTGACGATGAATTGAACGAGTGTTCAGAAGAGTTCAGATTATGCAACGCTCACTGTTGCTCTCTGGAACCTGGCCGACTCGATCGTCACACAGATCCGAGTCGACGGAATCGCCCAAGTTTTTAATCCTTAGTGTGCGTACGGAGTAGAATATAGCGATACCCGCAAACCAATTTTGTCGCTTCAGTCTCTTTTCTCTTGCTTTTCTAGGTTCTTTTTACTTGTGCATTGCCTTTTCGCGGTAATGAAGGAAGTTTTTAGCTGGGCTTTTCTAAGTACATAACGGCTTGAGATGTGCCTCGGCATATCACCTGGTGGGCCTTGGCAGGATCATGCCAAACTAGGTTATCACAGCTCCCAGTCTTCTATCCCACGTTACCTGAGCCACCACCAGGCCTCTGTCTTCAAATTGACCTGAAAGAGGTTGTAAATTGTCCGTCTTGACCATGGAGGAAGAGGCGAAGGTCAAACTGCATTGGTGCGCTCCATCACCCTCACCTCCTGACGGCCATGCTGTTTACACCACTTTAGGCTCAATGGATCTCGAGCTCAGAGTATGCTCTGGCTGCTGGAGGAGCTCGAGGTTCCATACGACCTGGAGATTTACCATCGTCAGAAGAGCATGATGGCGCCGCCCGAGCTCAAGAAGATCCACCCCCTTGGGAAGTCCCCTGTGGTCACTGTCACACCGCCTGGCGCTACTGAGCCCATCGTTCTCGCAGAGAGCGGGTTTATTGTGCAATACTTGTGCGATCACTTCCCCAAGGGCGCATCGCTTGTGCCTCGGCGCTGGAAAGATGGCCAGGAGCACAAGGTGGGAGGTGAAACGGAGGAATGGATGCGGTACCAGTACTTACTGTACTACATCGAGGGCAGTTTCATGTCTACCGTAGTTCTTCAGTTCATCCTCTCTGGTACGGAAGTCGCCCGCAATCCAGTCTCCTAATATACGCGCTGACAGGCTGCTGGCAGGAATGAAAGGGAACAGCGTGCCCTTCTTCGTCCGGCCCATCACGACGCTCATTGCCAATCAGCTCATTGGCATGATTGTATTCCCAAACATGAAGCGGCACTTCGCCATGATGGAGCAGTTTTTAGGGACGTCGCCCGGCGATGGCAGTTACATGTGCGGCTGCAACCTCACCGGCGCCGACATGATGCTCGCTTATCCACTTATCGCTGGAAAAGAGGATGCGTTTGACAGCATTGGAAGGTGGCAAAAGGGCTCGTTCAAGGAGACATTCCCGAAACTGTACGCCTACATCGAGCGGCTGGCAGAAGAACCTGGCTGGAAGAAGTCTGTGGACAAAGTCAAAGAGATCGAGGGCACCTTTTCAATCCTCCCTACTCCTGGTCAGCCATCTGCACGAATTTGAAGGGCATGGTGTGCTCCGTGTCGGGCCTCTGCCTCGGCCATCGTGGTCTGCGGCCAGTTAACTTCGACTGCATCTGATCCCCGAAGGTGGCATGTTTGGCCGATGGTTGGGTCTGATACGGAGGCACGGGTCGGCCGGAAACATGTGGAACTGCTGTCGTTCTCAAACGCCAAGTCAATTTTTGTCAGTTCCCATTCTTTGGGCTATATCAGGTTATCTCCCTAGGGTATAGAGTTGGTCATAGGCCCAGATAACATTCCACTTCTTGTAGCCATCGGGAGGCACGCGCGCACACGGTAACTATAGGAGGTGGTAAAATCGAGGCTCCTAATCTAAATTTGCAACGCGATTGATGATGAGGGCAATATGCCGTAGAGTTCCTCGATGATTTCTCTTCAAGCTTTCATTGTCGAAAATACAAGGCAAAAAATATGTACGGATCCGTACAGTTCGCCAAGATTGTGGCTTTCCTCAAATGTCAGGACAGCCCCACATACTCACCTTGAGAATACTAGGAAAGAATAGATCTCATAACAACTCAACGCGTATTGCCCGCATCATCAATCGCGTCGCAGATTTGGATTTGGAGTCACGATTTTATTACCTCCTAGAGTTGCCGTGTGCGCGCGTGCCTCTCCATGGCTACGATAGATGGAATGCTAATTGGGCCCCGTAGCCAACCAGCCATTTTAGGGGTATGTGGTGTAGCAGGCCCCTAAATGTGCGATTGACCTGACGTTTGAGAGGCTAGTGGAACCATCCCGATAAATTTCTCCGATAGCATTGTCACGAAATATGTTGAACCACGCTGCACCATGACGCCAGACACTTTACAAACCGCACCAACTGCAGACGTACATTCGGCCGAGAATATGTGACACGCGGATGAGGCCCTAGCTTTACGCAACGAATTCGGGGTGCATCCTTAAAAGATTCCAATTGAGATGGGACGATCCCTCTTCGGGTTGCACTGCCGTGATGGGGCGTTTTTCTCGCATATCCCTACCAGCTGGCCCCAGCAAAGGTCAGAGATCCGGCCTTGCAAGGCGCCCGAGGCTCCGAGCGACCCGGACTTGCTACCGAATAAGCCTTTTTTGAGCCTCAGCTTGCTGCATCGCCTCAGAATCTTCTGTGGAACCAGGCTGGCTTCCGTCCTCAGGAATCCTTATCTTGTTCTGGAATCCAATGCTCGTTCCAAGTCAGAACTGCATCGTGCTGGGGAACCTGGGTGTCAACACAGGCGTCCAGTTGGATTTCGCATTCACGTTGCGAAAATACACACACCACCCCGGTATTGATCACAATGTTTTCATCAACCACCTCTTATATAATGGAAGGAATGGGGAGACCACCCAGGGTCGGCCTCATGCCGCCCGATGAACAGCCCCCTGTGAAAGAGTATGATGCGGCACTCTTAGATGGAGCCGAGGAAGACGACTTAGACGTTGACCAAGACGACGCTCAATCTTTCCTGCAGCCAGCAATCGGCCCTCTGGCGACCCTTCTCACATCGCCGAGGATTCCGGCCGCCGACAAAGCTGCCGCCTTTGAACGCCAGTACGCAGGTGGACCCATGGGAACGCCTGGCAAAGAAGAGCCAATTCGATGGTCGCAGCCGGTGTCCATCGTGGGAGGTGTTTCCAACGTCTTGGAGACTTCGACCGGAAGCCGGTCTTCTTCGGGACTTCCCACGCTGTGGCAGGCCGGGGCGAAGCAGTCCACCCTCAATGAACCGGGCGGGTTCAGGTCATCTATGGCCGCAGCATTCCAAACGCACTCGAGGCAACATCGCGCACATTCGGCAGGGGAGGGTGCCTTGAAAAGGCTGTCAAAGGCCCTACCGTCCATCTCAATACCCTCTGGGTTGATCCCAAACATCCCGACGCCGACTTTCTTCTCGTCGAGCTCCAGCTCACCGCATAAAGATGCGCGCACATCGCAGTCCCGGACGGCTGCACTTCTACCATCCGTTACCCCGGTTCGAGATTACGTATCTCCCCACGCAGCTCCCATCTTGCCGGATTTAGCTCGGCCGCGAACACTCCGCCATACGACCTCCGATGACTCCCTTCTCTACCACTCGCTCTCTCGTGTTTCTTCTCTGGGAGATGATGAACGCTTTGCCCACGTTCGTGAGCAGGTTAATGTGCGAATCAAGGCAATCATGGACAGCTTCGATAGCCCGTCGTTCAGACTGCCTCAAATGCCTAGTAGGTCTTCCTTGCTGTGCTCATTCTCATGGTCCACAGGACTTACTCTGTCTAGGTCTGCTGCACACGCCGCTGAAGAAATCAGCGACGGATCCTTTGCCTGGTGTGCACCAGTCAGGCGCCACGAGGAACGGCCAGCGCGTGAACCAAGACCCCCTGGACGCGGTGCTGGAGACGCTGACTGGGGATGTCGTGATCATGGGCGGGTACAGGGGTTCTATTCTCCGATCGGCCAAGCCACCCCACAGGCGGTTGTGGGTTCCTGTCAAAGTTCAGCTGGGGGTCCGAAAGGTGAATCTGGAAGTTGGACTCGATCCTGAGGACGAGGAGAACATGGAGAAGAGCATTATTGCCGACGGGATGCTCCAGAATATTGGCCCGGTTGACATATCAAAGCGGCTTTTCAAGAAGTTGAAGGAGTGCGAGAATGCCCAGACCGGCAAGCTGAGGGTCCACGACTATGGCTACGACTGGAGACTCAGCCCGCACCGGTTATCGCGCAGACTGGTAGAGTTCCTCGAAAAGCTGCCATCAAACCAGCCCGACGTTCCCAAAGAACAGCGGGGCGCTCTGGTGATTGCGCACAGCCTTGGAGGTCTCATCACCAGGCACGCCGTGAACCAGCGGCCCGAGCTCTTCTCAGGGGTCCTGTACGTCGGCGTTCCACAGCGGTGCATTAACATCCTCGGGCCGCTGCGGAACGGCGATGCTGTCCTTCTCAATGAAAAGATCCTGACGGCCCAGGTGAATTTCTCGTTGCGCACCACTTTCGTGTTCCTCCCGGAGGACGGCTTCTGCTTTGTCGACAAAGTCACCAAGGAGGAATACCGTGTCGACTTTTACAACGTGGAAGACTGGATCAAATACCGTTTATGCCCCTGCGTTTCGGAGCCCGCCTTGCCAGCTCTGTCGCGAAGCAGCACCTTCGGCTCCCTCCTCAGCCTCTCCGACTCCCTCTCCAATTTTCCCCTCCGCAGCAGAAGCAGCAGCCAAACCAAAAAGCACAACCACGCCGCGGAAGCAAACAACAACACCCTCGCCAAAGACCGTACCCTCGCGCCGCAACTGAACAGCTCCACCTCCTCCCCTTCCCCTCCCTCCCCCTCCTCAGACACAACAACAATCGCCTCAACGTCCAAAACCCGCCCCACCTCTACGGCCCGCGCCCGCAACATCGCCTACCTGACCCGCGTCCTGGCCGAGACAAGACGGTTCCGGTCCGAACTGGCGCACAGCTCATCCCACCAGGCCGCCAACGCCTACCCACCGCTGGCCGTCATCTACGCCAAGGACATCCCTACGACTTGCGGTGCGGCGGTGGCCGGGCGCGAGGGAATCGCGTGCGCGGATGCGTACGACGATCTGCTGTTTGCCAGTGGCGACGGGGTCGTCCTGGCAAGAGAGGCGATGCTTCCCGAGGGGTATGAGCTTGTTA
Organism: Parathielavia appendiculata; assembly: GCF_033297405.1. Taxonomy (NCBI): domain Eukaryota; kingdom Fungi; phylum Ascomycota; class Sordariomycetes; order Sordariales; family Chaetomiaceae; genus Parathielavia; species Parathielavia appendiculata. The sequence continues at coordinate 21,514 of NW_026944225.1, forward strand.
GGGGGGGTAGGGTATGTACGGACCGGGGGCATATCACGATGTTGGGGGATTTGGCGGCGGTTGGGAGGGCGTTGGGGGCGGTTGTGAGGGGGAGGGAGAAGGGGATTGGTTTGGGACGAAAGAGCTCTTAAGGGAGAGTTTTGGAAAGGATTTTGAGGGGTTGTGAGGAAAGGAAAGGTTGGGGGTCAGCTTGGGTTGGGTGACGGTTGAGCATCAGGTGGTGTCTGGAAGGGGGCATTGGAGTTCTCGTGGCTGGGCGTAGGGGGCCTGGGTGGTTGCTTGGTGATACCCGTCATAGAGTAGAAAGAATTCATAGAGGCATGATAGATCTCGAAATAGAGTAGAGTGGCCGCTTCCATAGGCCGCGGGTCTCTACATCCTGTTGGTGTCAGCCGAGTTGGGAAATTCTTTTGGGTTAGGTTAGCTGACTGATTTCGATGGAGTCCAACTCAATTGACGATCCAACTTAATCCAAACACGAACTCAATCTCCAATGCAGAAAATGCGAATCTCTTCCCAAGAACACCTTGTTGATATTTTCTCGAAAAAGCTCCATCCCATTCATTTTCCACGCCGCGATGCGGACGCAACCCTATGCAGTCTGAGCGTGCATCGAGGCGTCTCGAGGCGTGGGTAGGTAGGTCACCACTCAACAACCACAGTCGACGGTTGATGAACCTCAAATACCACATCCACCCCGCATCATCCCCTTTTCAGTCAAGCACCTGCAGCGTGCAGATATGTGCCGGAACCCGAAGCGCCAAAACAGGCTCGCCGAGATTCCCCAATCTCCATCTTGCTTGTCCCGTTCCCTCATTGGCCCGCCCTCCGGGCTTGCTCACAGTTTAAGCGCCCGGCGGGTTGGACCATGACATGCGGCCCGCGCTCAAGGGAACTGGAATTTCACTGGTCGATGGGCGTTTCTGGATGATCTTCCAGAAGGCGCCGCTATGGGTTTTGGCGCCCGTTCTTACTGTGGATGGACTGGGCCAATCTGCGGCCCGGCTCTCTATTTATGGTCTTTCACGGCACGGCATGGCACTGGACGGTTGAGAAGGCGGCGGTTGAAGGTGTGGGTGGCAGCGCGCGATGAGGTGCAGGGAGGTTGCCCTTCATTGAGATTGCCTAACCGCCCGCCGGGTCCTGGGCCTTCCCTTAATTGACTGCATGCAGTAGGTTGAGGCTGATGAGGGTAAGGAGGATGGGTACTGGAGGAGGGAGGGTATTAGTATCGTGAGACTTGCTCTCCAGCGTCTCTGTCTCCTGCTCCTGTCAGTGGCTCGGCCATTCCATTGCATTTCTTCTGAGCTCTCCTTCTGTTTGGTTTCTGTTGGTGTTCTGCTGGCGGTTTCGTGTTGCACCACTTGTTCTCAAGTCTTGATACCCGTCTCCCTTTCTACTTCTCCATTCCCCTGAGCAGTGCTCTTGCAGTCAACTCACGGTCAACACCACGAGGACATTATCAAGATGGAGAAGAGCGACCGTTCCCAGTCCTCGTTCGAGGCCGACTCGCAGGACCTCCACCTCCAGTCAAAGATGCGCGTCATCCGTATCGTCGACAGCGCCCGGTCCGGCACCACGCTTCTGGCTCTCCTGATGGGCCTGACGGTCCTCGGTGTGTCAGGTAACACCCTCCGCGTGTACCAGGAGACGCATGTCCCGCACGAATACATGCTGCCACTCTGGCCGGACGAGTTCAACGTCCGCCCGACCCTCTCGCTCGTCATTGGCAGCGCCATTGTGCTTGTCTCCAACATTACCGCCCTTTGCTTCAGCCACGTCGGCTCCGTAAGTCCTTCCCGGCCCGTTTGGCCCCCTTCTTCGATGCAAACTAACATGCCCTCCTCCCAATCCAGCTCCGCGCCCGAACAACAGCCCACACGTCCATCACCTTCCTCGCCCCGCTCGTCGGCCTGGTCGGCGCTCTCATTGCTGTCATCTTTTACTACGTCGTCAACGCCTCGGACGTGGCCGACACCTTCCTCTCGTGGACCTGCCGCTGGACTGACGTGCCCATGTCGCAGTCCCCGCGCTGGGACGCGCTGTGCCAGCAGAGCCACGCGGGCCTGTACCTGGCCATCCTGTTGATCCCCGTCGAGGTGGCTGCGCTCGGTCTGGCGGCGTTCCAGATGAAGGTTGAGAGGTACACGGATCGGTACCTGGGGGCGAGGAAAACGCCTGTGCTGGCTTAATGAATAGCTTCGGCTTGGTGAGGACTGGAGTTGCCGTGCGTGTGTGGTGAAGGCAGAGCCTGCGATACCCGATATGGGTGCATAGCTGACGCCTTTGATGGACGGTTGGCGGGGTTTGGGTTCCTAGTTTTCACTAACGGTGCTCTGGGAAATGAGACATTGCCGGTTGTGTTGTCATATATTTGTAGGTTTCCCTGAATTGGCGTAGGATGGCGGTATCTGCATTGCCCTGTCACAGAAACACATGTCGTGTTGGCCTGGCCCGAGTCTCTGACATTGTGTTGCCCATGAAGGCTTGGGTGTTTCACATACGACACGATCCTATCCCTCTTGTGCCCCATGTCTGAATTTGAGCCGATGAAAATGACCCAGGGGATGCTGTCACTTGGGTGAAACAGAACGGACAAACTGCATGGATGCCCCTTTCCCGCCTTCTAAGCTTCCAGCATCCTATCACCCGCCATCGTCATCCAGTTGAGCCGAACCTGGTACACTAAGCGACCAATGTCCCTCCCAAATCCATACTTGTAAGAGGAGTCTTTCCAGAGCGAGCTGAAATGCCAGGTCCATCATGCAGTCTGGTCTTACTTGCCTAAAGGTCGAGGGACAAAAACATGCAAAAGTTCATTATCCAGCTCCCGAGGAGGTGGATGGCTACGAAAATCCTAGAACTAATCCCAGAATTGTGCTTCGAGGCAGGGGCAGGCAGCCAGCGGGGGCTTTGGCGTTCGAAAATCGGCGTTGGGGCGGCGAGTCGAACGGGCGACCTCCTTTTCAGGAGAGCACCTGCGTGGTAGTGGCAATCCTGCCTGGTAAGTGCCAATGTTTGCACCGGTATCCACGTCGCAATGTCCAACAGCAGGGGATTTGACGGGCTGCCGGGGCCCGCGGTTGAGCGTAAAGCTGTTCTGACAGCTCATCTGATACATGCTGGTCGACACGGGATTGCGGCAGTTGAGACCTGGGTGAGCATGCCGATACCCGCGTCAAACAAAAGACTCCATGACAATTCTCTTATCACGGTCGAATGTGGCTGTGTGTGGGTGAGGGGAGAGGAGCAATCCAGGACCCTTTGCTTCTCCAGATACATGAGCGAGTATTTCGCATGGTCATGATACTAGCCTCACCAGGTCTTGAACGCTTGTTTCTCTGTCCTCTTTTACCCAGAGCTGTCTTGAAAGTTTTCTTGGTCTAGCCCAAGCCGGACACAATCTACCTTGAGCATCTTCTCAATCTGCTCCCACTTTGGAGGACAAAGGAAGTGGAGAAAAAGCGCAAGACAGGGCACAAGGTCTGAGCTGAAGTTTGCAGCACTGTTGCGCAGAACTGATTTATCCCAACTGCACGTCTCTCGCGAGCGTTCAGCGCATACTGCAGGCTTCTCAAGCAGCATACACCTGGCCAATCCGGCACGCATCCCTAGCAGAAGGCAGAGCCAGACGACGTCAACCAGTTGAGGCCAAGACGCCGGTCGACGATTTGACTGAGCATCGCACAGCCGCCGGTTTAGCCAATCGTCGCAAGGTATTCTCTACGGCCAGCCATGCCACTGTCGAATACACGGCCGTGAAGAAACGACAGGTATTAGGCACTGAGGCGACTCCGTATTCCACAGCCACCTGACCCATGCTCGCCGAGACCACTGACAGCCACGTCGCCATGAACGGAGCACCTCGTTCAGCAGCGACTGCAGCTTCCAAAAAGACCAAGGCCAGACTAGCCCTTTCAGACCCCAGGGCCCAGAACAGGAGCCCTCAGCCGGCTGCACATCTTGTCGAGGGGAACCACGTCTTGCGCGACATCGACCGGGCTCCGCCAGGAGACATCGTCCGCAAGACGAGCGAATCGCAGTCAGGAGCCGACCTAGCCAGAAAAAGCAGCAAAAAGAACTTCTTCGAGGATGCCTTCTCGGTGTATACAGGCAGCTCGGCAAGGGAATGGGTGCACGGCGACGCCATGGTCCTGGCCGAGGTCAAGACCAACGTGATCGTACGTAAAAACTCACCTTTTCCTTTGTCAGCCACACACCCGCACTGACGAGACGATACGGCGCATCAGATTAGCGACGAATACACCTTCATCACTGAGTTCTCGTACCAGCTCTCGACGCGGTACCAGCGGCCCGTCTCGTCCATCGTCGTCACGCTGCAGCACGGCGCCTGCATGTCCTTTGGCGGTTCGTTTGACCCGGCCTATGTCATGTCGGTGTATGCGCTGCCGTCGCAGCTACTGCCGACGACCAACAAGCGGAACGCCGCGCTGATACAGAAGCACATGCACGGGGCGCTGGGCGTGGACCCGGCTCGAGGGTTCCTGCGGTTCGTGCCCGTCCCGGAGGAGCACCTTGCGTGCAATGGCAAGACGATGGCGGGGGAAATCGACGAGTTGGAGAGGAGGTTATGCGAGGGAGGTGATGGAAGGGGAGTGGACCCTCCTCAGGCGGAGCAGAGGGCGAGGAAGAAGATGAGTGTCAAGGTAAGCCTTTCCCAAGTATTCCCTAGTCGGTCAAAAGAGACTGACGGGAATTTGATAGTCTCTTGCAGCGTTTCGACTCCCGCCAGCGGCAGACATGCCCACGGCTAAGATGACACCGCCCACTAGCGTGGACGAAGGCTGGCCGGCGGCGTCACAGTTCACAACCGGAGGGGCCATCGAACCGGGGCCTACTCACTCTCCTCAACCAAAGTCGACCCAGAGGAAGACGAGCTTCGTGGCTACCATTTTCGGTCGGTCCACCAAGTCTTCGAGCAAGTCGGTTTTGCCGGCAATTGCGGATGAGCGGTAGGGTGAGACGGGCAAATGATAATGAGTGGCTTTCGGCGCCGCTCTGAATTTGAACCCGTTGGGCTTCGTTTAGTCGTCACCAGTCAGAATGCCGGAAGTTGATTGCGACGGCGGTTTGTAGAGCCCCTTTTGAGGAGGAGTCGAGCACTGTTGGTGGGTTCAAGTTGTCGAGGGGAAAGCGCAACGGCCAAGACTTCACAAGACTGATCTCCACTCATTGCTTATGTAATCGAATTCCCGCTTCGGTGAAGCTCACCTGAGACCTCACCGTCACCGGCCCCCTTGAACCGATCCTGTCCCAATCTTAAAAAAACAAGCGCATCGATATCCGTACGCTGCATTATACTTGCGTCCGCAGCTGCAAGATCTGTGAGAAGCCGTTCCGATCGATAACGATTACTAGCAGAAATTTAATTGGACATTTGCAAAACGCAGCATCGAATTCGGTACCATCTCGAGGGATTCCCGACTGTGGTCCACAAGCTCAACATAACACCGGGAGCTCATTCATTCACGGGGCACTCGGTACCTCATTACGGCTTGCTCTCAGCAACGGTTTGGTCTGTATCACTATCCGGCCATCCAGCGTCCATCAACCGCCATTTTCAACGAAACCAACGATCTCGCCATCCATCCTTGGCCTGAGGACTACAGACAGAGACAGGCGGACCTGGAAAGCGTATCGCGACCATCCACATACGATCCGTACGTCAATCAATGTCGCAACCTCGGCGCCTTGCTGCCTTGGGAATCCCGCTTATAGGAGTTGAGGGCGCAAAAGCTAAAGTCCCGTTCCCATTCGTCAGGTTTTCAGGCCCGTCGCCGAGTGAACTAATCAAGGCCGTGGCCCGGCCGCCCTTTGGTACCTGGTCCTGGACAAGTTCAGGCCTTGTTTGACGCTAGTCTCAGCCTCTGCTTGTCTGGGGGCGTATCGCTTCCGGCCGTTAACAAACCTGTTGGCTTGGATGGTCTAGGTACGAGAGAGAGCTCCCGAGGGCAGTAAGCGACGCCTTTGTTTCACAAGATGGAGGTAAGCGTCGCTATTTGCTTCTCAGCGAGTCGATGACTTGGGCCGGTTTTCCTGCGTTCTCTCTCGTTTGTTTTCCGCCATAGCATTCATCTACTCTGTCTATCCCTGCAAGCGCAATCCTACCGTTATGCCATGCCACCCGCCGGTGCCGACCTCATGACGGGACCGTCTCGCTCTCTTTCTTTCCCATCTTTCCCCCAACGGTCGATTGAGAAGCCGCATGGGCGCTCTGGCCATGGATCGTCTGGTTGGGCAAGTGTCACGCCGGTCGCCCAGGCAGCGACACTCGTGATGCGGCACACGGATCTGGGATCACGGAACCGCAGGAACGCGGCCAGGCGAGGAAAACCGGAGTCGCTCTCTGCGCCACTGACTCATTCTGCGCTTGGTTGGTTGTGTCGAGCCACTGCCGATTCCTCGTTGCAATTCGTTGTACCACGATAAGACGGAGCCCGCCGGGTCGGTTTCTGGGTTTCCCATATACCTAGCCGTTCCCCTTAGCACACATCTGTTTCCGCCCTCTCCGTTCCAAACTTTGTGCCTCTGACTGGCTCGAGGATAGGAGATGGAAGATCCAAGGGAGAAGAAACACGAACATGGCTACCGCTGCTGATGCCGACGAGTTGTCTCCACGGCGGTGACCCGGTGCTTCCCGCACCTCTCCATCAGCTGTGCTGAGCGCCTCAGATCCTCGCACAAAGCAAGCGCCTTTGCGTCGAACCGTCAGCATTCTCACCGTGTTTTCGTCTCAAGCGTGCGCGGCCGCTTCCCGTGTCGGTCAAGACTTCGTTCAAGTCTCCCGAGACGACCAATGCGCCGGCAACCTTCTCGAGCTACAAACGAGACTACCCGAAACCCAAGGGCAACAGGCGCCGAGGCTACAGAAGGGGTCAAGAACAGACGACGCCGGGCCATTTCCAGTTGTATTTGGCGTTCGAGGAGTGCCGTTACAGGGACCAGCCAAGGGGCAATTGCCGCCGTGTTTTGATCTTGTCTTTATCGTCATGTCTTCTGCTTCTGTCCAGGACGGCCATGTCGCTGCTGACACGACCAGCGGGCCTCTCCGTCCTCGCCCCATCAGATTTATCAGTCCAGCAGCGCTAAACCTTCACCGTGTCTACGAACAGAACCGCCAACGGCTACAAAAGAAAGATGGGGCCAAGGTCCCTGACCCAACAGCCCCCCAGACAAAGGGAAGGCCGAGGCTCTTGTTGATGGGTCAGAGAAGGTAAGGATGGTAATGTCCAACAGTTCCCGATCGATGATGCTAAGAGAGTGGTAGGAGCGGAAAGTCATCCATCTCAAGTGTCGTCTTCCACAAGCTGCCTCCTAGCGAGACGCTATTTCTCGAGTCGACGGCACGGATTCAAAAAGACAGTCTCAAGCATGTAACCCCCCTCACGCTGACACGCATAACTGTTGTGGCCATGTATTGACATGCCTAGCTCCTTCATGGAGTTCCAAGTATGGGACTTCCCTGGGCAAATCGATATCTTCGATAATCCCAATTTCACCTTTGACATGGACGCCATCTTTGGAGAGATCGGCGCCTTGATATGGGTCATTGACGCTCAGGATGACTACCTTGAGGCCGTCGCCCGGCTCAACGCCACCATCCTTCATCTCCACCGCAGCTATCCGCACATCAACATCGAGGTCTTTATCCACAAAGTTGACGGTCTTAGCGACGACTACCGCCTCGACATCCAGCGCGACGTCACCATCCGCATCCAAGACGAGCTCTCGGACCAGGGCGTTGAGAACGCCCCTGTCAACTTCCACCTCACCTCCATCTACAACCACAGCATCTTCGAGGCCTTTAGTAAAGTCATCCAGAAGCTGATTCCCCGCCTCGGCCAGCTCGAGGCCATGCTCACCAACCTCTGTCGCACCTGCCGCTTCGAAAAGGCCTACCTCTTTGACGTCAACACAAAGATCTACATCGCCACCGACAACACCCCTGAGGACATGGCCAGCTACGAGATCTGCTCCGACTACGTTGACGTCATCATCGACTTCACAGAAGTCTACGGCTCGTGGCCCCGCTCCGACCAGTGGCGCGAGCGCCTCGAGGCCGAGCCCTGGGCCCAGCCGCTCGAGGACCAAGTCGCCTGTGAGTGGGCTGAGAGCGGTATGGTGCTCGCCGACGCACGCCGGCCCATCATGCTCAGGGAGGTCGATCGCTTCTTGGCACTTGTTGCCATAATGAAGGAGGGGTCGTACGACAAGATGCCGCAGATCAACATGAATGTTGATGTGGTGGTCAAGGGGCTGATTGAGTTCTTTGAGATCACCAAACCCAAGGAGGTGGTCGGTACGCCGCAGGGCGGGGTGGTGAGCCCTGGGTTGGTTCAGGGGTGATTGGCGTGTTCTTGTCAGGCGATCTGGTTTGTTGTGGATATATATTCATGGCGCGAGAGAACATTGCTCCAGGAGCAGTTGAGGCGAGCTGAAGAGGGGAAGAGTTACTCACTTAGGTGTGGAGGGAGACAACGGGTGCGTGGCGGCTGCGATGAGGCGTCAAAGCGGTGTTATATATCGCTAGATAAATATGCACAGGCGGTTTGTTTTCTAGTGCGGAGATCATAGGCAGGGGACTCCGTCAGTATGTGCCATGAATGAGGTTGCTAAACTTTGAAGGCGAAGCCGCACAGGAGCCTATAATTCTTCCAATATCATTGCCCTTGTCCACCAATGCAGGCCGACTGCATCAATATCAACTGCCACCGCATCTGCAGAGCGAAGCGAACTCAGACCGACCGAGAGAGGCTTTAGAATCGCTTGCAACATGGTGTTGTACATTGCCTCAACATAGAGGTTGACTATAGTACCAGCAAGGCATCCATATCCCGTGTGATACGGTAGCCAAACCTTCAACCGACTGAGCTGTCCCAAGTCCAGACGGCCTCGGCCGTGGCTAGTATTGGAACACCTTCGACCAAACCATCCGGCATAGGTGATGACTACTTACGGGCACATCTTAACCAACAGTTTGGGACCAAGCATAACGATATGCCCATGCCATACCAGCCCGGTGCTGTAAAGCCTCTGCCGTCTCAGTTATGAGCAGGGCCAGCAGAGTCCAAATACATGGCCAAGTCGGGGCATCAACCACTTCTCTCCTTCTCTATCGGGGAGTTTGATCTCCGAAACTTTGCCCTACCGTCAATGTCAGCAAAACTTCGCACCACTTAAGTGCTTCCGGGCTTACCCCGGGCGGCTCTAGTGTTTCCCCTGTAACCTTGAGCTGTGAGGGAAGGGATTTTCGCCCCTTTTTTCCACTTCGGTTCAACTCCATCCATAGTACCTCCGTACGGAGACCCTCGTAGCATGAACAGAACCAAAAGAAACTTTGCTTGAGCTATCTTGCTTTACAGTGTATGAGTGGAACGGTACCGCACAAATCATCCGCCAGGATGAAGTTGAAATTCAACCTTGGTTCGTTAATTAGCGCGGAGCTTAGGTAGTAGGCAATACACCTCCTCTCTATCTCTATCTCCCTATTTTTCCTCCTCTTACTTTTCATCACTTTCCTCTTCCTCTTTGTCTTCCTCTTCCTCTTTGTCTTCCTCTTCCTCTTTATCTTTCTCTTCTCTCCTTATAATTTTTGTCTTTAATATGCTATTTTTGCTTCTCTCTTTCTTTTTATCTTATTTTCTTACGTCCCTTGGTTTCTTCTTCCACTTTTTGTCTACTGCCCCCCATGTACCACTCTAAAGAACAGGGTTGGACTGTACATCGCGGTAGAATCCGCGCCGTTGCAGCCCTTTTCGACGTCCACACACAAACCACCTTGGCTTAAAAAATTCACCGCTCAAGCAAACCGATCGTTTTCGTACCGCTCACAGTCGGTAATTCACATACACACAAGTGTTCACAGCCAAACGGGCTACTAATTTGCTAGTTTGTTTGTGATTAGATACTATATATGCTCGCGAGTAGGCAGCCCAAGTCCAAACTAGCCTAGCTTTGTACTTGAAACCATTAACAACACATGCGCATGTTGCCTGCACTACTACTAGTAGTGATAGTAAGTATATCCCAGCCGCCACCCAGGGCGGAGATACTTCCAGCATCCTCATACCAGTTGAGCCGAAACGGGCCGGGCCTGACCCGTGGCAGGAGACAACAGAGCGCAGCTCATTGTGGTCCACCTTAAACTCCGAGGGAACAAGCGCGTAGCCGCAGGCCCAATCGGTTTTCGCCTTGTCTCCACATCCCGAGATGATCTCACGGCCGGGCTCGACGACCCAGTCCGTAGGAAAACGAAGGGCGCGGAGACAAGGCAACGCGGTGAGATGATCCGCGGTTTTGCCCAGTCCAGACCCAAACCGAACTTACTTGGCTCTCTCCCCCACCCCAGCTTCCAACATACCAACCCGAATCGGCCCCAAAATACTCGGAAAACCTTGACCTGACCTACGAAGGCAAGGACCACGAAAGCTTCGAACACCACTCATCCCCCAATCCAGTCCTGACTAGCAGGTAAAAGTCGAGTGTTGTGATGTCCGGATCGTGACTTGTCGTAGCAGTAATCCCGTTCCGAGTCCGGGCCGTGACTGGCTTGATCGTGGTGGCGATGGAGGTCGTCGAAAAAGTTCGGGCGGAAAGGAAGAGCAGACAGGCAACCCAGTTGCCTGCGTCAACTCGGCGGCTGAGCCTGTCTCCGGATAACGCTCCATTCCCCCTTCAGAATCCCCTGCTTCCGCGCCATCATGACACTTCAGGCCAAGCCCGAAAGCAGAGCCTTGTTCTTGTCGACAACCAGTGTCCGCCTCGGCAGCGATATCCCAGCTATGCACCTGCGAGGCTAGATGTATGTTTTTGTACCGGCCTTGTGTCGAAGAGCCTCCCTTCATCGCATCATTGAGAACCAGTCCCAGTGAGTCGTGCCGCATCTCTTCGTCGCGAATTATCCCCGAGCCCCTTAAATTGTTCGTGGCCGTTCCCTTGGGCAGGCGGCGTCGTCTTCGTCCAACGTCAAGCTGGGCGAGGCCGCCCGTCCCGTCGAAAATGCCGTCGCAATTAGGTCGGGGTATATCCATCGTAACGGCCGTAAACATCATCCATGAGATAAGAACGGGGTAAAAGGGAAACAGAAGGACAGGACGCGACGTGTCTCTCAGACACGCAGAGGGGGCTATCGTTCTAACCAGCCGCCCGAGCCTTGTTCCCTCAGGGATCCGTCCAAGAAAAAACGGAAAGGAAGAAAAAGGAAAGTGATGTCGCTTGCCCCGGTCTCTGCCGGGTTGGGGGTGCATTGCTGCATCTCGTCTTAAGCCAAAAAAAACCGCCTGTGTATCGACCCTCCATGCTGTAAATGCAATCAGATATCCGCTCCAGGATCCGGCCATGATGAGGTGGAAAAAAAAAACCGAAAAACATGTGACCGAGCTCGCGGTGATGGTATCCCAGAAATGATATCAGAAGAACATGAAAATGAGAAAACGACGCTCGCTCGCTGATTCTTTGACCGGAAAGAAGAAACCGACCAGAGATGCATCGAAAGTGGGATGCGGATGCTTTGAATCGCTCCAAGCCCATGCAAAAAGTGTGGAAATGCCGAACTGCCTCTGGATGAGGGATGCGACGCATCAGCACCACCGCGCTTGTTTTGCCAGCATGGCGGCCCACGGGCATCTGCTATGACCGGCCGCGCTGTTGCTGGCGCGCTCATGAAGATGTCGTCACGGTCGGGTAGCTTGTTCCGTAGACCGACGGTAGTGATTGTCACATGGTGGTCGCATACTCCTGGAACCGCGTGTCCCAACCTCCAAACGAGTTATATCCCACACTGATACCGCATTGCGGCGCAAGCATGCTCGGCAGCGGAAGTTGCGGGATAGGCGCCGTCACCACAGGTGAGCTGTAGTACAGCCCTGCAGTCGAGTAAGGTTGGCTGAAGGCAGGTGGCGGCGAAGGCAGCTGGACCTCGCTCATTCCAATCGTCGCCCAGATGGACGCATTTGAGTCGGCCGAGGTCGACGCTACGCTCGGGCTTGAGGGGAGGATCTTCCACGACTCAACTGGGCCGGGCATGGTCACCGGTGGCGGGGCCTGAGACCAGATAGCGGCGCCGGCGGGTGAATTGGGCAGGAGTGGCGGCTGGCGGACGACGTCGACAATCCTGGGCGGGGGCGGTAGCAAGGGCTTGATCAGACCCATGATGCCGTTCTTGACCTCCTCACTTTTCCCTCCGAGCAACTCCCCGGCACCATCTTCCTCGAGCCCCTCAAGCGCTGACACATGGGTCCTGAAGACAAACTTGTTGACGGCCTGGACGAAATCCTCGTGCAGCTTCTTGCACTGTTGCTCCTTCTCGGACCAGTCGTACGTGTTGGCTTTCGCATCGACGCAGTAGATGTCCTTGTGGTACTCGATGAGCGTCTCGATGGTCTCAGGCGTGAGCTTGTAGGCGACTTCGTTCCTCAGCACCATGTCGACGTGGACGATGTAGGCCTCGAGGTGGATCATCTGGTAGTTGAAGAGGGCCTCCACCAGCGGATCCGAGTCCTTCCTCAGCTCCGACTCGGGCGCCTTTGGCAGCAGCAAAGACGCCAGGGTCCAAATGGCGTTTGGTGACGACAGCGTCTCGGTCAGGCATCTCTGGTGTTGCGGTACGCTGTTGAGCGGGCGCTTGATCTTGTTTATGCGCTTGAGCGTCTGCGTCAGCCATGGCTCGACCTTGGAACCCAGCACGACGTTGACCGAGGATGCGCGGGGAGCAAAGGCGGCAGCCGAGGCTGGTAATAGCTGTGGTGGCATGGCGGGCGATCTGTGGAGCAACAACCTGGACGGGTAAGGAACAAAGCGTGGGCGGAGCGGCTGGGGAAGAAGGAGGAATGGGCCGGAAGACGAATAGTAAATAAGAAACGAGGTGAACAAGGTGAGGCCAGGTGACGGAGCCGGGCGCGTCCCAGACAGGGGAATTAGCGTCGACGCCAGCAACCGCAAATGGGAACGAAGGGAACGACTGGGCGAGGAGCCTCGTGAGAAAGGAAGAGGAGGAGAGGGAGGGTGAGAGGCTCGTATTATTAGAGCAAGTGCGAGGGTGTGGTGTGGTGGGGAGGAGGGGAGGGGGGGGGGTTGGGTTATCCTAGAGTCGTAGTGACACGGCTCGAAGTCCCGAATTCGGTACCCAGGGTATGATATCCTTTTTCTCTTCCGCCTTCCAGGAATTCATTGCAGTTCCCCTCATCAGCGAGATGGGCAGATGGCCACAGATGGGAGGCGGGAAGCAGGACCCGCTTTGCAGCGCCTCAACAGTTGCTCTTGGCCTGCATGATGGGCACGCCGCTCCCTTGGAAGAGGCGTGAGGCTGCAATCAGCGAGTGGTGTATTCCATGCATGCCCGTCGACTGTGAAATTACTTTCATCTGGCCTTTGGACGAGTCCCGTCTTGGAGAGCCTGGGGCTGCCTCGGGTTTCCGCGGCATGGCGTCTCTGCTCTGCATCGTGCGTGCGCCGCCTGCCCCGCAGGCACCTCAGTTCGGAAGATTACCAAAGTCAGCAGCCATCTTGCAGGACAAGGGACATGGAAACATGGATCGTCCTCTCGGGATCATAGCCAATGGAGACGTGGTTACGTTTCCCGATCCATTCTGTTGCCCATGCTTCTGGGGAAGTGTTTAACTCTGGGTAAGGGGTACACCGGGCAAGGATTTGCGAGAGTGGAAATCACCGTGCTTTGAGGTGATTCAAGGTTCTCAGCATCACCTCGGAGGAAACAACGATAGACTCTCCCTTGACCATGCTTTGGCTCTCGTCGCTCAATATCGAACCGGTTACGGGACGTCCGGCAGGCTGTGCTGCGACATGCAGATATGCACCATGCTGAATGACGAAAAATCCGACGGGCAGCAGGCGAATGGGCCGGGCTGCCCTCGATCGCAGGCGACCAGAGCTGAAAAAGTTGCAGGAGATGGTCTGTGCGGCGCGCCATTGAAGCCTGTCTTGGAACGTTGCGGTACTTACCCTCTGTAGTATCGCCAAGAAGGCAGCCAACCCCGCCCTGAACTCGCCGCGGCCCCGCCGAGTCCTTCTGCGATCAGCAGCAGTTTCCGACGACCAACTTCAAATTCCGTGTTTGTGGTCAGTTTTCCACGGCCAGAGTGTACTCAAACCGGAGTGGCTTGCTGGACGGAAGTACGACAAATTACGAGAGCACGCCCTTTCGTGCTCGTTTCGAAATGGGCAATGGGCAATGGGAAATGACGCGCCACGACGGCTGAAGAGCGCGTTGGAGAGAAGGACCTCCCGCCTGCAGCGAAGAGGAGTTGAGTCACATTTTCAATATGGCAGACACCGCCACCATCCAGCGTCAGTTCGACTGCCTTTCCTTGGAACCCGCAAAAACAATGGTTTCGTGCTCACTGTAGCCAATTCACGGAGAGACCCGTCTCTCTCAAACGTGATACCATTCATCCCTGCGAAGGAGATTAGGCGCGTATGCAGCCTCGAGTTCCCCGTTTCATCAACATTTCCGAGTTATGATGTGAATATATTGACGTCCCGCCTCGCACCGCTCATAAAGTCATCATGCCAGCGGGGGATGGTCTCCGGGAGCGGCCGGTGCCATCAAGGACAGTGGCGAAACCGGAGCTGCGAAGTGTCGCTGCTGGATATTGGGGCCACCTATATCATCTGTGACCCCCAAAATATATCATCCTCACCCAGACATGAAGAAGCATGCGTCAGCTGGCGAGTTCAGTGGCTTGTAGTGGGCGACTCTGCCGCGACCGTCTGCACGATGTTCGCCTCGAGCCGCGAGCGGACAATCTATCCTGCCTTGGCCCTGGGAGGTTGTAGCCATACGATGATGGGTATCCCAAGGCCTGTTTGAGCTCCTGCATGCCGCCAGAAGCGTTTGAGAAGAACTTCGAGATGTGTCGATGGCGCAAATGACACATGCGGCGAAGCATTCCATTCGTTCCCAAGAGATTGTGTCTTCCACCCATCAATCATGGTTCCATAATGACAAGACGGTGTGTATGCAGCGACTGCCGAAAACGTCCGATTGCATGTCGTCGTCGTCAGATTTCAGACCCATCAGTGGGCTGCGGCTAAGAGACGCCGACATGAACAACAAACTTGAAACAGAACAAGCGCGCGGAGAGGGTGTCCCATTACCGTTTTCTCGTTTGAGCTTGATCACCTGGCTGGCGGTAGACTCGCTTGAGTCGCTTCCATCGCCCACCACACTTTGCGTTCTCAAGGGACAGCCCAAAGGGGCAAGCCGGGGTAGGTTTTGTTAAGAGATTCGAAGTCAAAGGTTGGATCAGTCTGTGGCCCTGAAAGGACGTAGGTGGGTTTTCCAGCGGCGCAATAAACGTTGCATGGGAGGGGAAGACGAGTCTCCAGCCAATTCCATTGTCGGGTCATGGATGAGTGGTCTTATTGTCCATGCTAGTGCCGAAGGTGAGCATAAGGTGTGCGAGTTCACATCCCTGCTTCTGAGCCTCATTGGCTGCGTGGCTGACGCCCTCTCGGCCTCCATCTTCAGAAGGGCCGAGGCCACGCTGCTGATTGGATGGAAGGGTTTGAAACGTCAGGAATGCGGAATGCTGGTTTTGGTCGTCGATGGACTGGCCTGGAATTGTGAAAGAGCGTCGCTGTTCTTCTTGGATATCGGCCCTCGAGTCGAGTTCATCCAAGGATCAAGAGTGGCCTTGGCGCTGCCTTTGAAGGTGTCGCACATTACCGGCTTCAGGATCGAGCCAATCTGGGTTATGGACTTTCGGCAAAAGACAAGAGAGCGGTGTTTGAAGGAACAGCGCGGTGCTGATCACCAGTTGAAGGGTAAACTTTTTATTCGAAGTTTCGGACTTCAAAACTCATCAGAAAGTCAACTCGGCTCGGGATTGACCTAAGCCCGCTAAGCAGCCCTAACCCTCATAAAGAACGGGTATCCGTACCTTACTTATTATCTGACTTTCTTAAGTCCAGGCTACTGCAATTCCAAGGTTTTTCACACATGCGAGCTACCTACCGTACCTGGTAACTCAAATTTGAGTTTCCATATCGAGGTATCTCCCAGACACGCCCTGATGTCTCGTGAAAGAGACGAATCGAGCGTCCAGGCAGGGTTAGTTTACTGTGGCTTCCGTGGCTTGTGCGTGTCCTTCCATCTTCGGATCCGTGTCTCCGCCAAGCTGGCGCTGATCAGCCATGGTGCCAGGCGAGGTGAGGCGACACCCGCCGCTTGCCGCTCAGCTTGGTTCGGAAACAATCGTCGGCCCCATCATGGCAAGCCACGCTTTTCTGGATCACTTGACCTCGGGTGGTATGGGAAGTCCCGTGATGCTGAACCCAAATGCAGAGCTGAGATTTTCCAAAAATCAAGGCACCTGCGACCACATCTCTCGACCGCGCCCGCTCCTAATTCGAGCTGATCCGTGAAAAAAAGCTCGACGCGTCCAGCCCTCGGTTGCCCCGCGTTTGTCCCATCATCTCCGGTTCGAAACTCGCTGATAGGACATGAAACTTTGATCGGTGGTATGCAGCCAGTCAAGTGATGCCCTGAGAGCACCTCGTTTATCATGTCGATATTTGACAAGGCCTCCGCGACCCAAGTCAAGCAGAGCTCTCATGGCGATTGGGCCAATCTCAACCAGAATAATCCCCGGTGCGAAGGAAAGTCCCGACCGCATCGCATGACGATTCGCGCAAGGAGGTGTCTTGTTCAGAAACACGGGACGAGGAGGTCGATTGCAAGGGGAATCAGAATGGTCTTTGAAAGAGGCCATGCTGGCCTCGATCGGCAATCATCATCCGCCATGGCTGCATCCGTTCAGGACAACCGCTGTGGGCCACCCCAAGTTCGCCTCCATGCATACAGGCAACGCGTCTGTCAAGCTGCCAGTGGATTGAGAAACAAGGGATGACTCTGTATGATCGGCCACCACCTCGCGCTACCAATAGGGCGGTTTGGTTGTTCGGACCTGGCCCTGCTGGCCCCGACAAAGTCGACATCAACACGAATGCCAGGACCGCAGAGCTCCAGGGCTATGCCTACCGAGGACGCTAACAAGTGAAGCTGAAAGCTGCAGCTGCAGAAAAGGAGAAAGGGAGAAGAAGCCGAATCAGGAGTTATGAGTCTAGGACAAGGCTCCATAACCTTCGCCTCATATTCCCAACTTTGCATTGCCGAACTCTAGTGTAGATGGCAACGTCCTTCAAGCTGGAACGTGGAGGCCGGGTTCTGAGTGGCCGGCGTGGAACTGGGGCAAACTCGGAGGCAGCCGATAATCCAGGTTTTATTCCCAAGTATTCCCGGCCTGCCTGAGAAATGCCGGTTGAACAAGGATGTGGCTGCTGCCACGTCGCCAGCTTGTTGACACCGCCACAGTTCAAAATCTTCGTCCCAAAAGAATTCTACCTTGGGACGCAACGGGCTGGATAGGTAATTTTTCACATCGGAGCCCATCAGTGGATATGTACACGTGTACTGGGCTTGGGGCTGGATCTCCGCATCCGCCACTCTGAGAAGTCGCTCTGCGCTTCATCAGGTTTCCTGCACTTGGGCGCAAAGGTCGCTGCGATTCGACCGGGAAGGACTGCATATGCGGGTAGATGTACATGTACTTGTACCTCTCGTGTTTGAGACAGTGCGTACTTCTAACATGCAGTCCTTCGCCGTTAGTCATCCGTACAATCAGTAGCCAGTCTCTCTGAACCTGGAAGACTGTCCAGCTGCTTTGGAAAAGGGGCCAGCTAACAAACCACTCATTTTCGGCGAAACAGCGTACCTTAGCTTCTAAGCCACTGTCTCAAGCTTCGCCATCTCCAGCAGCGATCCATGAATCGAGGCCCTTTCTCCCACTGCCCGAAACTCCGTCAACAACCCGGCGATCCCAGCGTCCTCTCCAGTTCTGCAGATCGCCACCGCACATAGAAGGACTCGAGCGCACACGGCAAACACATGCTGATCCGATGTCCACCCCAGTGGACCGTCCCGCTCCGCCGCAAGCCCAATGAGGCACCGGAGCCCGTCCTGTACCCATGTCTTGAGGCAGCCAACCGACGCTTCGCTGCTCGACAGCTGGAGGCGTTCAAACGGCCCTCGCCACCGGGTCGTCTCCCTGACCTCGTCGATGAAGAGGTTCTGATCCTCGGCCGCAAACAGCGAGTCATCAAAGTCCATAGCCTGGCGGAGCTGCTCCTCGGCAGCGACCAGCTGACCATCCGGCGAATAGCGCTGCCCAACCATCCTGCAGACGACGCGTGACCTGAACTCGTTCGAGTCTCCAAAGTGCTCCTGCAGCCATATGACGAGCCTGTCCGCTGCGGTCGGGGCGACTGCGGGCGTGCCAATGAGGCTGGAGGCCGCGCTGGCCGCGGCCTGTCTGATCTCGTCATCGTCGTCGATGAGACTGTCGTACAGCGCTGCGAGAACGGGGAGGTACCTGTCATCGTGGTCGAGGCTGCCTTTTCTGGTGAGGAAGGACTTTAGTGCCACGGCGGCTGAGTAACGCGTGTCAAAGGGCTGTGTCCATCCTTCGTTAGCCAAGCATACTTATTAATGGAGGCTATCAGTCGGTGCCAACTCACGTTATCCACACCCAGGCACTCGCGGAGCATGTTCCCCCAGCTCCTCAGTCTCTGCTCCATATAAGGAAGGTTGTCGGGGTCGCAAGATAAGAGCGCAGAGATGATTGTCCCGCTTGTCTCGATGACGGCGCATGACAAGGCAGGGTTAATCTCTCCTCCGCACAGTTGAGCCCAGAGCCTGTTCAGTTGTTCCGGCCTCGGTAGCCCTGCATACTCCCTACGACGGAGCATGCTATCCATCAGCGAGCCGAGATTCGTGAGGGCCTGGGTCCGAACCTCGGGTGCGGACGGGACATTGCAAGCTTCCAGGTACAACTGGCATAGGCCTGGTCTGGCACTTTCACTGTCCACTTGCTTCCATGCTTCCGGTATCATCTCTAGCATCCTGGTTGCCGTGTTAATGTCCCTGCTGAGCGTCTTCGTAAAGCGCAGCCGGAGAGTGTCCACGTCGCCACATCCAGCCGTGTCGTAAACCAGTTTCAACGATGCGTGCAGATCAAGCAAGGCGGAAGAAGCACCGCTCCGCGCGGTCAGAGCCTCAGGTAGGGTGATTTTCGCAATATGTTCGCGGAAGCCTAGGCTTGCGAGGACGTTCAGAACCTCGAGGTATGCTGCCTGTAGTTCGGCGCATTGTTTGAAGGACCCGTGTTTCTGAGCGAGCTGCTCAAGAAGGATCTCGACAGCCGCCAACTCTGGTTTGCCCACATTAGCGAGTATCCTCCTTGCGACGCGGGAGAGTCACCTACCTGATTCGAACTTGATCCCCAAATCCGCCTTGCGCTCAAGAACGAATCTTGTTGTCAGCAGAGCTCCGTGAAGCCGGTTTGTGCGATTGCCTGATTCAGCAAGAAGCCTTCCAATCTCTCGAGCCCAGTCCTCCTGCAGCAAGAATGAGCAGAGTGTTCTGGCGGCTATCTCTCGCACATGCCAAAGACGGCTACCAAGATATCCTTCGATATGCGTTCGCAACTCTGAACGATGTTCTTCCGGAGGACCTGCGCGCCGGATGATGTCCAGCGCAGGGAACACCGCCTCTGCTGCGCCGGATTGTGTCACTTGGTGAATTGTTTCGTCTACAGACCGCAGCAGATTGAGGATGACACTCGGCAGTGTCGGGTACTTGTTGTAAGAGATGCGGATTGAATGGCCATCCCAGCCGGACTCGATGGAGGCTTTGCTTTCGCCAGTTCCCAGTAGACAGTCGATCAAGCTCCTCAGGAGAAGGAGGCCGCAGTTCCGAATTGCCCAACTAGCCCTTATTAGCGAGGACGGCACAAAAGAGACAGAAGCCCTTCTTGGCTTACACTTCGGATTTCAAGCTCGTTGCTGCGAGGTGAAGAGTTCGAGCAAGGTAACCCTCGGCCCTCTTGCTCAGAAGCGAACTCCTGAAAATCTCCCTCAGCGAGTTGAGGGCGTGGACTTGGGGCAAATTGGATCCATCAGTTTCAGACATCTTGACGCTCCTGCTGCCAATCTTTTCGAGGGTCCCATAAACCTCATCGAATGATGGCGATGCCGCATTCGCCGACAGAACCGCCGCAACCAAAGATGGGATTCCGGCAGACCGGCGAGTCGTGGATGCTTGTGTCATAATGCAGTTGATTGCTCCCTGGACTGAATCAATATGGCGTCTTAAAAACATTTGTCAATCACTTACGCTGTACCACTCGCGAAGCAGGTCCTCCGACTCGTCAATGTCTGTGTACACGCCTTTCAAGATCTGGGTAAGTTGACAACATGTTGTAAATGTGTATGATACTGTTGAAAAGGCGCCGCGGTGGCGTAAACTGGAGAGTTGCTCGAAGGTCAAGTACCCCGTCTCTCTGAAGACGTCTAAAGGAGGGTGTGGCACGCCAGCAACGTTCTTAAGCCGCAAAGTTCCTACCAGGAGCCGCAAGAGGTTGCTTGGACCATTTAGCGAAGCACTATGGGTGGGACTTAGAAGAAGCAGCGTACCTCGACTCATGGACCGCCCGAAAACTGTAACTCAACAGGTCTTTGGTATCTAGGCCGTCAATATCCTCCAGCTCTTCCGGCAGATGGCCTTCTGGAGAGTCATCGCAAAGGACATGCTTGACTGTGAGCCATATTTGTCTCGCGCAGAAGAAGATCCGGCGTTGTAGATGGTGGAGAACTTCTAATTGTTCGTCAGAGTAGATTCCCTTCGACAGGACCTGCCAAACATAGCTGAGCTGTGTCAGTTATTGATAGAGACAGACAATGGAGACAGCTGCAACTCGAAACGAACCTGATTGCCGCGAAATCAGCATGTAATGGGCTTTCAATGGCTGCATGACCTAAGTCGCCCTCTGCTTTTGAAATCTTCGACTCAACCCTCTCGAGTATGTCCGAGAGGAGAGCGAGCTGGGACTCCTGTTTGCTCAGCCAGCTGCACAAAAGCCCTTGGGAGCGAGCGGCTCCATCGCCATGGTCAGCGCGTCCGGTTCTGTCGGCGAGTTTGCCTGCTCGGGAGCAGAATTCCTTGAGGACCTGCGGAAGGTCCAGAGAGATCGCCGTGTCGTCCTCTTCGACCTTCGGTGGAAGTAAGCTCAGGAGAGTAGCTGCGCTGTCCCGTACGTCGTCGAAGGGGTCCAGCAAGAGGTCAAGAAGAAGGCGAACCCAGGTGAAGTTGGAGGATATAAGCCGCGCCATGTCCTCATCGATGCTATCGTCAGTGACGCCAGCATGTTTCCCAACCCTGAGGAGAAGGAGCGCAGCCTTGACTGCGGCTATGTGTCGCTGATAGGATGCAGTCGGTAGAAGCTCGTTCTTCAAGAAATCCATGTACCATCCGAGGAATTCCTCATGTCGGTCAAGGACAACTCTTGCTTCAACAGCGTCCTTCAGCGCAACCTCGGGGCCAAATTTCTTCTTTGCAGGCGGACGAACTCCATTCCCAGTCGACTGGTGGGAAGAGAGGCTCCTCTGAGCGACAGTGATAACGTTCTTTGCCCTCCTGATGAGGTTTTTGGCATGACCAAGGACCTCGTTACGGACCTTGGCATCGTAGTCTGCGTGAAATGCAGCAAGATGTTTCCTCAGAAGGCAAAAAGCAGTCTCCGAAAAGGGTTTGGTAGTCGCCTGAGATGAGACTAGAAGCGAGAAAGCGCTAGACCTCACAGACACAGAAGGGTGCGCAAGAAGCTTGTCCAGAAGAGTGCCTCGGAGCATAATGGTCGTCGCCGTCAGCTGCTCAGATTCGACATTATCACTACCTGCCAGGGCACATATTAGCACCATACCAATTCGGAGTGCCACGCGACTTACTAGGTTCCTCGACCAGACCATACTTCTTGCCAAGCTCGAGAGTGGCCAGCTGGAGCAAGAGACCTTGACTAGACAATTCTTGGTCGGCAGAGGGTACGGGCTGGCTCCGATTGGACATCTCCAGAAGCCTCAATGAAGAACTTCGGTCGGTCTTGAACATGGGAGCAAGCACATAGTTCTTGATGTCTTCAAGAATATCTGGGTTTTGAATTAGGGCATCATGGAGCCACCGCCGCCAAATCTCGAGGGTGAATCCTTCGGCGTCCGGAATTGTGTTGTCAGGCGCTGCCGTGTTCAGCCCTCGAAAGACATGTACAAGGACTTTCCCCGCCAAAGGACAGACGTAGGTGAGCTTCATCCAGGAGAAGATATGGAAAGCGAAGGATCTCCACAACGAGAGACGGGGTAGGTCGGCCACCGACGGGTCGAGCTCCTCGTACCTAAGAGCAACATCGGTGAGATTCACCACCTTCTTCCCCAGGAAATGGTCCAGGCACTGTAGTCCAGATTTGGTAAACTGTTGAGCAGACTTCCGGGTGACGATGGAGACCAAAGTCTTTAGGATGTAGTCCTTCACAACCCTCCCGGTGCTGGGGCAAGGGTTGGACGTTGAGGACGCCACTAGAACATCCAATACCAGCCGCAGGGCTCTATGAGGATCATGTTCGTACCACTCAAGGTAGAAGTGAAACAGGGTTTTCGACAAGGCCTCCGTGAACGCCCATTGCCTCAGTGCCTCGTCGCTCGATTTGGCGCATTGCTGGACAAAGCTGCAAAGCTTGACACAGGCATGACCCGTGCCATGATAGCGCCTCGACTGCGAGGCTTCCTGCAGCAGCTTCTGAAAAATGGCCTCGGCCAGTCTGCGATATGTGTTAATCACTTGCGAGGTTGGGGAGTAGGTCAGCTGGAAGCTCACCGAGGCAGTGCATCTTCAGCTTGACTCAACAGCCAATCGGTAATGGTGCTTGCATTTTCGAAAATAGCTGGATCAAGCCGATCTAGGGAAAGCTGTGTTTCTGCCGGTTCGTTTCGAGGCACGTCCATGCTCGCGATTCCTCCGTCAGGTGCGGGAAGAGTTGCAGCGTGAGCGTCGAATGGCAAAGATCAGGGGTTGGAGTTCGGCGAAACAGGCGGAAGAGACGTCGGGAAACCCAAGGGAAGCATCGGGATGGTAAACTTCAACACTCCGGCTTGCTGAAACAGACCCAGCCAATTCTGTCTAGCATGTGCCGGACAATGCAGACTGACAAGCAAGAATAAGGGTTATTTTTCGGGCATGTTTAGGTTGGGGTACGTACCGCTCAGTTCACCTTTTGAATTCTTCCGGTCCTCAGTTGGCTCTCACCTTGGGACGCATTCGGTTAGCGCCTTCCACTAAGACCGGTTCTCCTGGCATCATTGACCGACACAACAGTCGAGAGCTCTCTGATATGAGTAATACGATACTAATTAGGCTGCAGCATCTCAATCCACTTATACAACCAGGGAATGTATTGTTCTCGGTCTTGCAGGTTCAGTGCAAGGCTGTAAATTCCAGGAAAGGGCAGTTGATCCGTGCGTCACTTCAGGCGCTGCACAGACCACTTCGAAGCTGGTAAATTTTTTTTGTCTTATCGATGTGCAGGTGCCGTGCCATTGGGATGTCCTTGCGATCCGACATCAACGACGAACAGCCCACCACGCGACCCAGCCATAGCCGACCCCATCACACGGCACCAATTGCCATTCAAGCTGGTTTTTGCTTACGTTAATAATCTCGATTGATTGAGCTTTTCTCCTCCAGCCAAGATGTCCATCTGGGATGCGCTTACTGGACGCAAGTCCTCGTCACAAGCCTCAACATCGAGCGCGCCCGCTGCGCCCTCGGCGCCCCAGACCTCAACCACCTTCCAGCAGACTCCCTTCGATCCCACTTCCGCCCAGGGCGTGGAATCCTTCCTCGGAACCTCGTCCTTTTCCGACCCCTCACAACTACACCCTCTCGCCGGCCTAGACAAGGACACGCTAGATTACCTCACCCTCGAAGAGTCAGCGCTCTCGGACCTGCCCGGCTCACAATCAGCACTGCCGTCGCGCGGCTTCACTGACGACCTCTGCTACGGCACCGGCACAACATACCTGGCGGGTTTGACGATAGGAGGCGCGTGGGGCTTGCAAGAAGGGCTCAGGAAGTCGGTTGGCGAGTCGCCAAAGCTCCGGCTCAACTCGGTCCTCAACTCGGTCACGCGGAGGGGGCCGTTCCTGGGCAACTCGGCCGGCGTGGTCGCCATCTGCTACAACTGCATCAACTCGTACCTGGGCTACCTGAGGGGGAAGAACGACGCCGCCAACACGATTGTCGCAGGCGTCCTCAGCGGCATGCTGTTCAAGAGCACAAGGGGGCTTCGCCCGATGATGATCTCGGGCGGTATCGTGGGGTCTGTGGCCGGGGCTTGGGCTGTAGGTTATTCCTCGCTGAGTTACTGTATGACACCCGCTAACCTTCGTCCAGATCTTCAGGAGGACCATGTTCCCTAGCCAGGAGGCACATGCTGAAGCTCACGCAACCCTTTAAACATCCCGTATATGCTTTTATTTGCATATCGATGCCATTTGTGGTCGTGATGTTCTACCACATCATTATTCTAATCTACAGAGAGCAGCACTCTTTAGACAAAGCTGATCTGCGTCCATACATATGTCCCCTGCGGACTGACGTGTACAAAATCAACTCGGACAAGGGGGTGCAGGGACGGGTATGCATAGCGCAGGGACGGATATGCATAGCGCAGTGTATCTCTCCTCCCATGGAAATTCCAGTTTGTATGATAGCGGCTTCTGGTCATAGAGCGACCCGGTTGAGCCATAGGCATTTGGTGAGCTTCAATCATTATGCTGACGTGGTTGTCAGGATGCATTGACCGGCTTTGCATTGTGCTCGCTGTGATGCTCGTGGGAAAGAGGAGCAGTTTCCAAAGAGCGGCTGAGGAGGCTCTGGCTCCTTGTCGGGCTGTCTGGGGACAATGTGGATTACTTCCTTACGAAGCAACAACGCGGCAACAAGCTGTTCTCACCACGCTGTCTCAGAGACACTCACTCCCGTGTTTCGTTTGTTACATTCTGCCAGGAACCGTTGATACATGTTGTGTGGTGTTGTCACGGTCCTGTCTCATTGCCCTGGGCCCCCGTTGGTATTTTTGCTTCCTTCTCAACCCAATCCAAACCCTCAACACCAAGGCTTGCATAAGGAACCCGGCCGACCCGGGCATTCCGGAACGACAATTACTCGTCTCCCCAGGTGCGGCGAGGCTTGGCTGCCAACCGGCGTTCATCCTCTGCGCCTTCCGCCAAAGGCTTCTAAGATTCAGAGAGGTGGTTTCTCTTCCCAATTTTAACCAACAATTTCCTCTCTCCTTCCCTCATCTGTTCTCCTGCAACATTGCCATTACATTCTCTTCATTATTTTGCAACCGCATCAGCACAAGCCATGGATACCTCATCTCGGGCCTTGGATGACCGTAGGCCAATACTGCAGCAGTTAATGGAGGAATTCATTTCGCAGCGCGTCAAGCGCTGGAAGGCAAGGCAGGAAAGGGTCACTGACCGGGAGCTTGCCGCAGTAGTCGCGGATATGAGCTGGGCCTATGACTCCCTCCCGAGGCAGGGACCCGGATGCCTGCTGCCTGACCACAACGGGGGATACGTATACGTCCCCTATGATGAGAGCAGAGAGGGACTTCCTGCAGATCTCCAACAGCGCATAGACATGCTCGATGGCTGGGTTATAGATCCCAAAAATGCACCGAATCCGCGCCAGATGGACAAGATGCTGGAGAAGGAGGTCTACGAGAAGTGTTTCTGGGAGTTCCTGGATGGTGGCAGCGCCGCGCGCGTCGATTTTCATGGAAAGGCAAGTTTCTCATGCTCTTGTACTTGTCCTCAAAACAAATACTGACCAACCGAAACCGACAAGCAGATCAAGATGCTCGCCAAATATCGTCTCATGGAGAGAGGCATCGACGTTTCCCCGAATGATCCGCGTAACCCGCAGTTCAAACTCGCCGTTTCAGACGTCAACGAATTCGGCCATATCAAGATGAATTGGCGCTACCTGAACTGGAACTGTACTGAAGGCGAAGTGGTGCGGTGCTTGGACAACTACTCGCGCTCGTTGTTCAGCCCCGAGACCGTCTTCGCCCGACTTATGAAGGACCTCGACACCATACACCACCCCGAAGACGCCTCTAAAGAAGCCGGGAATCTCAGCAACGAGCTCAAGTCGCCGAAACAGTTCAAGAACGAGCCGGAATGGTCCTACTTCCTCTGCGGCCCCGACGGTGCTACGACCCCCTTGGAGGACATCGCATGGACACCGCTTCGACGGCGACCCAACGACTTCAAGATGATGAAGCGCATGAGCAGGGAGCAAAGCAAATGGCCCATCATTATCCGGGTGCGTTTTGTGTCGGTCTCCCTTTCTGGTCAACTCGAGCCAATCCCTGACTGACGTGTTTGTAAACTTCCACAGCCCTGGCAGCTGCGCCACTACAGGCTCTGCTTCCGAGTCCACCAGCTCCAGCTGCGGCAGCTGAAGTACTCTGAGGAGGTTGAGAAAGGCGCGGCCCTCAAGGCGCTCGACCAGACAGGGAAGCCGTATCTCAAAGGAGGCTAGGTGTCTTCGCTGGAGTTCGCGTGGAAGTATGGGCCGGTGCTACTTGGTGGTGTCGAGAGACCAGAGGCCCAGCAGCGTCTCCCCGCTCTTTAGACATTGGTATTTACCTGGCGTCTTCTCCTTGCGGATTAGCAGTACGGGAGTGTGGCGCCGAGAAATATCAGTAGATGCTTTTGGCAGTGTTGGGAATTGCCGGACTGAAACGGGGATGAAGGCTTCGGTTCGGAGGCTCGCGGAGTCTTGGGTGCGAGAGCCTAGGACTAAATCAGCGACTATTGAACGCGTAGCTAAGGAGCAGAAAGCTTGGGAGTATATGTACTCTAAGCAGTGATTTGGACTTGCCAGCGTTCTAGGTCACTGGGTTGAGACAGGGAAAACACTTGCGCTGGCTGATGTTGACAAACGGGTTTCTCTTGGGAAGAGATAATATACCTAAGCTAACCTGGAATGCGACAGAAGTGCCGTATGGAATTTGCGTAGCGTCTGGGAGGCGGTGGCTTTCTTTCTGAATGTGCTATTGAGATTCCACTCCTCGTACCTTCCTGGCTGCCAGCGCACTCCCTTTCTTGCCACCGGCCTCATCCTCGAGTTTACCTACCTAGGCCTAGGGTGCCGTTTGGGAAAGGTGCGGTTCAACACTCAACAGCACTCCTCTTCCGAGACGCTGCACACGACACGACACAGGACGAAGCGAAGCAACATGTGTCTACCCTGCTTCCCCTTCTCTAACGCCCAGTACGAGCGTGGCAACCGAGTGCCGGTGCGGCAATACCAATACGTCTGGAACGGCCAGGCCTGGGTCCTCCGAGATACTGTAAGTTCCATGGTCTGACATCTCTGCATTTGCACGTCAGAAAATCTTGAGTACACTCGCACCTTTCCCCTTCCACACACAGCCCCGATATATCTTTCCTCCGGTGGCCGGGCCAAGAACACAAAGCTATCTATCGCAGCTCCAAAAGCTGGAAGGAAGAAGCACTGAAGTCAGCGCAAATCACGAATCTTCGTTCATCCAGAACATGGTCCGAGACAAAATCGTCTGACGGATTTCCTCACCGTTTTTTCCTTCCCCATCTTGCCTGTTTCTCACAAACACTGCTTTCCCGATTTCTTTACTCGCAACTCTGGATCCTCATCCACATCTTTTCTTCCCCACCCGACGTCATCACCGACGGAGACTGGTCCGAGGTTGCAACTGGTTCGACATGAACGGTAAAAGGGACCCAAAGGGCAAGGCCTCGCGGCGCGTCTCTATCGCCGACGAGGATTACAGTCCGAGATCACGGCCCGCAACACCCGGTCCCAGCAATTCCGGTCACAATGCTTCGCAGGAAAGCCCGGCGCCGTCCCATGTTTCCTCTGCTTCGCAATCTCAGCCGCGTCCGAACTCCGACAGCAATCAACCCGTCCCTTCGGCACCAACATCTTCGGCGACACCTGCCCCGGCCCATGCATCGTACATCCCAGCCAATCGCTACAGCGCTCTCCCGACTACGGTCCCGCAGGCCTTCAACGGTTACCGACCCTTTATCGTCAATCCTCAGATAGGCATCGGCACATCTTTCGCACCGGTGATAAATCCGTTCGCCATGGCACCTCCGCAGACTGCGGCGCCGAACCCGGGCAATCCTCCGGACGAACTAGGGCCTCCACCTCCCCCTCCTCCGCCTCCTGCCATCCCACCTGTTGTCAATCCTTACGGCGTGCACTTTCAACCACAAGTCCCCGGCACTGAGACGGGCCCTATGGTCCATCGTTATGTCCCTCGTCAGGATCCTATCGGTGCGCCTGGGATGCTGTTCCCCGGTCAGCAGATGGCTGGGTATATGGTCAGTGGTTCGTCGACGTTCCTTGGCTTCTTAATGCTATGACCAAGTGGTCTTATCGGCTTTTCATCAGTCCCTCTCACAATCACGCATACTTGCCATCCGGCCGTGGAGACATTAGCTGACTTGTTCCAGGCGAGCGGAGCGGTCATGCCAATGCAGACCCTGCCCATCGGCGTTGCTGCTGTTACAGCTCCGATGAACCCCATCGTCGTGCAGCAGCCATATAACCAGCCGATGATGATTCCTAACCAATCCGTTACAGGTGGTCCGGCGCTCATGCTCCCGGGCGCTGCTGCCCAGGCGATGCAGATGCCAGGTAATCATCCTCTCATTGCCGGTTTGCCTGCCCAGCCGCCAGTCCACGTCGAGCCCGCCATGGGTGTCGGCTTGACTCCCAACGAGACAATTGCCGAGAACGTCCGGATCGCACAGAATAACAAAGCCTATGAGCCGCAGGATTTCAAACCCGCTGACCCAGACCCGTACCGCATGTACTGGTTCCGCGAGCTGAACGGCCACTGGGCGGTCTTCCCTCGCCGCCAGATCGACCGGCTGAATGCGCGCTGGTACCGCACCGACGACAGCGTCTTTTACGCCGTCCGTCTGCCAGACAACTGAAGGAACATTCCGCAGCTCATGGTCCATCACTCTCGGTAAGCCCATCGGTCATTGATACGTCTCTATCCCACATTAACAGACGGTCTCTGCTTAGTGATTCGGCTCTCCTGGTATGTTTTTGACTTCGGCATTGCGACTTCTCGGTCACATTTCGGCTGCTTAGCATCTGGCAACCGCCGACTACTAGCCGAGAGCCCCACGATGCGATCCGGCAGCATAGGGAAATAGAATGGTTGGGGTGGAGGGTATGGACATACTGATACCGATGATACCATCAAGGTCGATTCAGTAGGAGACTAGGAGTTGGGTTTGCCTAGATTCTGGTCTTGATCTTCGGCTCTACGCTATGTGGTCATTGCAGCTTACGTAGTAAATCCCGGTTTCTTTGTGACATGTCGTTACTGTTCTCCCGGAACAAAAGGTGCTTTAGCCACAGTTCGGAACGATGGAGGTCAACGCTGGCAAGGATGTTGTGGTGTGAGGCCGACGCTTTCACATGTTCTGAAGCCCCCACAACGCTTGTCCTGGAGCAGCCTGCTTGGCATCCGGCTGCACAGCGTCCGTGCGTTTGTCGTCGGAAGAAAAGACATGCCAAGACCGGCAGCTTCCTGAATCGGGGAATCAAGCTTGGCACATTCGATCGTGATCACCCCACCACCTTTGGACTGCCACTGAGCTCAACCCACTGTCTCTGACCCAGAACGAAGACACAATGTGCACACGGAGACTCAAAGAGCAATACACATAACCGTTATACTTGGAGCCTATCATATTTGGAGCGCGTCAGATCACAACGTCCAAAAAAGCCTCACCTACCCACCGCCCAAACATGCTGCTCATCGGCCTGACCGGGTCCATTGCCACGGGCAAATCAACCGTCTCCTCCCTCCTCTCCCAGGCCCCTTACTCCCTCCCCGTCATCGACGCTGATCTGCTCGCCCGCAAGGTCGTCGAGCCCGGAACGCACGGCTACAAGGCCATCGTCCGTTACTTTGGCCCTTCCACCCCGGACCTGTTGGTCCCCGCCGGTGAGGACATGCCCGAGGACGGGCCCGACGGAAAGGGTCGCCCCTTGAACCGTCCCGTGCTGGGGAGGCGCGTGTTTGGGGATGATGACGATCGCAAGAGGGACAGGGCGGTGCTGAACGGGATCGTGCACCCTGCCGTGAGGCGCGAGATGTTCAAGGCGGTGGTGCGCAACTATGTGCGCGGGGAGAGGGCGGTCGTTCTGGATGTGCCGCTGTTGTTTGAGAGTCGGCTGGATCGGTTTTGTGGGACGGTCATGGTGGTGGCCGTCCGGGACCTTGCGGTGCAGATAGAGCGGTTGAGGAGGAGGGATCCGCATCTGAGTGTGGAGGATGCTGAGAATCGCGTCAGCAGTCAGGGCGATGTGAGGGAGAAGGCCAGGCGCTGCGAGGCGAGAGGTGACAGGAGAGGTGTGGTGATCTGGAATGATGCGGGGAGAGAGGAGCTGGCCGAAGAAGTAAAGAGGGCCATGGAGGAGATTGAGAGGTATAGCCCGCGGTGGTGGAGTTGGATGCTGTGGGCTTGCCCGCCGGCCGCGTTGGCTTTGGCAGTCTGGGGGTTTTGGAGGAACATGAGGATCAATAGGACTTGGGAGAAGCAGGAGTTGAGGCGAAAGGCCAAGTTGTGAGTGGCCGGGTTGGGGTTACTGAGCGTGTTTCTGCGACGATTCTTTTCTTGTCAGTTGTTATCCAGCTGGTAGCTGCCCTCCCCACGCTCGGCGATCAAGCGATCAAGCGATCGCATTTGTGCACACCTGGCACATAACTTCACTTTCTTCATTGAGAGACAGCCATCTTTCCTTTTCTTGCTCGCCTAGGTTTCGGCTGATTTTAATTGAGGCCAGAGATTCCCATCTACACTGCTTCTGTGTCGGGAGATCCCAGGCCTTCTTTGCGGCATCGTTCTGCTCTTGGAAACCTTCAGCGTTTCGAAACTCTACAGGCAGCCGATACATCCAGCGCTCATCGCCCATTCCAGATTTGGCTCAGCTTGTATCCTCAATTGTGAAGGAAGGGCTCGGATATCGAAATTGACTCTCGTTGAGCCCAGTCGACGGCTCCTGAGCAAGCCAAGCGCAATAACGCCATGCCTCCGCACTCGGTGTTTGAGTGGATTGTCGGGCAGAACCTGCCTAAAGGGAAGAAGAAACAGTCATCTCGAAGGGAATCCATCAGAATCGAATTGTCCACCGACGACGAGACCGATACCGACTCCATCACGATCACGTACCCGCGCAACAGGTCCTCGAAGAAAAGCAAGAAGCACAGCCAGCCCAAACCAGCCGATCCACCGCAGGAAAAAAGAGTCAGTTTCAAAGACAAGCCTCTCAAGTCTGCCTTGAAGAAGGCTCGCGAGCCGGAATCATCCGACCCGTCCTCGGACGCATCCTCGGAGTCTTCACCGAAGGATTCCAGCGCTGAAGATTCCGGCGCTGAGGTCAGTGATGATGAGAGTAGCGAAGAGCCCGGGCCAAAACTCAAGCCCAAGAGGGTCAAGGAGAGGGCGAAGAAGCCGGGGCCAACGGGCAGCTCGGCAAGCAGCGGCAATGGCGACTCCGAGCCCGAGACGAAGAAGCATCACAATTGCTCTTGTGCATGCTGCGTAGCCGGGTTTGTGCTGCTGCAGAAGATAGAGGAGCTTACGAAGAACGGCAAGAGCGGCGAGGTTGCGCCAGAAGGGCAAGAGAAGTCAAGTCCCAAGAAAGATGGCAAGGAGAAGAAGGGTGAGGAGAAGAGCAATGGAAAGGAGGACAAATGTGAGGATAAAGGCAACGTGAAGGCCGCTCAGAACAAAAAGCGCGCCAAAAAAGAGGAGACCGAGACAGAAGCTGAAACCGACACCACTGCCGGTGCCACGGTTTCTGCCGCCGAGACGCCTACTGAGTCCGAGCCGGAGGCGTCAAAGCAGAACAAGAAGAAAAACAAGAAGAAGAGCAACGCTTTCTCGGAAGTTGAAACGGCCACGGAGTCCGAAGCCGAGCCGCCCAAAGGGGCGAAAGACAACAAAAAGAACGGCGTTAGTGAAAAGAACGAGGAAAAGCCAAAGAAGGATGGCACGGCGAAGAACGGAGAGAAGGCCGAGGAGAGTAAAGATGAGGGCGAGAAGCTGGACGACGGAAGCAAGACAAAGGGCAACAAGGAGACGGCGTCCAAGAAGGGCGATACTCTCGACAAGAAGAAGGCCGAGTCATCTGACCATCCCAACCTCATCATGCCTGTCCGCGAGCGCAACCTCAAGATGGAGCATGTGGTCGAGGACCCAACCCGGGACGCGCCTCCTAACGCCTATTTTGACAACGCCAAGAACACCTGCCGAGTCTACCACGGTCCGTACTGGGGCTACCCTTATGGTCATGCCTACCCACCCGCTACGGGAGCGCCGCCCTATCCAGGCCCCGGTTGGATGCCTGTGCCAGAGCCGCACACCACGCAGGGTCGTCGAGTGAGTGGGCCGCAGATCCCCCCGGGCTTCCCGCCGCCCCCTCATCTTCACACGCCGTATCCGGCTTGGCCCCAGCCCTATGGACCATTCCCGCCGCCGGTGCCACCCCCGTATGGCAGCCGACCGGTTGGCGTCTCGGGCATACCCGGCAGCCCTACCACTGAAGCCCTCCGACGCGAAGGCTTCCGCCTCAGCCCGCTCTTTAGTAACAATGCAAAGGACAATGACAAAGAGCGCCGCCAATCCAAGTCTGGGGACGGAAATAAACGGCCGCCTGACGAGCACAAGTGGTCCATAGGGACCGGCGTGCAATGGAAGACTCCCCCGACCAGCTGGGTCAAGCTTCCCAGCAACAAGAGCAAGAGCAGGAACGGTGGTTCTACCTCTGGCAATCAGAACAACAATGGCGGTAACGACAACAAGAGCGACAATGGCAACGCTGGGGGCGCCAGCGGCAACGACAACTCCAATAACGACAACAATTGGGGCGGCGATAACAACAACAATAACAACTCCTCTTGGGATAACAACAACAACAACAATAACAATAACAGAAATGCTGATAACAACAAAAATTCCGCTTGGGGCAACAACGACAACGGCAACGATAACAACAACTCCTGGGGAAACGACAACAACGAGGACAACAACAACAACAACGATAACAACTCCAACAAACTCAAAACCCCTTCCCCTAACACCCGGCCCGACCCGACAAGCAGCATGCCCGGCAGCTGGACCTCGCCAGCCAGCAAGCCCAACATTGAGTGGAAGGGCGAGGGCGACACGAGCTGGGGCGATCCGTCTGCGGCTCAGTCCGGCGATTCGGGTTGGTGAGAGAACTCTGCTCACTCGTCCGTTTTCCCTTTTCCCTCTTCCCTTTTCCCATTTCCCTTTCCCACTTTCACCCGCTCAGCCCCCCAAATCTGCCCTACCTACTTTACCGGGAGCCAGAGTCGGGTGGTCTACTTAAGACGGTCTTCCCTCAAGTGGAATGGTGTTCAAGGTTTTCAGGAGGGCGAGGGCAAGTGTCGAACAGGATCTCCGTGGCGTTCTATTGGTGTGGAGGTGGTGGAGAGATGCCACCACATGTCCGCCGTTCCGGGAGTTCGATGGGGCTGATCCCCTGGTTCTCGCCGTTTTTTTGTCAAGGAGAAGGAAGGCCACATTGGAGGACATTTAGCATTGTTGGGATACAATTATCCCGGGTTGGAAGTTCATGGCTATCATGGTGTTGCTCGCTATTTCATCGCCCAGGGGCAAGCTCGCTCGATTCTCCGTTTGTTGAGATGTTCTTGCTCGTTCATGCTTTCACACTATGCGGAAGGTTTTAAAGCGGCAAAATCGTCATGGATGGGACGGCAATGGAGGGAATGTATAATGGTTTCAGGGGCTGCTGGAGGGGATGATCTGATGCATAAGTCGGAAGCTGTACAAACATGAACACATATCAATACTTCGGTTCAACTGCTCATCATTGAAACGCAAGGGCAAACATGCCTGAAAGATGTCCTCATCACGCAACAGTGGAGGGACAGAATGTCCGACTAATGAATGAGTGGTGTTGCTCAGACAAAATCGGCCGAAGAAAAGCAAGCTAACATGCAGACCAACAAACACTTTCTGTAGACCATCCATGCAAGGGGCCGGAGCACAAGACCTGAACTACTGCCGGAAACAGCGGGCTCAAGTATTAAGCCACGGACAGGAGCGTGTAGTTCATGCCTTTTCCTCCGAAAGAGACAAAGCGACAACAATGCATGAAATAGCAATCTGGAAGCAAAGGCTGCCATCCAACCCCAACCAAGACGGCATGCAAGTGCAACCCAAAGCTCACTACTCGTCGTCCTCGTCCGACTCCTCCTCGGCCTCTTGGAGCCACTTGATGAAGGGCTCGGCAGCCTTGCGGACCTTCTTGGAAGTGGACAGGTCGACGTACTTCTTGGAAGCCTTGGAGCCCCACTTGGTCACAACCTCCTCGGAGACGAGGTCGTGGTGGTAGTAGAGCTGCAGGATCTTAACAACCTTGTCGATCATGTCCGGGTGCCCACCACTCAGGTGGCCAATGAGTCGCTCAGTGCCGCCCAGGAGGGCCTTCTCGTGACGTTCACTCGTGATGATCTAGACAAGAGTTAGCATATCATGCGGGTTTATCGAGGAAATGATGCTTGGTGGACATACCTGCTTCAACATAGAGGCACGCTTGGGGATCTGGGCGCAGATGTTCTGGTCAAAAATGGTCTGCACCAAGACCAGAACAGTGCGATGCTTGGATTCGATGCCCAGCTCCTTCGCCTTGACATAAATGTCAATGCTGTCGACATTGTTGATGCCGTCCTTCGCCTCTGCCTGCTCCTGGATCCAGGTGCCCAGCTGGTCGTAAACTGTGTTTCCACCGCCCTCGCCCTCTTCATCCTCGTCGTCGCCATTCAGAACGAGCTTCGCCTTGAACTCGCCAGGTAGTTGCTGCTGGCGGGCTCTGACGGCCTCCTCGCTCATGTCCACAGCCCAATCGTCGTCCTTGACTTCGACCTTCTTGTTCGCGAGAACCTCTGCTTCGGCCTTGATCTTACGGGTCAGAGCGTCGTCGTCGCTCTCCGCGCCCTTGTCCTCGGCGGTGGGCGAGGCCTGGTCGGAGTTGTCATCGCCCCCAGAGCCCTGGTCGCCGTCGGACTTGCCGTTCTGCTTGGCCTTGCGGGCACGCTCAGCACGACGCTCGGCCTTGTCCTTCTTGGTCTTCTTGGGCACGTTCTTGAGCATGAAACCGCTGAGCTTCAGGCGAAGGTCGACCTCAGTGCGCTGGCCACAAGCCTTGCAGTCGAGCGTGATGCGACCGTCCTTGATCTGGACGTCGGTTTCGGGATTCTTGCACTTTTTGCAGAGGACAAACTTGGAGATGAATCCGTCAAGGAGCTCCTGGAGCTTTTGGGCCTCGTGGGCGCCGTTGATGATCCAGCGGTCATCGGCGGGGTCCAGGTTGGTCTGAGCGCCGAGCTCAAAGCCGAAGTACTTGATCAGATAGCTGCCCGGGCGAGCCAGGGACTGAGCGACGCTGCTCAAGTTGGTAACAACGGTCTTGATGCCGTTACCCTTGCCTTCAATCTTGGTCTGGAGGCGCTCCATCTTGTAGCGATAGAAGGGGTCGCTGACATCGCGGCGGACGTTGACGAGGGAAGCCATTGCTGCGGTATTGACTGTTGACGATTGGTGGAAGCTGATTGTATCGAGTGGACGAAATCTCGGAATCTGGTGTTCTGAGGCGTGGCGGACGTCTGTGGGACTCTAGCAGAGCAGACTGTTGGCGAGTGTCGGAAGGGCGAAGCGAGGCTGGGCGTCAGTAGGATGCGGGGGGCGGAGTTGACATAGGGTAGGCGTGGTGATAGTCGTTGGCATGCATTAACGCTGAAAGACGACGACTCGAAGTTTTTCAACCGTCAGAGATGTTGGGACTACAAGGTTTCCGCGCTATGCGAAACGGACGCAGCTCGAGGGGGGGAGTGTGTCGGAAGACGGTGTCCTCTTCGTGCTGATACATAAACAACGCTTTGCTGCGTACTGAGCCTGGGAGCTGGTCTACTTGCGGCGGAGCCGGGTCGATGGCAGACGAAGAGTAACTTGCTGCGTTGACGGCCGGTCAGATGCGCGAAATGATTGGCGTCTTCGAATGCTCGGAATTTCGAGTGCTGTGGAGGAACCCAAGGGGCGGAACTGGCGGTAGATGATTGTTTGTCCAGTGATGGACGATGCAGCGAGGATTGCAGGAATGCGAATGTAGTTGAGATTCGGAGGGTTGCTTTGAAAGGGCCGAGAGACGATGAGACGGGGGATGGATTGCTTTTAAAATGGAGTGTGGAGATGGCTTGTCAAGAGTTTTCACGTTGCAGAAGTGAATGAGCTGAGAAATCCTCAACCAGAACAGAGGTGGAAATTTGGTGGAGATCAAGCCAGAGCACGGGATTGGTGGTGCTAAAGCAACGGCGCTAAGGTTTCCAGTGCGTGTTGCCCCCGCACGCCCCGCTGGATGTACACGGTACGTCTGACACGGATTTGGCCCCGCAGCGGTCGCCATTTTTACACGTGTATGACTCGAGTGTGATTGTGAATTTCTGGTCTTTCTCTCCTAAGGTACTTCATACACACTGTGTAATTTTTCCCCGTTTGGCCACCGTGGTGGGCAGTTTCCTTTCGGTTTTGACTGAGAGCGGTTTGTTGTTACGTGGGAACGCGGTAGGGAAGACAATGCTTGACATTCACAATATCTGTTTCAGCAAAGCTTTTACGGCTCGTGGCCCAGACCTTGCGCGATGTGCCACCCACTCTTGCCCACCCCTGACCATACATCCCAACGCCCGGCTGATATCCCCATATCTGTACACGACAGGTAGTTTGAACCAGGTTTGGCTGTTTCCAAAACCAAAGTGGTAGGTATCCTGTGTGATTCGTCCTTTTCGCCCTACGGATACAACCAACAGCACTCATATGCTTGAGCCTCTGTATCACGGATATGGTGGGATGGGTTTGTTCGGGCGTGCCACGTTTGCCGGTTTCCGTCCCCAGGCGTGGCCTGGTTACACCAGGCAGGGTCCTTCGCGGCGCGCCTGTCTGTTTGCTGGCGTCGGATGAATGGCTGGGATTTGTCGGCTCAACCTACTCGCCGGTGACCGCGTCCAGGGGAATGAATTGCAGCAAGCACCTTTGCCCTGCCGGGCGCGACGAGATCAGCTGGTCCGACATTCCCAGTTCCTCGGGCGCCATGGCAGCATCGGGGAGGGTGGTAAACCGGGAGTACACAGCCTGGAGCAGCATCTTCATCTCGGCGAGAGCCAGGCTAGCCGCGTCCATGTCAGCAATCATACCTCCTCTGTCACATGGCAATGTAAGGTAGGTAGGCAACGTACTGTTTCCCAACGCATCCCCTGCCCCCGTTGGCAAAGGCAAAGAACAGCCTTTTCCTCTCGGGATCACCCTTCTCTTCCAGCCACCGGTCCGGATTGAAGGCGTCCGGATTCGGGAACACGCTCCGGTCGATTCGATGCACCGAATACGCCTGGCAGCTCACGATGGTCCCTGCGGGCAAGAAGAAAACGTCGACGGTGCGGCCCCCGCAAGGAACGTAGCGCGGGAGAGACATGGGAATGGCTGGGAAACACCGCAAGCCTTCCATGACTACTGCATCGAGGTAGGGCAGCTTGTCGAAACTGGCTCCTGGGTTCGCGAGGAGCTCTTCCTGGAGTTTCCTTTGGTAGTGGAGTGACGATGGTTGGGAGAGCTCCCACATCAGGAAGCAAAGAGCGTCACCGGTTGTGTCAATGCCAGCAGCCATGTGGTCGAGGCATTCAGCGGCGACGTCAGTATGATCGAGATTATAACTGGGGTTCTGAAGGCGGTTGAGGAGCGTGAAGGGCGTAGTGTCGGTCTGGGCACATGTGTCCAAGACGAACTTGTCTGCCAACGGTGTTTCACGTGGCTTTGCGAACATGTACAAAATCCTGCCTAAGATCTTGTGTGCGGTGGGCCAGTAGTGTTGGAAGAGCCGGTCTGGCACCTGTTAGTGACAGAATTAGGCTGAGTCCCAAGACAACTCACTCTGTAAGCTATCGTCAAACGTCACTTCGCGCATGATCTCCTCGTCCTTGCTGCTCAGCAGCGAGTCGGCGCCATGAGGATGGAATAGATGATGGGTGACGCAGTCAAACGCATAAGAGTGAAGACCTGTGTTAAGGTTAAGACACTGAACTAGTGATTTCACTGAAGCAACTGGTAAACAACCTAAATGAGTGGTC
The DNA here is from genome assembly GCF_033297405.1 of Parathielavia appendiculata. Classification (NCBI taxonomy): domain Eukaryota; kingdom Fungi; phylum Ascomycota; class Sordariomycetes; order Sordariales; family Chaetomiaceae; genus Parathielavia; species Parathielavia appendiculata. Next base: position 59,688 of record NW_026944225.1, read on the forward strand.
ATCAAATGGCCAGGAAAAGAAAAGCTCACCGACTAGCCCTATTCCCGCGCCGGTCGAATAGAGGTAGTCGGCTATGAATACTCCCAATGGGAATATTACTTCTCTAGAGGGGAGTCGAACCAACACCATCTCGGTTGCTGAGTTCCAACCAGAGCTCCTCCCGATACCGCTGAGCCAACTCGGTGTTGGCTCACTGGGAGGAGGTGGTGCTAGTGTGAATGTGAAAAACAAAATATGTAAAGCACTGGCGGGGACATGTGTAGAATGCTGGCTTCGGATGGAAGGAAGGCAGATATCTATGTTCGCTGGTCGAACTCGGCCACTTACAAATCTGAGCGCTGTCTGTCAGCCTCGTCAAGCAAACCATGCCACGAGGTAGCACGTACATAAAGATCAAGACTTCCGCCTATGGATTGAAAGCATCTTTTGACAAAGTTGGATGCCCCCTCAGCAATGCCGTCGAGGGACGGCGACCGGACAATGTTGGTGTTGGCGTAACGGTCCGCAATGATGCGCTTCCTTTTTGCGTGCTGGAAGCCAGTGTCAGGTATGGATATCACGTAGGACACTCCAAGTGAGTAGGGGCTCACGTCGTCCTTGTTTAAGGTAGTAAACATGGTCCTAGTCAGGACTCATCAGCATAACCTGCTCCCTTCGGAAACCTTGTTCAAGATGAGGCACTTGTACGTACCGCCTCCCGTATACCCTAAACATGTCATAAAACTCGGTTTTATCGTAACCACTGCCGCCAGAGCAATAGATCTCCTTAACGGCTGCGGCTGAGGCGAAGGCAACCTCGCGTGGGGCGATGCGGACAGAAGGCCCATAATTCAGGTGCAAGTCATGAATGTATTGGGTTCTGTTGGCCCTGAACTCGTTCCACTTCAGGACCAGCGAGGTGAACTTGGCGTACCACGGGCCTGGAATCTTGTTGAGTGGCGAGCTTAGAGCATGCCGAAGCGTGTGGACGACGAAGGCGACAATGGAGAGGATGATGAGCAGTGGCGAGAGCATGATGTTGGTAATTGGTGTTTCCTCTACCTTGCTCGCCTTGACATGGCCGAGTGATGTCGACGAATTCTTGAATATCTCTGGGACAGGACAGTCTAGTGACTCTCGAATGACTCTAATCGGGGCGATTTCAGAGGGGTAGCCGGCGTGCACAGGCCCGTAACCTCCGGTATCAAATGCCGGATCCCGGACATGCAAAGGGTTGCCGCCGTAGCCGGGATCGGCGATTCTTTGCGATAAGTGGGGAATTAGGCAACTGAACTAAGGTACCTTGGTAGGTATGGTTTGATTGCGAATTTACCTCAGCTCTGTCTGGAATAAGATATACAAGCGCCATGGTCAGCTGTCATTGTCGCCCTGCCTACTCCTACTTTCCACCCATCATGGTTCTCAGAAACGAGCCGCCGAAACCCGACTGAGCCTGCGGCGGGTACTGCTTGCCGTCTTTCTCGACCTTTGGCTCACAAGTGCACCACTTGTCCTCGGGTATGTTGGCGAAGACGGAGGCCACGTGGCTGCCACACCCGCGCCAGGTCTGCTTATCTATCGAGTGTCAATAGTGTAGATGGGACTCAGATTCATTGTGGCGAACGAGCAGCTTACTGCAGGTTGAGCAAGTCGCACTCATGCACATGGTGACTGACTGACGGCTTGGAGTTTGTCGAGCCTGGTGAAAGCAGCTTGGTTGGTGGCTGGACAATTGGTAGTCTGTGATGGAGCTGGCGGGTAGATCTGAAGAGCCTGAATCCAAGTAGTTTGATGCACGACGCCAGGCAATATATTTACGTTGTCCCCCAAAGAGTCCGTCTCCATTGTTTGTCATGCGGCAAAAGAGTCCAGTCGCCGAACATTGAGCCCGCCGATAACCCCACCATCGCAATCGCCGAGGGGCATGTGGCGCGGGGACCCACTCGGCTCTGATTGTGAGTTAACGGCCTTTCATCAGTCGTATGATATTACGGCTCAGACGTTGTAGGTTCCCCGAAGCCCGAGGCCTGGCAGGTACAATACCTAGCTAGGCTCTCTAGGGTACGGATACCTTAGAGTTGCTTGTCAATCTCAACCAAGAACTGTGCAACGCGATCTGCGAGCCACTGCTGCCCGGTCTCGTTGTCCACTCCGTGGTTTGCGCCCGGAATAAGCCCACTGAGCTCGCTGGCGATACCCGGCTTGCAGAAGCTCTTCCACTTGTTGACAAGCCCCATCACGTCCACCCCGGCTGGCACCCACTCGTCCTTCTCCGACGGCAGAATCAGCACTGGCTGTTCTAACCTGCCCCAGATTTCTACCAAATTTTTGTCGGGCAAATCCGAAGAGAAATAATCGTCATCGCCGCTGTCATCGAGATCATCAGCAAAGCCCCGCCCCCATGTCAATTGCCCGTCCTCGAACGACATACTCACCCAACAGCCGCCAGCGAACACCACCGATACGCCGTAACAGGACTCCCCCTCCATCCCTTGGGCATGACCTCCCTCGGCATAACCTCCTCTCCCCTTCCCTCCCTCACCATCCCTTCGGCAACCAGCAACGCACCCTCCACCTCCCCCTTATCCTCCACCATCCCTATAGCCTCGCGATCCGACACCGGGCCCTGCAGCACAAACCCATCCACCCTCACTTCCTCCCCCTCCGTCCCCTCCGTCTCTTCCCTGCCATCACCACTAGCATCCCTCACACTACGCAAGAATTTACTCCCATACTCCAAACAGTCCTGACACCCCGTGCTATGCCCCATGAGCACGACCCTCCGCACCCCCAACCCAATCCGCAAATACCGCACCATATCGGCAATCTCCCTCGCGTCCTGCGCAAGCGAGGCGTAGCCGAACCCCGTGAACGCGCTCGACAAGCGCGTCTCAAACACGGCATAGCGAACCGCGGCGGGTGGTGTTTCCCTAGCGTAAAGGTGCTCAGCGAGGTGCCGGACATAGGGGATCGTGTGGGGCCCGTCGCCCAGGCCGCCTATGAAGACGAGTGCATTTTTAGGTTGGGCTGTGGCGGTGGTGATGCGGGGGAGGTGCTCGTAAGACTGCACTGTTCGCGGGTGCTGTCCGCTGCTGCGATAGGAGTGGACTCGAACTGGGTAGGGGGCCAATATGGTCGACATTGTATGTGATGTGACCTGGTGTGTTCCAAGAGGACACAGTGAGGGAAAGGAGCTCAGTGTATAGTCGAGGTATGTAGAGCTACCTGACCTTCGTGAGTGGGAGGACTACACAATGCAGCGGAAAGAAACTCAATACAGGAGCTGCGGGGTAATACCTATGGAATGTTGTATCTGTACTCCATAACCACCCAAACTCCAACCTGAAGTCAGCTCCCTACGTTGCTGGACCGCTAACCCTAACCTACAGCCATCCTTAACTCCATTAGTAGTCACCCACGTTAATCAGAAATCCACGTTTGAGGGAGACAGAAGGTAAATCCAACTGGACATTGCCTCACATTTCTATGTCTTTGTATACTGTATAACAATGCATCCAAAGTCGCCTCGCATGCAGTAAAACAGTACAGTACGCCTCGGCAAGGCAAACCCTTTCTAGACACCCCTCCGTCACTCATCATCATGCGCCATCATCACATTAGCCAAACTAAGCTCACCTGCCAGACCTCCCACCCTCACCCCCATTCTCTGCGCTCAAATCCCTCTCGACCATCTCAATAGCGCCCAAGCTAGGGAACCGCTTCTGAAAATCACTAATATAATCATCCTTATCCGCCGCCGTCATGCTTAGCAGCGCCGCGCCCCCTTCCCTAGGTAAGTCCACCGCCAGAAGCGCCTCAGTCCCAATCCCACTAGCCCCGGCAGAGACAGAGGTGGACGGTAAGCCGCCGGCATCGCCGCGGATCTTGGGCGACGAGATAGCCCCTCTTGCAATATGAGCGGAGTTCGGCAGGAGAGGGCTTTGCTTCGTCGGGGACGGCGCTTGGCCCGCGGCAGGGAGCGGTTTGTTGAGATGTGTCGGCTTCGGCGGGGCCATGGGGCGGCTGGCGCCTCCTGTAGTGGTACTAATAGTGGTAGTAGAAGCGGTGGTTCGGCCCGTGGCAAAGAGCTCCATTGATGACCCCGAAGATGTCGGCGGTCGCTGCTGTTGCTGCTGAGCGCCCGTGGTCTGCGGGTTGGAGCTAGTACCGACAGGTTTCCTCGGTACAAACGGCCTGCTGTCACCGCCGCCGGCACCCGTAGCCCTGAGAGCAGACGTCGCGTTCGCCGCATCCGAGTAAGGCCCATACCCCTGCGCGGTGCGCGAGACGCTCGCCGAGGATCGCGTGCTTTCGTCAATAAGACTCTGGACCTTATTCTGAATCGATGCAACCCGCGAGACGCCTCCGATGCTCTTGGGTGGGAGAACGGGCGGGCCACCGCCGCGCTGGCCCACACGCTGCTTATACTCGGCCTGAGCCGCCGCCACGCGGGCTTCTTCCTGCGCCAGCATTCGCGCCTCCTGTTCGCGACGCATTTCAGGCGTCATTTCCTCCCAGTCGCGGGTTTGGCCGTCGTCGCTACGGCCGTCAACGGTTTCTGAGCCTGCAATGGGCGTGAGAACATGGCGATCCATGTCTTTAAGGGGGGATGATGCGCGTGGATGCTGGGACTGGCCGCTCGAGTTGCTTTCGAAGCGCTTGAAGGCGTCGCCAAACTTCCCGGCCAGGATGCTCTTGGTGCCAGCACCAAGAGATGAAAGGCTGCCTCGTTTGATGTGACTCTTGGAACCTTTATCCTTCCTTTTTGGGTCCGAGTCCTCCATCGAGCGGAGAAAGTCAACATTTGATTCGATGTTGGTGTCTTCGTCTGGGCTTGGGGGCAGACTTCTCTCCAGCCTATCCATAGAGTGCCTTGGAGACGGTAACGCCGGAGACTTGGACCTCGACTCCTGTTCCCGCAAAAAGTCGAGGTTGGATTCCAAATGCGTACTGACAGGCCTCGGTCTCATAGCCAGTCGCGAATTGGGCCTTCCTGGGTCTAACCGCTCCTGGCTCGGCCGCCCGCCTTCCAGTGACGGCCTTGATGACGAGGGGTAACGTACATGCGTTTGTTGCACACCTCCGCTAGGGAACGAGGGCGTCCGAGACTCTGCTCGCGACGACTGCGTTCCGTCGCCCGGCGGCGAGTGATTTTGGTCCGTGACGGGGACCCGCGGAACACTTGCTGCCCGGTGATGCTCAGTGGACGGAAAGCGACGGATTTGGGGCGGTGGAGCTTGCTCCAGAGCCGGAGATGTCATCGTCCCTGTTGACACCATGACAGGCTTTGGAGGCGGTTGTGATGCTTGTGATGAGATAGCTTGTAGTTCAGGGGTGCTCGAGATAATGACGGATGCGCGGCTAACTTCGGACTGCTTCGGAGGGGCAGTGGTCGCTTGGAGTGGAGGAGACATAACCGCTGGGGCGGTTCGGCTGACATCCATTGACTGTCTCGAACTGGGTTGAGCAGGGGCTGCAGCTGGAGACGGCTTGACCTGGAAGGCCTCGTCCGCTAATATTTCAGTAACTCGCTGGGCCAGGTCCTTGGGTTGTTGCTGGAAGTTGGACAGGCTGTCGTCAAAGTCAAACTTCTGGCCCTTGTCGTGGAGGAGCGAAAACTGATCCAGGGTGGGAAATCTGGAAGACAGTTCATCTCCGCCCTGTACGGCAGGTCTGGCATCGAGCGCAGCAAAAGGGTCACCGTTCGTCACCCTGCCCGGCGACGGGCTAGGCCGATTCGGCTGGGGTGAAGAGTGAGGGATTGGCACTCTCCCCCGCCGCATTCGCTCAACCTCGGGAATCACAGGCTGTTGCTGGGTCGCCTGTGGTGCGAAAACAGCGCCAACCATCGGTGGAGACTTGACTTGAGGTACAGGCAAGGGCTGATCACGCCGCTGTGCGTCCGTCTGCGGATTTCCGGAGTAAATCTACCTCAAGCATAAGTCATGTGTCGCGGACAGACAGGTTTGTCACCACTCACGTCTCTGACGGGGGGCTCCCGGCCTTGCATGGAGCAAGCCTCCCGGAGCACCTGATAAATATTGGGTCTGACCTGCGGGTTCTCCCGCAACATCCATGCTGCTCCTCATCAGCACCCGGTGACACACAGTTGCCTCAAGAGCTTACCGATGAGCCCTTTCAGCCTGTCGGAGAAGACGGGATGACTGGGAAATCTGTAGCTTGCGTTGAGGATGGCGAGCTGTCCCTGGTCCTCGAAAGGCGTGGTGTAGTAGCACAGCTTGTATAATAAGACGCCGAGCGCCCAGATGTCGGCCTTCTCGTCAATGGGCTGCTTCCGGTACACATCGACCATCTCCGGACTCCTGTACTGCATGGTGGTATGTTTTTGCACGTCCTCATCCATCGCGCGGCACTCGGCGGTGGTGGTGGGCGCCGGGCGCGGGGGAGCTGCCGAGCCAAAGTCGCACAACTTGAATTTCCTGGCGGAACCGGTAACCGTGATGAGGACGTTCTCGACTTTGAGATCGCGGTGTAAGAGGGGTGGACGGAGGTAGTGCATGCAGGCGACGCCCTCGGCGACATCGGCAAAGATGTTGAGAATTTCGGGTTCGGTCAGGCGGTGCTGCAGGCGCGTATTCATAAAGTCAATAAGCCCGCCGCCGTTGCAGAACTCCATGAGCAGGAAGACCTCGTAGCCGCCGCCCCGCAGCTCCGAGGCGTGCGAGTCGATGTAGGTGACAATGGCCCGGTGGCCCTTGAGTCTCTTCATGGTCTCGACCTCGGTGCGCATCCCCCGCAGCGACTCCTTGTCCGGGACAGCGACTCGCTTCAACACGGCCTGGTCCGTCCCATTGACCGGCGACGACAGTTTCACGAGGTAGACATGAGCGAAGCCGCCCTCTGAGAGGTATTTCTGAATGACGACGCGATGACTCCCGACTTGGATTTTGGTTCCGGGCGAGAAGGTGCCGGCCGGCGCGCCAGAAACAGCCACAGGCGCGGGGGCGGCGTAGGGTACCCCGTAATTGGCGGGCCGAGGCACCGCTGCAGGCGGCGCGTGGCCATATGAAGCCATGAGTTGGCGTGTATTCTTCGTTTTTAAAACTCAGAGAAGTGGCTATGTTTCGGAGAATGAATGAGCGGGGGATTGGATCGAGGCAGCAATGAGTTTCGGGCCGGTTGTCGCGGGTTGCAAGGGAGGAGATGAGAGGTACTCAGGGCGGAGTCGGAAAGGTGACCTCAGGGCATGGGAGCGTCGTCGTGGGAAAATCGTCTACAATACAGGATTCATGGCCGCGATTGTCGTAGGCCGAGGGAATGACAGCAAGTTGATCTTGAGGATGCGCCGAGATGACAAGCAGGTTTCGACCACAGAGGTCGACTTGGGAGGTTGAAACTTGAATGTCCGGCCAAAGACCGACAGGAAGTTGACACCCTGCGTTTCGTCCGATCAGGTGGGGCCAGCTGGCGCGCGCTGAAGCGCTGCTTGGCAAGCCTTCAACGGCTTAGGACTCCAGCGTCTGTGGGCCGTTTCTGAGGAGCTACAGCATTCAGCAACGTCAACTTCAGGCACCAAAGTTGACCCTCGAAAACTCAGCTGTCATCTCGAATGTAAGATTTAATTCCAGGGTGATCTGGATGCGTGCTTAGTCTCCATCGTCCTCGCACGCGATCAACTCCTTCCAAGCCAGCTGCAAAATCTAAACGAACGAGCACGTCACGGACTTGGCTATGTCTGGTGTTTTCGGGCACCATGTATCGTTTGGTTACTGACGGAAGAAGTGGCCGTCCCGGCTTCTTGCAGGGGCTGGTTGGCGCCAAATCTCCTTTAAAAAGCTCTCCCAGAGAGTGCCTGGCCCAGAAAGTCAAATAGGTCAACCGGAGGCACGGAGACGTTAAAGCCACACCTCCAAACGAAGATAGGCCAACCTGGTCCTGAGTCATCACAAACAGTAGGTTGTCTATATTGGAGCTTCAACTCGAGCCCGCTAGTCGCCGCGGAGACGGACAAAACGGGCAATCCATATCCTCCCCTTCACGCATCCGAGACCTCAAGGTCGTTTATTGCCACCTGAACATGCCGTGCCTAAACCAGCCCCTTGATGATACGCTTGGGCAGGTTCCTCCACGTCCTCTCCATCGGCTTCTCGTCATCATCACCCGGAATGTGCATGCGCAGACCAGTCACGAGGTCGACTTCCTCGGCAGGGATCCACAGCCTCCAATCCCTAGAATAAGCCTTCCAGCCAAGGTAGAGGGCGATGACGATGGGCGCGGCAAGGTAACTCATGAAGAAATCCTCTGCGTTAGGGGTAGCATCGGGGCTCGGCTGCATGAACGGGTTAGTGCGTGAACCATTGGAGCAAGGATTGACGGCGAGACTCACGTAGAGGGAGCTGTAGAAAGTGGCGATGAGACAGAGGAGGTTGAGAATGAGGCCGATCCAGCTGCCCCAAACGCCCAGACCGGGCTTGTACGGGATCTGGTCGAGGGTGTAGCCCTGAGCCTTCCAGATGTAGCGGAACCGGATGTGCGTCAGGCAGAGGGAGCCCCAGACGAAGAAATAGGAGAGACCTGAGATAGCAAGGAGCCAGTTGAAAACGGTTCTGCCCTCGGCGGCAAGTCCAAGGTAGCCGAGCAGGCCAAACGCGAGCTGGATGACCACACACCACAGTGGGCGGCCATGCTTGTCAATGTAGGCCAGGAACTTGGGAGCCATGCCTTGCTCCGCAAGGGCCTGCATGGTGCGGGTCGAGCCGAAGGTGCACGAATTGGCAACGCTGATGACAGCAACGGTGACGACGGCGTTCATGATGGACGGAAGCACCGCGATGCCGGCATCCTGAATCGCCAGCACGAAGGGAGATGCCTTCGTATTGGCGCCCGATGAGTTCAGCAGCCGGTCGTCGTCGGAGGGGAGGATGAGGCCGACAATGAACAAGTTGACAATGTAGAAGAAGGCGATGCGCCAAAACACCTGCTTCGATGCCGTCGGGATGGCCTTGCGAGGGTTCGCGCTCTCGGCCGCAGCGAGACCGACCAGTTCGGTACCGCCAAACGAAAAGGCGGCAATGACGAAGACGCTGGCAAACCCGTTGAAGCCGTTCCTAAAGGCACCGGGTTCATGCCAGAACCTGGCGCCAATATAGCCTCGGTCGCCGACGCCACCAGTGTTGATGACGATGCCCAGGATGATGAATCCAAGGCATGCCGCGATCTTGATCATGCTGAGGACGAACTCAACTAAGAAGGGGTCAGACGGGTTGATGCTGCATCTCGGGCTTGCCCATTGGTTCTTGCTTACCTTCGCCATATCCACGCACGCCAAAAATCTGGATTACACATAAGACGACCAGAAATACGGTCACCCAGACGCCCATGCTAATGTCTTCCCGCCAGTATTCGATTGTGATAGAGGCCGCGATAAGCTCGAAGGGGAGGATGGTCAACCAAGAGAGGGCGTAGTCCCAGCCAACGGCGAAACCCCTGTGCCGCAACTGTGAGCTTTGCCTGGCTATCAAAGAGACGGAGAATTGGCATAACCTACCATGAGGGATCGACGAAGCGGACAACGTAAGTGTAAAAGGCGCCGTTGACAGGGTACAGGACAGCGAGCTCGGCCATGGCCTGGCAGGTGAACAACAACATGATGCCCACAATGGTGTAGCAGATGATCTAGAATGGTCAGCCGCATTTCATTCAACGTCGGCAGCCCGCGTAACTTACCAGAGATGCTGGCCCGCCCTTTGACAGGGCGCCGCCGGAACCGACGAAGAGACCAGCTCCAATGGCACCGCCTGTGTGCCGAAACTCGTCAGTCTTACCGAGTCACCAGAGGCTAGCTTGCTTGGAAAGGTAAGTCGAACGTACCAATGGCAATCATTTGCATATGGCGATTTTTGAGGTCCTTCTTCAGCGTTCCGCCGCTGATGCCGGCCTCCTCATCGTGGGAGCCATTGTCGATATCGACGGCCTCCTTGACCGGCAACTTCTCGGGGTCTGCGGCCATCATTGCTTCACCAGCAGTAAAACGAACCAAGAGGCCTCAAATCGATGTGTCGAACAAGCCCGAGAGCCTCGTGAGGATTGTCGGGACGAAGGGAGGGAATATAAGGTACTCCCGTCCTAACTGTAACACGGCGAGACCGTGAGCTTGGAAACACAACCCCACTCAGGATGAACGGCCGCGATAAGGCAAAGTGCCATCTCGTAGGATCTCGAACCTGGGGCGTAGATAGCTGGCTCCCAAGTTGTCGAGGCCGAGGCCGTTACTGGCTTGGTGCACTGCCAACCAGCGGTGCAGCTCCCCGAACGGTAAGACGGCGCAACGTTGAGATATTCTCGTGCATCCGAGATCTCCCCAAGAACCCAGGGAGAGCCTTGCCTCCCTGCATGTAGCAGGCCGACGTGCATGGGAATGCACCGCTGACGAGCCAAAATAGGGTCTGTGACACCTCGCCCATTGGATCAAGCCTGCGTGTGGTGCCCGTCTTCCTTCCGCCGCCTGCTCGCCTCGACCTCCCACATGTGCTCATCGCTCATGCCGTTTCTAGAAGGACCAAAGGCGTCCACTCTTGGCTTCCCAAGGGCCCCTGCTGGCTTCGACGCGACAGGCGTGGCGACTGTGACACTAAGGTCGATAGCCCATCCCATGAGCTTGGAGAAGGTCTGATGCGTTGCGCATGGTTGGCCTGAAGATCGATCGTTTTGATATGTGAATAATCCCCAATTGGTCGACGTGCCGGGCCCACGGCTCAGTGCATCAGTAGGGCCTAGACTCTGGCCAGATGTTTCTCCATCACCCACGCTCCCTTCGATCTGCTGGTTCCTGGATTCGGCCCTGATTTAGTCCGCCAAGCAAACCGTCAATATCCCTCTCGGGCATTTATCTCAAAAGCGTTCAAGGGCCGCCACCACCGAGTTGCTGATAAGGCGGTCCAAATGGGGAAGGTGAGCGGCGGCGCCGACCCCCGCAACTATAAATCCTTAGATTTGAGTTGATTGTCACAGGTCAGTTCAAGGTTCCTTCATCGCTTACCGACAACAATACCATATAGCCAGGCCAAGCCTCCTCGTTCTCTCTCTAGCAACTTGTTCCGCCGCTCTTTTTATCATGAACAGCTGTCATATAATTTGAGATTCATCCTATTGACGATACAAGTTTGCGATTTGGATGAGGTGGGCAATCTGGTGCGGATGCTTTAAGCTTCTGCCAAGCTTCCCGAGGCTTTCCAGTGGAGGAGCTTCTTCAGCTTGGACGCTAAACGCTTTATTGCTTAGCGTGCCGTGGGGCTCTTCCGACTTCAGTACGCCAGCTTTCTGCAGCCTCCCCGCGTCTCTCACCCAACCTGATTCCACTCGAGCGTCACTTGTAGGTAATTTGGTCATCCAATTGCTAATAAAAGACTTGTCGATGCTTGAGTGCTGTAGACCTCCAGATACAGTTCCGGGCAGCGACAGGGTATAGATGTGGGTCTGCACCACATAGATTTTAGAACTGAAAATAGAGCGGGGTGGTACCGCCTGATCGTGTCACAGACAACAACTGGGCGTTACGTGCTTGTGTTCGCAACCCAAACACAATGACCAAAACAGGACACCGACGGCCTGGGTTTGACCGGCTCCTTGGACGGAAGTCGAGTACTCGGAACGTGCGGTCGCCGGCAGGAGCTCATTCAGGGCTGTCGCGGACAGCCACCAGAAAAAGCACACGTTTCTTCAACACCAAATGAAGCCAACGTCATGGTCGCGATATGCAACGTACTCCGTCTAAAACCAGGATTCTCTCACCTGACAGTAAACAAGCTATACCTCAGCCTCCACGGCTCCCCTCCCTTCCATCCTCGCAAACCGAAACTCAAATCCCTCCACAACCGGAGCGTCCCTCTCCTGAACCAGTCCCCTCTCATACAGAGCCAACCACACGGCATCCGCATTGACCGTCTCCAACGCCTCCCTCAGCTCCCCGTGGCGCGGCAACACATCCAATACCAGCCCCAGAATATCATCAAACATGTCATCCTCCAACCTGACATATCCCACAATCGCCGTCAACAACCCCAACGCCGCCTCCCAGACCTGCGACGCCTGCGAGAACCGGCCCAGCGCCGCCGCCGGGGAGGAACTTTTCACAACACCCACCCCTTCACCACCACCACCACCCCCCAACGGAACCAATATCCCCTCCCCCACCCTCCCTCCTCCACCATCCCACCTCCCGACCGTCCCCTTCCCCTTCCCCATCCTTTCCATCCTCAAACCATAAACATCCGCCCTAACCTTCCTCACCCACCGCCCCAAAGCCCCCCACCACTCCGTCTTGAACCTCGAACCCAAAAAGTCCCCCGCCGCCCGACAAAGCCCCGCCAGCGCGCCACACGCCGCTACAGCGACGTACGGCTCCGGGTCATACAGCCTCGCCAGCACAACCGGCCAGACGGCGTGGATGAGCGGCAGGAAGGCGTTCTCGTCTGGTGCCAGGGCGGGGCTCACGGTGGCGACAAGTTCGAGGAGCGATTTGCGGAGGGTTGGGCTCGGCGAAGTCAGATGGTGCTGGGTCAGGGAGAGAACGCGGGTAAGGAGGGTGTAAGTTGGGGTTTTGGGTTTCTCGAGGGATTGGTCGGCGGGTGGGGGGGGTTCGGTTTCGTCCGAGTCAGCGTCTTGGTCCGAATCCGGGTTGGTTAGCTTCTCGAGGAGGGAGGTGGCTTCGTCTTTTGCGGGGCCCCAGTGTTGTTGGGGAAGGGGCAGGATGGGTTCTTCTTCCTCTTCTTCTTGTTTGGAGCGTGTGGCTCGCTCGAGACGCTTGGTGAGGGTTTCGAGGATGCTGGGGATGCCGGCGGATTCGGCCTTCTTTTTGCGGTGGTTTATGGCTTTATGGTTGGCGTCTGCGAGGAGGAGCATGTCGGACTTGACGCCTTGAGTTACCACCTCGGACAAGACGGAGAAGAGACTCTCGACAAAAACGGGGTAGCCGTGGTAGTTGTCGAGGGCTGCGAAAATCGCCGCAACGACGTCGTCAAGGAAAGGTATCAGCCTCGGTCCCGTCAGACGGATCACCATGGTGAGGACCTTGGTGGAAGCTGGGGAGATATCGAATGTGTTCAGCCGCAGGGCTATCGAGTTGACCATGTAGTCTGCATTGTCGACAATCAGGTCGGAGACGCTGTCATATCCACAGGAGGCGGCGATAATGTTTAGGGTTGTGATGGCGTGCGCCCGGAGTTGCCGCGACTGTGAACCAAGAAATGTGGTGACGGGGTAGAGCACATCAATGAGCTCTGGACGGAAGTCTAGCTGGAGGCGGGAAGCGGCGAATGCTGCTACCTCTAGAGCGATAGCCTCTATTCGCCAGTCCTCTTCCACTGCGTCCGAATGCGCGGAGAGGACAGATGCTGAGAAGTCATAGAGCTCCCGGAATGTCTCCTCCTGATGTCTGGATTGCCCAAGGGAGGAAAGATCCAACAGGTCGTCTATCTCAGAAGACTGCGCGTAGGTTGATTTCAGGAGTTCAAAGGCAAGCCAGAAAGAGGCGACCTGGTTCACCCCTTGAGAGTCCCGGACATGACCTAACATGGAGGCTGCTAGTTTGATCTGCTGGGCCGGTGAACCAATGCTGGATATCAAGGCGCTAATCTCTTTCCTCGTCGCCTTCTGGCTCTCTGAGCCCAGCAAGACGGGCGAGTAAGTTGCAGTTTCTAACCCCGACCTCACCAGATCTGTGTTCGTCGCGACGTCTGCTCCAGTATCATCCACAATTCTGGGCTGCTTCGAGCTTCTTATTAGTGATATGATGCTGTCCCGGAGTGAGTCTCCCAAGGCATCATCGAGCGTCGATGAATCCATCTGCATCGCCGCGGACAGCTTGCTGCCTCGGAGGATACTCCTGATGGCCAGGTGCTTGACCCTTTCGTCACTGGACTGCATAACCCGAGGCAAGCCGGTTATCCAGTGATATAGGGCAGATTTCATGCTGTCCACAAGCTCCGGGTAGACGCCGGCAAGGTCCTGGAGGCTGGTTTGATGACGTGACCTAGTGTCGTCGTCTTCTTCCAGCACCATGGCACTCTCCACCAACATCGACTGGCAGTCGACGAGTGAGGAATGACATTGATCCAGAAGGGCAATGCAGAGTCTGTGAAGGGCTGCCTGCACAATGTCCGACTTATGCGACCTTAGCCTGAGAATTGCGGCCAAGGCGATCTTTACCTGGGCGGCGGTCGCCCTTAACCAAGAGGCGGTGAGTTTGCCCGGGGGATTCGGGTTTGGAGCTACGCTGGTAGCCTCAGCGTTGGTGTTGGCTTGATTCAGTGTCTCCAGCTCCTTGAGTGTTCCTCGAACTTTGATGTCACTGAGGACATTGACCAGAACCAGTTGAAGAAGATCCAGACAGCTCAAGATCACCGTCCTTTGAGTATGGTTTGCCCGGGGTGGGGAGAGGACCTTTGCGAGAGCCGATACCGTCCCTGGCAGAAACTGGGCGAGAGTGGTGTTATCCTTGATCGTGGTGAAGACCGCCCGTAGACATTCAACCGCCTCCAGCTGAACTGATGAGGCTACCCCTTCGGTCATGCCGTCCAACATAACCGTGACACTGTGGCCGAGAGCTGGTATTAATCTCCTTTCAGGCGACGAATCCGGCGATGCAGCAAGATGAGACGGCTGGGCAATGCTGACCAGAGCGGCAAGAGTGCGGAAGCCCTCGATGATAGTTTCCTCTGGCATGTCTGGCTTCGGCTGGTCCGGCACTCCGCCGATAACGAACGAGAGGAATACCAGCAGCTGCTGGAAGAGCTGGGGTGATGCTTTAGCTTTCCAGCCATGCTGTATGAGCTCTCTCAGCAGGCGAATGATGGCTTCGATGACACGCATGGAATAGTGGCCCCGGTCCCGGAGGAGGTAAGACAATGGGAAGAAGACATAGTCGGCCAGCTTTTCGTCCAGAATGGCAACATCCTTGGCTGCTTGGGCAGCCCAGAGGTCGATGAGAGCCTCAAGCAGCCTCAAAACCTCCTTCGAGTCGACAGCCTTGTCCTTGGGGCGGAGGGCCAGTTGGCTAAGAGGGACACATACTCGTTTCAGCTACACGCTCGATGCTCTCTGGTCAGTATCAGCTGGATGAGAAAGGGTTGGGCAAACCCCTGTGAAGTCAAAGCGACCGCTCACCTGCTGAAAGAAGTTGGTGCGCTGTGCCAAAGGACTCACGGACGCCATGGTGCGAGAGAAAGCACATGGTGTCTAGAACTTGGTGGAGTATGCAGGGGGTAAGTAACCAAGATCTTATTGTTTATGTCCTGGTCACAGCACGTTTGCCTCAAACAAGGAGGCTATTGTCGGGTGCTTAATGTGTACGGATCCGTAAGGGTGTAAGTTATGAACAGTGATGACGTTATGTTCTATGTAAACCCAGTAATTCTCTACGCAGATTGAAATCGCTCTCAGGTTAGTCTGTGTCATGTTTTACGCCACTTGCAATATCTTCGTAATGGGTCAGTTATGCATGTGTAAAGAAAAGATGCTTCCGATACTCAATCCTCATGATAAACAAGGAGAGCAACCAAGGCATGCCGCCCTACTGAATTTTTACCTGTGCTTGGATGCTGCTCCTGGTTCATCATGCTATGTTTCCTCGTGTGCAATAGTACGTTCCTAGGTAATGTCCTATTGTAAACTACACACGGTCCTGACCTACCAGACCAGACGCCAAGGCCGAGCCTCCATCGCTCGAACAAGTTCCAAAACCAGCCAACCCCTCGCAACCTCATCTTCAACTTCTCTCAGTCTGTCGATCCTGCCGGAAATTGACTCACACAGTCAAAATTCCCTCCATCGCAACCTAGTAAGATGCCTCCCGCCAAAAAGAGAAAGATAGCACCCTCCAGCGAGGAGCAAGCGGTGCCCGAGAAGGCGGCAAAGCACGAGACAAGCGATGAGCCCTCAGCCGATGGACCAGCCGCTGAACAGACAGCCGACAAGGATCCATCATCACTGCCAGCAACAACAACCGCTGAACTGTCTTCCTCCTCCGTCATCCCAGCAGCCACTGCCGCCCAGGAACGTCTCGCCCGATTCCGCGCGCTGCAAGCCCGCGCCAAGGCGTCCTCTGACCAGAACCTGAAGGAGGCAACCAAGGAGTCGCAACGGCTAGCCACCGACCCAACCCAACTCACGGCACTCAACCGCAAGCACGCCATCGCCTCACACAAGCTGCTCAAAGCCGACATTGAGGAGGCCGGCGGGGATTTTGAGCGCAAGCGGGCCTGGGACTGGACCATCGAGGAGACGGAGCGCTGGGACAAGCGCATGCGCAAGAAGGAGGCGCACCGCGACAATACTGCCTTCACCGACTACGCGCGCGAGAGCGAGAAGGCCTACAAGCGCCAGCTGCGCAACATGGGCGGCCCCGACCTGGAGCGCTACACGCGCGAGAAGATGGCCGCCATCGAGAAGGCCGCCGCCGCGGGGACCCTGGACATTGTCGAGACGGAGGACGGTGAGATGATTGCCGTCGACAAGGACGGGACCTTTTTTAGCACGGCCGACTCGACCGCCTTCGCGCAGCACAAGCCCGACAAGGCTGCCGTCGACCGACTCGTGGCAGATCTGCGCAAGGCTGAGGAGGCGTCGCTCAAGAGGAGGAAGGAACGGATGGCGAAGAACGGGGACGACGGAGGCGACGTCACATATATAAACGAGAAGAACAAGCAGTTCAACCAGAAGCTGGCACGCTTCTACAACAAATATACCGCCGAGATTAGGGAAAGCTTTGAGCGTGGTACCATGGTTTAGTGGGGACGGCTTCAGGGTGATTTGTTTCGGTCATGATAGCGAACGGAGTTGGGTTGGGTATTGAGTTAGATATTGTACATGCACCGTCTAAACTACCTATACACGGAGGTGACACAGTGATGATACATTGAGTTTGGGGTTCACCCACCCCTAGAGCATCGTCTTTCTCCACGCCCTGTGTGCCAGCTCCTTCAACTGCGGCATTTCCACCGGTCCCTTCACAGTCTCGTCAGCCAGCGCCTCTACCACAGCATCGGCAACCAGATCCGCCTTCAGCGGCTTCGTCGCCACCGCCCCAAAAAACCCACCCAGGACACCCCTTGTTAACCCATTAACCGCCGACCCCGCCGTCGCCAAAGCCGCGAGCGCCATCGTAGCGGCCCTCGACTGGTCGTACATGAACGGCGGCCTGAAAAACACCCCCCTCATCTCGGGAAACTCCCTCGCCACCACCGCCTCGGCCTCCCTTTTCGTAGTAATATACCTCGAAGGCAGCACCGGCGCCCCGGCCGCCGCGGAAACGAACCCGAAAGCCTTGACCCCTTCCTTGGCAGCCTCCTTGGCCAGGAGGATTGCACTGTCCCGGTTCATCATCTCGTACGTCAGCTGCGCGGGCGAGGTGGGCGGCTCGACACCGGGCTCGGCGGCGCCCTCGTCGCGGACCCGCTCGAGCGGGTTGCGCGAGTGCGCGCCCTTGGCCGGGCTGAAGGCCTTGGCCAGCCCCGAGAAGGGTGACTCGCGGCCCGAGATGACGCCCTTGTAGTCGGCTTCCAGCAGGATGCCGAGAGTGTGCACGACATAGTCGGCGCCGTGCAGTAGCGACGTCCATTGCGCGGGGCGGAAGATGTCGCCGCGCTCCCACGCGACTTTGTGAGACCAGGAGGGAGGGGTGGGGGAGGAGGTGACCGTTTCCCAGCGGGGAGCGCCCGAACGGCTGGGGAAGCGGTTTAGATATCGAATTGGGTTTTCCAGTCGTAAGAACTATGGGCGGATGAGGAGACGTACCTGACTGACGTGACGTCCCAGTCGCGGGCTACGGCTGCGCGGCATATTCGCGAGCCTAGGAAGCCGTTGCCTCCGAAAACGACTATTCTTTTCGTTGCGGACATTGTGTGTGGTGTGAGCCCATGAGCTTAGTGACGCATGAGGTAGGTAGACTCGATGCTTTGAGTAAGTGCAAGAACTTCTCGGGTCGACGAGAATCCCAAGCCCGAATAAGCTTGTGAACAGGAAGAGGGTCGTGTTCTCAGGGCCCAGACAGTGTTAAGAACCCGTACAATGCCTCAGATGTCAAAGCAGATGGTTTTGCTGGAGCTTAATGTTCCTATCTTCGGAAGCCCAGGAGAGGGCCATGGGAGAGCTAGAGTGAGCTTCAATCATGTCATCTCAACGGGAGTTGCAGGGGTTCTGGTTACAAGGGTTCAACCGTCGTTCACGAGGTGGTTCCACTCGTCATAACCGCCGGGGATCTGGAACCAAAATCTGCCCCAGAAGGCTGATGACCTGGTGAGCTTCCATTTCGCCTCTTGCATCTCGCGGCAACCGAACTCATTCGTAGGTGTCTTAAAAATAGGTCCCGTAGTCTAGTATCAGCGGGCTCCAAACTTCCTACCGGTTGGGGCGGCAGCAATTTGATTCAGTTTCGAACATGAACCGCTCGCTACCTAGTAATACCGCTTCGGTAGTTGCTCGCAGGCATCATTGATGGCAACAACCTCAACTATGTGCCTTGACCATAAAATCACTGGGCTGGCTAAATCGCTTATATTGTACCTGGTAGATACCTCAAATACAAGCCTGAGTCGTGCTTAAAGGCCGTCGTCCTCACCAGGAATTCCAGCATAGTCCTCCTGTTCATCGTCGCTATTCATGACGCACATCTCCGGCGTCGCCTTGCCCTTGAATCCTATCGTCGGCTCGGAAGGCAAATCCTCGCAACTGTCATACGCAAAATCCGACCCCACGAACGCAAACGCCTCTGGCACGCCATATCGCTGTAAAACCTCGCCCCTACCATCCATCTTGGCATCGCACCTGAACCTCGTCAGCGCAGCGAACCGAACCCTCCCGTCGTCCCTCGCCGTCTTTGCCTTCGCCAGTGCCACCAACGCCTTGGTAAGCCTCTCCCTCACAATTTCCCCCGCAATTTCCCCCGCCTGCATGTCGGGTCCCGCCAGGCACAGCAACTCGATATTCGGCGGCAGCGAGACGTTAGGAGCTGGTCATCTTTGCCGTCGTCGCCATCTGTGACGGAAGACCTGTTTCTTTGCACACGGTACTGACATTGGGGAAGACGTGATTTAGGGCCGGGAAGCGAGCCAGAGTGGTGTGGGTGGCTTCGGAAGAGACGTCCTGCGAGTGATGCGACATGAAGCCGGCAGCATCCAGGGCACGAAAGTCGAGGTGCAGCGATGAGAGGGTGGCAGAGTGCGGAGAGGCGTGTGAAAGCGTCGACGGGCTGAAAGTGCATGTCGTAGTCGACTGCATGTACAAAGATAGGACAGGGAGTGTTTGCGAATTAGCGTAGATATACAAAGGCGGTTATTGATGGAGTGGTCAGTTCAATGGAGAGATGGGGGGTGGGCATTGCCAGTAAACCTGCAAAATCCATTGTACAGGGCCACCACCGGCGCGGAGACCTGGCCTCGTAGTGAACGTCTTCAATCCTGGGCTGCCCCGCGTGAATCCAGCAATACCGACAAGTCCTCGTCATAAAGCCGGCCGTGGGTGAGTCGGAGCGCTAATACTGAGTGTAAGCCCTGTAATTTGATCTGGTCAATCCTCCCACACATGTGGAGGTTGAGGGTTGACAAGCTGCTGCCCTTGCTCCTGCTGGCCGCCACCGCTTCCAAGATGCGCTCGGCGTGGTGTTTCAAGAAAAACACCCATCTGTCAGAGCTGGGGCAGAGGTCGAGTGTCTTCAGTTTTGCGAGCACCGCTCCGGCACTGGCGCTGCTCGACAACACCGAGTAGAGAGTCTGGCGGTAGTCGCGCGAATACCAAGATGGTTGATCCGGCTGCTGCTGTTCAGCGCTCTTGCGGCAGCTGAAATGTCCGTTGGACGAGTCATAGCCGTGTTCCTTGCTGCAGTGCAGGCAGAAGTGGCCCAGAATGAGCGAGAGCGTCTCGACTGGTAGGGTGCCGAGATTGGGTGCCATTGAGAAGTCAACCCAGAAAGGGGATCTCTTTGTCCTTTGGAAGATGTGGCGGGTCTGCAAGGATGGCGGGGTGAACCAGGAACTGAAATCTACCCCACAAGGCTGATCCCGTTGATCCTGCATCTTGCATTGACTCTCCCAGAAACCGAATTCTGACCGACCAACACTAGCGAGTACTAGTAGGCGTCTGCAGAGTCTTCACCATGGCACCACCGACAGGCAAGCGCGTAAAAGGCGTGCAAATTTTCCGGCCCTTTGTCTACGGCACCACGGCCAAGCCATTCGACGAGAACACCAACCCCAAACCGCCCGGCGTCCCGGACGACCACACCCACTCCTGGACCGTCTTCGTGAAGGGCATTGACGATGTGGACATTACCTACTGGCTGCGTAGGGTGCAGTTCAAACTCCACGAGTCCATTCCCAACCACGTACGAAGTGCGCTTCCCGTCCTATCCTTCCTACTCTCCATTTCACCCAAACTCAACGACGCTAACCACCTCCCCCGCGCTGCAGTGATCGAAGGCGAAAAGGGCAAGCCCTTCCTCCTCCACGAGACAGGCTGGGGCGAGTTCGAGATCGCCATCAAACTCTACTACGTGCCCGAATCCGCCGAGAAGCCCCAAACCCTCTACCACCACCTGCGCCTGCACCCGTACGGCCGCACCGAAGAAGAGAAAGAAGCCATGCGCCTGAACGGGGGCCAGGTGATCTCCTGGGCGTACGAGGAGCAACTCTTCAACGAACCATACGAGCCCTTTTACGAGATCCTCACCTCGGGGGCCTTGCCCGCCTCCTCGGCGTCGTCATCCCTCTCCAACAAAACCGGTTCCAAATCGGGCGGCGGTGGGAAGGGCAAAGACAAAGACCATGGCAAGCAGCCGGTCCGGTCCGAGGGCGGAGTGCTGGAGAGGAGCGCCATGATACCCCTCACAAATCGCCCCGGCCAGCCGTTCAGTAGGGAGACGGAGCAGGTTGAGATCAAGAAGCTGCAGGAGGCCCTGGTCAAGGTGGAGGAACTAATGAACAGGACCAAGGAGGAGGTGGCGAGGAAGGAGAAAAGGTTAAAAGACCTGAAGGCGGAGGCGGCGAAAGCGTAGCATCAGTCTGAACTGAAGTGTAGATGTGGGAGGGATTTAGGAGTTCAGCACATCTGGCAGCGGATCTGTAGTATTTTTCATTTGGCGATACCATCCGGAATGGCAGGGAAAGGCGTTTGGTGTTATGGCGGGCGGGTCAAAGTCAGGATGTGGAAAAGGAGTACCCGGGTCATTTGTGAGTTACTGATAATCTGGGTCCAACCGACCGGGTGACGGCAACAGAGCATGGGAAACAAACCACGGACAATCATGCATACGATGTGCATCTTGAATTGATTCTAGAGATGGGAGTGTTCAAGAAGTTCCCGTCCATAGTATAACCGCTATCCCAGCCGGGGACTTCCCCCGAGCCGAACCGGCATCCTCCTAGCCACGCACTTTCCGTCACACACTTATCCCACATATGGCATACATAACAAGAACCGGAACAACCCTTCAGGCCAAAGCCACCACTACAACAAAAGGAAAGAACACACAAGAAGTAGCAGTTAGTTAACCTTGAGAAGTGCCTCCCAGTCGCTCCTTGCCCGCTGTCCAAGCAGGTGGAACACGACCTCCTTCCGTCTAACCTGATATCCACAACCACTCCCAAAACAATCTCTCTCAAAGGTGCCCTCGGTATATTTTTCTCGACCGCCTACTCCAGACTCCCAGCAACCGATTCAAGACATTAGGCGTTATGCCCAGGTCGCGCTAAACGCCATGCCATCCGTCAAAAGAAAACGAAGAAGGGACACTGACAAAGGAGAGGAGGGTAGGTAACACGGGCTATTAGAGCAGAGTGGTGGTACATCAACGCGCCTCATACGCAGGTGGAGGGGCGTCGTCCCGATCATCCCAGAATGACGGATTGCGGTTCTTCTCGTCGTACACCCTGCGCGCGATCTCGCCCGCCATCTTCATGATCCAGGCCTGCTCGAGGATGACGGACGACGTGTCCGACATGGGCCGTGACCGCCTCCATTCCGCTTTGCTATCGGTAGGAATAGCGTCCGCGATAGGCGCAGGTGAGGTGATCGCCTGCTTCTCGGACGACTGAACGGTTGGCTGTGACGCAGGAGCGATACCATTGATCGGGACAGAAGGGATAGGCACATCAGTGTTCTTGGAGGGCTCCCGCATGGAGGATCTCCGAGGCTGTTGGAGATCCGACGACCGGCTGAAGCGCACCCTGCTTGAGACAGGCTCCTCCTCGGGTACCTCCAGAATTGGATGGGGCATAACCGGTTCTGACATGGGCGGAGCGGTGGAGGCAATTTCGGAACTCTCATCTCCCTGCTCGCTATTGACCTCGGTCTCAGCCTTGCGGCGTAAATTAACAACGCGCGTCTTCTTTTTTCGGCCGGCTTTGCTGTGTCGGCCTGCGCCGAGCGACAAGCCCGCGGTGGCGGAGTTTAGGTGAACCATGGAAGGTCTAGACGGGAGGGAACCGTGGTCCTGGCTGCCGCCGTCTGAGAAGGTGTAGGTATGAGCACTAGCATAGGATGACGATCTGACAAGGTTCGGCGTCGAAAGCGGTGGCGTGTTTGTTGCGTCAACCTTGTCCGGTCCAGCCCAGGCCCTGAACAAGACGTCCTTGGGCGCCGAGGTGTCTAAGGACGATGTCACCTGAGCATTGGTAATGTCCGACAATCGGAGCAGGGTCTTCTGCGAGAACAGTAGTTGCGCTTCTGGCCCTCCATCAAGTGAGAGCTCTGATATCGCGGCAGGGTCGAGAACATGTCCATGCAGATCCACGGGATCCTGGGGCGGTGTAGCTAGCGGGTTCACGCCATGCTCATCCGCCTCTTTCGGCTCTTCGTCCTCTTTGACAATCTGATCCGGGCACCAGAGCTGGAGTGACAGTCGATGGATGATTGCAGGTAACTCGTCCATCATCAAGTCGCGCAACTTGCCCTCAATGGTTCGTTGCAGGTAGTCGCGGACGAACTGGATCGAGTCGAACGTCGACGAAACCTTGAGAGACTCGAGGGGGTCATTTCGAAACACTATTGTCAACCCCTTTTGTTTGGAAAAGACCAAGATGATGAATGCTGATAGCTTGATCTCGGACAAGGTGATCTGAAGCGGTATTGTGAGGCTTGATGCGGCCGCTAGTGGCTGTGGGGATGTGAAGCTTGGCTTGGCTGAGAGGTAGGTATTGAGAGGGTTTGCCTGCAATGTTGATATATTAGCCATGTTATAGTCTAGCGTCGTTTGATCCAGCCGCGGCTGCAACCCCTGCCCGGAGATTCGTGATCATTTGCGAATCAATGCGCCAAGCATCTCGTGGATTTTTCCAAGCTTTTCCTGCTTCCAGAAACCCCAGGGCCAAAGGGAATCAGGCCGAACAGGTTTCGCGACGAAGAAGCTTGAGAGGTAGTCAGGCACTTGCCACCGTTCCCATCGGCGTAGAGACTTAACAACAACTCTGCATGCTTCAGGATTCGACTGTCGCGGTCAGTTCGCCCTACTCCCACCTAGGAAACATAAAAGGGAACGGAAACCCGTAAACCGTTGCGCGGGAGTGATGGGCTCTTGAGTGGACAAGAAGCGACGAGTGTATCTTCCAGGGCGTCGATCGGTTGATTGGATCCCATTAGAAAATATCGGCCTACCTGAACTCTCGTTTTGAGCGTCAAGAAAGCATCCCCCGAGTAGCACATCTTGAAAATGCCTCTGAAACGGTCCTCGGCCAAGTCGCCAATCTCGAGAATCTCCAGGTCGGGTGGCACGGAGCCGAGGTTGAACTCGGTCACGATAATGTCATCGACGATAATGGGTGGCTTCGGCGATTTGTTCAGGGCCGTCGTCAGGAGATCGCGTGCGCGCTTGTAGAAGCCCGCGTCTGCCGTCAGAGGCGACCAGTTGAAGTTGAAAGCCATGTTGAACTGGCTCCCGTGCTAAAGATGCATCGCAACCAAAGTGTTTTGGACTTGACAAGCCCAATGGCGCAGAAAGGAAGATGAATCGGATGCGACGACGATGGTCAATGCAATCGGCGTACCGTGGTCGCAGAATCTCGAGAACGCGTCGGCGGGTATTGAGGGCGAGGTCTTCAGAGGTGCCAGGTTGGCAATGCGAATTCGGGCGGACAGTTGTGTTTCGTTTCGAAAGGGAGGTGCGGAGGGATGACGCTATCCGATGGACACTCGGGGAAGCAGTTGGTCTTGAGCGAAATTTTGGCCTTGTGCCAAGAGCGCGTGTGTCTTGCAGACCTTTATGACGCTCGAGATTGGTCCCGGCAGTGGGCTGACTGGGATCGCGTAGCCCACTCAAGACAAACCCCGGCTCCAGCTGATTTCAGGGACCTATATCCTGAAATTTGTGTTATGCACTGCTTGATGCTTCAAAACAGGCATCCGGCAAAAAAAAAAAAAAAAAAAAAAAAAAAGTCATCTGTCTAGCAGCCTATTGCAATGCTTCCATAACCAGGAATGAACGGGGAATTCTGTTCACCGCTACCAGGTAGGTATCTATTCCGAGGTCACTGGTGCACCTCACAAAGCCGGCTGCTCCCCAGGCTCCACACCCCAGAATCTGAACTACACGCGACCGTTTCTGGGAAGTCCACAAACAAAACCCACACAAAACCGGCGCCCTGCCTGCGGCCCGGCTGCATCATCTGACTGAGACCATCATCTGGTAGGTGACAAACTGGAACAAAACCCAGCATTTGGTAAGCATTTAAGCATCCGATGGCGAAGCGAGAAGTTCACTCAGCCTGTGGTCGAAGACCAGAAGTCTTGAATCCTTCCGCTCAGATAATGCTCAGGGCCTCTGTGTAACTGATTGTTTCACAGTAGTAGTTGGGTCCAAGTCGCCGTAACCAGAGATCGCCCATCAGAGAAACAGAAGCAAACAAGCCATAAGACAACTCGACACCAAGAGCACAACAACGGACTCGCTCATGGATATTTTTTCATTATTGACCATGAAACCGGTTTCAGCAATGACAGGCGTCATTTGTGCACATAAGAACGCCAGCCAAGGACAGAAGGGTACAGACTGACTGCAGCGACCTTGGCCAATCCGGATTCTGTCGAGTCTCATGCCCAACACATTGACAGTCCTTATCATCACATCCTCATCAGTGCCGATTCATAATGTCGCCCTCGGTTCCACTATCCGGTATCCCGGCATTACCATGTTCAGCAGCCGACCACTATGAGTTCAAGCTCGTGGGTGAAGGAGCATCCAATGTCGTCTTTGAGGTTGTTGTGCAACCCAATGATGAGAGCAGTTCCAGCATCTTTCAGGGTATGGTGTCTTCGGTTTGTACACCTATCACCGTTGTCTAATGTACTTTCCAGGGAATCTCTTACGAGTTCCAAAAGCGGGAACCAAGGCACACACCTATGTGGAGCTCCAAGAGTACTGGGAGGCTGTCGTGAAGCCTCTATTTGAGCCAGAAGACCTGGTCCAGCATCGCCTCGTCCATCTCGGTGGCGAACAGCTGGTGTTGCGCTTGAATGCCGTCCTAGCAAAGAATGAGGACATCCGCCGGCCCGATTTCAGGGGAAGCAGGGTAGCGGCAGCCGAGTATGGGATGCTTGTGGAGGACATGCGGCAGAGTATGTGACCCTGTCTACCTGTGGTTTGATTTTCAAGTCTGACACACCTCGTTACAGGGCAACCCAACGACTTGACTCTCGAGTTCAAACCCAAGTGGCTCGCCCAGTCCCCTAATGCGCCCCCATCGGCGACCCGCTGCCGGAACTGCGCCCGCGAAGCCCTCAAACACCACACCAAACACACCAATCATCGCGACTCACCACCAATTCTCTGCCCCCTGGACTTCCTAACCTGCGCCACCTCCCCAGCAGCGTTCACCAGAATTGCCGACCACCTCTGTTCCCTCAACCCGCTCATACCTTCCCCCAAAACAACCCACCCCGCCCAATACAGCCGCCTCCTCTACTGGCTGCAAACCAACACCGTCCTCCCCCGCCTCCGCGCTGCTCAGCTGGATAATGACGGCCAAGGCCCGCTCCAGGCCGATGCCCATGACCCCAAGTTCCAGCTGGCCATGACGCTGCGCGACTGCACCTGCTTCATCCGCGTCCCCTACGACCCTGCTCTGCCCGTCGAGGCGAAGCTGGCTGACCTCGACAAGAAGAACTGGGCGGCCAAGCTGGGCTACTGGCAGGCCATGGAGAGACGGCTCATCGAGGGAGGTTACTACGAGGGAAGGGAAGCTGTGAAGGTGAGGACAGATTGTCAGCTTGAGAGGGGAATTGTTAATGAGTCGACCGATCAAAGGGAAGGAAGCTAAAGCGAGTGTCGATTCTGGTTTATAGATGTATCAGAAGGTTTGTAAGAAGCACAATTCTTCCGACCTCAATTCGATGCACAAAGACAGAGTTAGTAGTTGACTCTAGAAGAGGCACTGGAAGAAAAAGCGCTACAATGGGAATCAAAAAAGAGAATTGTGCTGGCTCTCCAAGCCGGGCGCGGGTTGGCAGCCCAGGAGTTGATCAACTTGGCTCACGGTTCTCACTGCGCCATAGACACGTCTGAGCGCTTATGCTGTTCTTGGAAAGTGGTCCCACTGGCCTCCTTTACGAAAGCTCCCTTCACTCCCCCGACCTATTTTTGTACCTGGCTGTCCAGTCACCTAGCTGCTACTCACAAGACGTACTAGCGTTTAAGTGTGCTTACTCACTGATTAATACCTGGGCGGGACAGGAGATATCTGGGACCAGATCAAAAGGGCCAACAACCGCCATGCTTCGTAGCCTGTGGATTCCTACTGGTTGACTTCAAATCGGTTGGCCAGAATATCCAAGCAGAAGCACCCTACACTGAACGCCATACTTGTCAAACACATGCCCAAGTATTCAAGCCCATGCGGACATATCATCATGCCTAAGCTCTCACACTCCCGCCGCGGTAAAACTCAACACACTCCCCGCCGCCAATCCGCCAATAAGACACGTCCCCATGAACCCGCCCGCCGCCTCCCTCTCGTCCTCTGCAACCCACTCGCCAGCAGCCATCATGCCACTCGACCCCAACCACCCATTCGTCAACCCAAACGGAAACTGCACCACGACCAGGTAAAACAAATCGCTCCCCACCACCGCCCCTTTCCCATGCAGGTTACACATCAAATACAGCGGCAAGAATGCGGCCCTGGCCAGACTAATCACGAACAACGCCTGCGGCCTATGGCGCAGCGAGAATCGCGGCAGCATGGTCGACACGCGGCCTGCCAGATCGCCCAGGTTCCAAAAGAAGAAGGCCAGGGGGATGAACGCGCCGGGCGAGAACAGCTTGCCGGCGCCGGACGGGTCGTGCACCGAGAGGATCTTGGCGGTGAAGACGGGGAAGAACATGGTCACTGCGAAGCAGGTAAACACGGAGGCGGCGATCCAGCGGAGTTTGAGGAAGAGAGTTGGGAGCGGGACGTGGCGGCGCGGGGATTCTGAGAGGGAGGGTGCGGCGGACGGTAGGCGGCGGCGATGGAGGAGGTGGGTGTGGCGCCGGACGAGGGGGATGAAGGCTGTTAGGGTGGCTGCGGACAGAAGGACAGCAGTGAGGAAGTAGATGAATGCGGCGGTGCTGCCGTTGTTTTGGCTGCTAGCGGCGGAGTCGCTGGGTTGGTCCGGTGATGGTGGGATCCCCGGGGAGGTGTCGGAGAAGGCGAGGAAGGAGAGCATTTGTGTCAGCGGCGGCAGGATGCCCGCGATACCCTGCCCCGCCATGATGGCTTGTGTGTACTCGGGACGGCCGAAGCTGGCTGCAAAGGCGAAGGCTCCGTTCTGCATCAGCCCGGCTGCCCAGGCCGTCAAGGCGACCATGAGCAGAACGAAGGCGAGGTATGTCTTGGGTGAGACGCCGAGGAAGGAAGAAGTAGAAATGGTGAGCAGTCCGAACACGACTGCGTTGATCAAGAGAGCGGCGTTGATCCGGAGAGGGTAGTTCGCCGTGGACTGCATGTTGGAGAGGATCAACAAGGTGAGTAAGCTGGTGACGGTAAAAATGGTGAGGATGGCGGATTGGGAGTCGGCCGCGATCCAGGGATCAGATTGGAAGCGAGTCTGAAAGTAGGGAGCCGCGGCAAGAAACATGTTCCTGGGCAGAACAAGTCAGCGACTAAGCAGCAAGCTGGGGTGTAGATGAGACTTTACCAGGCCCACAGCATGGCCATGCCAATCAAGGCAAAGATGGAGTATTCGAGCCATGAGAAGGGCGTCGCCTCTTCGTACGTCGACCCCGCAAGCGTCCCCGAGTCGTCCTCTGGCAGAGGCTCGTACTCGTCGACGGTGGCCTTCGCGGGAGCGAAGAAGGCCCTGATGCGGTCCATCGTGTAGCTTGGGTAGGTTGCGAGGAGAAAGTGTCGCGACTGCTTCCCTCCCCCGTTCTTCGCGCGCCCTCACAGAGCAAAATATGGCCCCGAGAAACTCAACTACCGGCTGTCATCGGTAGTGGGCTGAGTCGGATGCGATACTGCCGGCGGTCGTCACTGTCATGGGAATGCAGTAGGACGGTTGTCTCAGAGCACAGAGTCACAAGTCTACAGAAGTATCCGATGGAGTTACTACACCCCTGTTGTCGATCAGGCGGGGCCGGGAAAGTCTTGGCTCTTGAGGTGAGCACAGACCAGAGGCAACTCTGCTGACCGCACTGTCCTGGCAAGTTAGAGAACTGGGGCTCCATATTGAAAGTTGAACTACAACCTCACTCAGAAACTGCTATGCAATTAGTTGCCTTGGTCGTGAAGCTTTGCTGAACAGGTTCGATACTAGATCATGGATATTACGCTTGATGTCATATCAAAATTTCAAATATACGCCTTATCATAATCCTTCCACTGTTCGCTTTGTGCTCCGAGGGGCATCTTTCAAGGCCATCCCATAGAAAAACTATTGTCCGAATGGGATCCGCTTCTGCCTATTCCTGTACAATCCGGAAGCTAACTAAACCATGTAACTTACCACGGTAGGCCGATGCGGCCCATAATGCGGCCACCCACGTGATGTTCACCTCCTGCGATGCAAGATGTCGTGCATAGTTTGCAGACGAGGAGACCCATGTCCGGTAGTAAGAATCCGGTGTCTATTTCCTTCTAGCCGCAAAGCCAATGGATATACAAGACGCTTGGTTCGCTTGTCTATCTAATACTTCCACATTACCATTACCCTTCAGCATCGGTTATACCGACCACATCCCTGACGTACCTAACTGTCGATAGGAAACCGGTCGGTAAACTGCCAAGCAAGTCAGCAACATCACTCATCACCCGCACTTGAGACGGACACAGAGAAAGAAAGAAAAAAAGAAAGCAAGGAGACTCACCCTAAACCTCGCCAACCCGCTCTCCAACCCCGTCACCAACTCCTCCACCGCCTTCTCAACAAACACACCCTCCCCCTTGATCGGCACCCCGACGCTCTTGAGCGCCTTCTCCCCCTGACCCAGCGCCGCGACCGGCTTCGCCCACCGGTACGCATCCAGCAGCACCTGCCCGGGCCGTCCGGCTGGGAACAGCGCCGAGCGGGCCTCCTTGCCGTCGCCAAACAGCCCTTCGGCCCCGTCAACCACCACCACGCCATCAAACGCCGTCGCGTCCGCCGCTGAGTACGTCTGGTCCACCCCCAGGGCCAGCGTTTCGCCCACCACGGTCACCACCACCCCTTCCTTGACAAGCCGCTCCTTCAGCTGCGCAGCCTGCTGCAGCGCCGCGTCAGACTTTGCGCTCGCCAGGACACCGACGCGGAGCGTCTTGATAGTCGGCAGCGTGGCGTTGAAGATGGAGATGCCCGCCGTGACATTGCTGTGGTAAAACGCCGGGTCCGGGGCGGGGGCTTCCAGACCGAGCGCCTCGGCGACGCGCACGGCGATGTCGTTGCTGATGCGGTTGAGCTGGGCGAGCACGTTCTGCTTGACAGTCGCGGACGTGAGATGGCTTGTCTCGAAGCGGATGGCGTTAATGAGGAACTGCTGCTCGACTGGGGTGAGCGAGTTGTAAAAGAGGCGCGGCTGCGACCAGTGGTCGTCGAACGTCGGGGACAGCAGGCGGACGAGGTTGCCATTGGCCACGCGGCCCGGGGCCGTGAAGAAACCCCGGCCGTGGGTCTGGTTGGCTTGCAGGGGGAACCCATTGTTGAGTGTGTTGGGCGTGTCTGATGGTGATGTTAGCGGGTTTAACGCATATGGCGGCGGGAAGGATAGTACTCACAATGACGAATGTTGGTGTGAATCAAGTTCTGGCCAGCTCCGTCACGGTTATTATTGTGGATGGGGATCCGGGGCATGTTGATGGGGAGCTGCTCAAAGTTGGGTCCGCCATGTCGGTTCAGCTGGGTGTCCAGGTATGAGAAGAGACGTCCCTGAAGCAGCGGGTCCTCGGTGAAGTCGATACCGCGCACGATATGGCCGGGCTGGAACATGATCTGCTCCGTTTCGGCAAAGTAGTTGGTTGGGTTGCGGTCCAGCTTCAGCAAACCCAGCTTGGTCAGCGGAGCAACCTCCTCCGGGATGATCTTTGTGGGATCTAGCAGATCGAAGCCAAAGGCCAGCGCCTTCTCTTCGTCCACCACTTGGACGGCAAGCTCCCAGGACGGCCCGTTCCCAGATTCGATGGCGTCCCAGAGATCCTGGCGATGAAAATCGGCGTTCTTGCCGGCAAGCACTTGTGCCTCCTCCCACACCAAGCTGGCCTTGCCCTGGAGGGTCTTGAAGTGCCATTTGATGAGTTTGGAGGAGCCGTCTTCCTTCACAAAGCGGAAGGTGTGCACACCAAAGCCATCCTTGACTTTGGTCAGCTAACTGCCACTCAAGAATGATGGGAAAGGAGACCTCACCATGTGGCGGTAGCTACGGGGAATACCATAACCCGACATAGCCCACATAAGGGTATGCATGGTGCTTGGCTGAGAGCTAAAGAAATCCCATGCCGAGTCGTGGGCAGTAGCTCCTTGCGGGATCTCATT
This sequence comes from Parathielavia appendiculata, assembly GCF_033297405.1. Classification (NCBI taxonomy): domain Eukaryota; kingdom Fungi; phylum Ascomycota; class Sordariomycetes; order Sordariales; family Chaetomiaceae; genus Parathielavia; species Parathielavia appendiculata. The sequence goes on from NW_026944225.1 coordinate 90,588, forward strand.
GTCCGGCCTCGGCTTGACCGCGTGGATGAGGTCGGGAAACCGGATGGCATCCTGAATGAAGAAGACAGGAATGTTGTTCCCAACGATATCTAGGCGAGTCAGCGGAGTGGAAGCGTGAGATTATTGATGGCACCGTGCATACCGAAGTTGCCCTCATCCGTGTAGCTAGCCTTGTCAGCACGGTCTAACGAAACGAGATATAAAGGGCACACGTACAACCGGGTGGCGAAGCCGTGAACATCTCTGGCAGTGTCCGCGCTGCCTCTGGACCCGGCAACGGTCGAGAATCGGATAAACACGGGCGTCTGCTTCCCAGCGGCGCTCAGGAACGACGCCGCCGTGAGGTTGCTCCAGTCGCCATAGCTGGTGAAAGTACCATGAGCCCCAGCACCTCGAGCGTGTACTGCCCGTTCCGGAACCTTGACGACGGATTAAAACTACGTCAACATCTTGACTCGCGATTTTCCCGAACTCCTGGGACATGGCACGGCGGCTGGACTTACCCGCTCATGGTCGAAATGCTGAATCTTTTGGCGAAAGATGAAGTCTTCCAGCAACGTCGAGCCCCTGATGCCAGCCTTCAAGCTGTGCTGGTCCTCAATAGGTCCGCCGACATCAGACGTCATGTAGCCGTCACTGTCGTCCACCTTGTACTGGTCAAGAAAGCCCGATGACTGGCTATCATCGCGTTTCTCCAGCGCGCCCGGATCGGCAAAGGGGCAGGCAGCTTGGGCCAGCCCTAGTAGACTGCTCCATGCGAGTAGGGCCGTGGTTCTGGTGCGCATCGTCACGAGTGTACCCAATACCGCTGCGGATGGTTCAGAATGTAAGACAATGCAGAGAGCATGTGTGACGAGACAGAGCCTACTCTTATACTTTGCTGAGGTTGGCTGGGGATCGTATTTCCGAGGGTACCGGAAAGCGACAAGGCCAAGAAGTGTTGCTATATCCGTCAGTCACGACCCTGCTCAGCATGTGGCGATCTACATGGTTTCTTGCCAAGGCAGTCGGCTTCCAGGCCGGCAACTGTGACAGTGATTCATGAGATATACAATAAAAATACCGGCGAGCCCAGGGTATGCCATGCAACGGGATCCGCAGTCGGGCTATCACCACAAACAACTTTGCCCGTACCACCTCAGACTGGAGCCTTGGGGAGCATGTGGTCAGCGGTGCTGGGGGTCAATGTCACAACCCATTGACCCACAGTAAAATTGACCCCATATGCATCGGCCCGGTCTGCGCCAGGCGAGCGTTGAAGAACGTGGACAACGGTTGCGGATGGAGTCCAATGGAATCAAGGCGTGGGTCAGGATGGGCTGTCCCGGTCGTCCGGACGGGTGATTCTCGCTGTGGCCAGGATCGTCGGTGTCCTGAACATCAGACAACCCTTCCTCGTCTGGATGGGGTGGTTGCAGGGCGCCCCTGCAGCACACATACCGGGCCAGACTGTGTGGTCACTGTGATGATCCCAAATGGCGCGATGCGGCTGGTCCACCCAGCCGAGGAGCAGTATCTTGGGATGCACAGCAGCATGACAAACAGTAAACGTTATGCGCAGAAGCGAAGGGCTCGCATGGCCGTACCCTCGTCAATTTCAACGGGTTGGCGTCAGAAAGAGGACATGGTGTTCCCGCCACACAGAGAGCAATGTACGTCTGTACCATATACTAGTCGGAGAGTACCTGGACAGTTTTGGCCGAGACCATTACCAAGATCAGATAGAGAGCCTCGGACTGTGTGTACGACAGGACTCCATCCCGATTTCGGGGACGGCGACTTGGAGTATCGTTTTTAAGAGAACAAATTAGGATAGAGTGAGTTAAGGCGTATGCATATGACTGCATCAAGAACCGGTCCGAGACTCCCATTCGATGTTTGAACGAATTTATCGGACGTATGTCCGTTACTTGCTTTGCTGCATCTTCAGAAAGCTTTCCACGTTGTCGAGGCGGGCCTGGCTGCTCGGTATTGGCGCGGCAGAGAAGATGGTTGGTATGTTATACAGTGCTCCGTATGTATCCAGATGCAACGGTCTCTCCAATCTCCGCCTCTCAATCTGCCAGTGCTGGATATTGCAAGCTGCCAGGGCGCCAACTGCCGCTGTGCCAACCAGGGTTGCATGCATGGCGTCGATTTGTGGTGAAAAGCCGACGTGGAACCAGATAAAAGATGGAAACAGGTGACAGTCAAGTGACTCAGGTTTTGCCCATGGACATATAATCCCTGCGCAATGTCGAGCTCCAGTCGATGTGAAATTGTTGGCTCTGCGGGCATCACGGTTGATGTTGAGGTTCGCCAAGCTTCCTGATCTCCCATGCCCGGGCTCATCCAATCAGACGACTTTAATTCAAGCGGTTGGATCTGCGCGGAAGATGCAGGTGCCGCATGGCCTTCGAAGAGAGGTGAGGATCACTCAGTGGAGGTTCTGGTCGTGTCTCTCAGCCAGTGCTTGCGCCCCGAAAAGAAAGCATGATTTCAAACTAAGGCCCTCAACATCGAGAGTGTTGCCACTCATGGGTGACTAAGAACTCACCGAAGTCATCCATCTGACAAACTCATCCTTCCCATAAAGGGTGTCCAATGGTTCGCAGTCCAATATCAGCGTACAGCGCGCACCGGTTGGAAAGTGGCCGAGGTGAGAGACAAAGTACTTCTCCAAGATCCTTAACACTGGAGCGTGCGCGCGGCCGTTCAACGAGCTGACGAATCTGCATGCTGCCATTGAATCAGAGAACTCCCGCCAAGGCTGCGATATTTGCATCGAGGGAAGCAGTTGGAGTGGATGAAGCAAGGACGTTGTCGCCGCGGCACTCTGAGGCGCTAGACCACTTTTCGCTAAGACTCCGGCTTGGCATTCCACAGTACCTGCACCAACTCCCGACGCCACTTTCGAGCCCACCTCTCAAGAGAAGTCTTCTTGTTCTTTCCAAAGTCGTTCCGATGAAAGCTTCTTGGTGACTCGATTCCGCTGTCCGACGGATCTCCGACGGTCGAGATGGAGTAAGAGTTGGTACGGCCCCTCATCAATGTTTCTCCGCTTCGAACGATCTTCGATAAAAACAGTGAATCGTAACTTAGCAGGTACCTGTAACTTAGTTACCTGTACAATTGCAGTCGACGTGTACCTGAGATACCAGTGACATATCGCTGCATGTTGGTTGGCGGAATTGACCCAAGTCTACTACAGCCAGGTAACATCATGGGCCCTACACTAATTGAAGCACCATCGCATCCCGCCCGGCCTGCAGCATGCACATGCGCTATGGTGATCTGATCTTGGGCGCGAAAGCAATGTAACCGGCTCGCGTCACTCGTTTGTTCACCGCGACTGGCTCGGAACGGATCCGATCGTCACTCGTCACAGCAACTCAATACTCCCAAGAAGCAGCTCCTATTTATTTCACACAACCTTCCTATCCTGTAAATGCCGGTCTATGTATAATTCGCAATGTGGGTATCTGTGCCTGCAAACCGAAGACCATGCACCCAAACCGACCGAAACAGAAAACCACAATGATGCTGACCCTCTCCCAACCATCCAATCTCCAATCTGTGAGGCCTTAGTCTCACATCACCCTATCCAACATTCCCTCAGAGAACTTTGCCCCTCCGTCTGCCTCACCCTTCCTTCGGCGAGTCTTCCTCACCGGTCTCGCCTCCTGCACCCCGTCCCCTTCGTCCCTCCGCGCTTCAGCACATTCCTCACCGCCCGTCTTCCCCTCCCCGTCACTCTCGACACCCTCTCCACAATCCCCCTCCCCATTCTCGCGCACACCAGCCCCCAACAGCATACTACTTCCCTCCCCCAACCCATCCACAACCTGCGCCTCCTCAATCCACCCCGCCTCCACCGCAAACCTGACCACCTCCCCCGCGCTCGGAAAATTCAACACGTCCTCGTGCGCGCTCGGGTCCAAGTGCGCTCTCAGCTCCCTCGTCTCTACCTTGAACCGCCTTAGCTCGGCTCTGTCTCCCCTGAAGTTGGTCACCAGATACCCGTAGAGGTACGCCAGCCAGAGCACGTTGGTGTACGGATAGTAGCCCGTCCAGGAGATGGGTTGTCCCGTGGCCGGGGAGATCGGGTAGGGGGTCGTGTGGTGGCTGGCGGGTATTAGGGGCAGTCGGTCCGCGTGGATCAGGTAGGAGCGCATCTGGCGGTAGACGCGGCATTGCGGTGCGTGCGTGGATTGGAAGAGGGTAAGGTCTTTCTCGAGATCGGCTGCTACTGTTGTTGTTGCTGCTGCTGCTGTTGTTGTTGTTGTTATCTTGGGGTCTGTGGCGCGCGAGAGGCCGTAGTCGAGGATGGTGACGTCGAGGCCTGACAAGCCGAATTGGGTGGTTTCCTGGGAGGCGGTGGGCTTGGGCGTAGAAGGACGGACTTGTCGGATGCAAATGTTTCCTTCGTGGAGATCGCGGTGCTGCGCAGGAGGGGTCAGGTAAGTGCGCATGGGAACGTGCAAAGGGGAGCAGGGGACTAACCTCGAACTCGATCAAATCCTCTGCCCGCGCCAGGGCGAGGGCGGTGTGCAGGAAGATATCCCACACTTGTCTAATCGAGGTCAACTCAAAGTCCTCGAGCGCCGTGCCGGCATCGCCCAGCTCCACGACCAGGAACCGGGTGTCGTCCAGATAGCGGCTCGGAGACGGATAGAACTGCAGCATGTCGGGGTCCTGGCGCTTCTTGCGGCGGTGGAACGCCTGGTGAGTCTCCAGCAATGCCTTTGTTGCCTTGCCCTTGACTATATACCGTTCCTTGTAGACGACAAACCCGGGTATGTCGGCTAACCACTCCGAGATGCGCAGCTCGCCCTGCATGTCCCCTTCTGAGTGCGGCTCCTCATCCACCAGACCGGCGCGTTCTTGGGCTTTTGTCTGCGCCCTGATGGGCGATTCGAGGCGGATGACTTTGATGATTGACGTCCCGTGCGCGTTGGTGATGCGGTAGACTTCAGCGTAGGACGCCTCTGCGATCTTTTCTATCCTGTCGCCGGCAGGGCACACGTCGTCCCAGGTGAGGACGCGGAAGTCGTCGTAGAGTGACTCTCCTTCGGCGGCTAGATTCTGTTCGTCCTGCTCAAGGCCGCACTGCTGATATGGCCCCTCTAAGGGCTCGTCTTGTGCCTTTTTGTTTTTGCCGTCTGCTGGCCGTTCGGGGTCAAGGTAATGATGGTCTGGTACCAGCGCGCTGATTAACTTGAATGGACTTGTGCCGGCCAGACGATTCGCCTCAAATCGATCCACTATCGCGTCGACTGCTTCGTCCAGCGCGATTTTTGGGTACGCTGGTTCACCCGCTCCGCCGCGGAGGTTGATGCTGCCCAGTGCCAAAGATAGGGCTTCTTCCTCGGCATCTTTGATCTTGCAAATCTCCTCAAGTCGCCTTCGGACTTTCTTCCTCATCTCCGTCTCGTTTGAATCGGTGGCCCCTTCTAAGTTTTTCTCGGGCTCAGACTTGACGGGAGTCCTGGGGAGCTGCGCGAAGAGTACTTCGGCCGCCCTCGGTTTTCGTGTCGTCCTGCCGTATTTCCGTACTGTGGTTGTTCGCGACATGGTATTGATTTATCCTGTGTTGACGTTTTACCCAACAGATCCAGTCTTGAATCCAGATGTGTCCTGAGTTTCAAAGCGCGGTCCTGTCTGAGGCTCGTGTCGCGTGGTATAAGTGGGAGACGGTGGGGCGTGCCACTTATTTGCCAATGCCCGAACTGGGACGTTGCCAGGGTAACCAGAGACAGTCTCCTGACCCAACCACACGAAGACGCGCAATTCGATAAGCCACATATGCAAAGTGTCAAAACGCGATGTTCGGTCAACATATGGCAGGAAACAAGCGCTCCCACGAATGTAAGTATTATGTCATGTACATTGGCAAGATCCATGTGTTGCGAACTGTCGCTCTGCATCAGTACATCGCAGCATCCCCTACGTCCCACATTGGCCCCATCATTGCCCAACATCGCGCAGCCCCTTACTCTCTCCTCCTTCATAAGAAGCTGTCTATGCCCTCATGGTTTGCTTCTTCATACTCTTCTTCAGCTCCTTCTCCCGCTCCCTCTCGAGGTACTTCTTCTGGGCCTTGGCGTCGAGGGCCTTCAGTTCCTGGTCGCGCTTAGCCTTCTTGGCCCGTTCGCGCTCTAGGGCGCGTTCCTCGGCCTGCTTCTCCTCATCGGCCTTTTTGATCTGGTTGATGGTCGCGTCACGCGCCACCTTCACCTTTCGCAGAACCTCCGGTCGCCAATGGGCGACTTGCACCAGCCGGTCCGTCAGGCGCAGGAAGTACTTGAAGATGGGTACCAGATTGGTGTAGTCGTTGTTGGAGGGCAGCCGACACTTGAGGAAGATACGCTTGCGGGGAGTGGTCTCGTTGAGACTGTGCGCATCTGATCAGTACGTGAAAATCCCGAGATCGAAAAGAAGCGCAATCGCGAGGACGAAGACAGTGCAGGAGAGACATCGCAAAGCGAAACAGGGGGTCGCTCACGTTTTGGGCTTCTCAATGGGCTGATCTGTGACAATGAGGTACTCAAAGTGGTCTCCGGCGAGCTCGGCGGCCTTGATCAGCTCCGGAGTAAGTAGAGCGTCAGTGATTTCAGCGCTCTCGGTCATGACGGTCAGCCAATTGGGCAGCTTGGGGTTGTCCTTGGTGACGGTGAGCGAGACGTCGTAGCGGTCCTCGCGCACCTGCTTCATGCGCTCCTTGTGGACAATGGCCCAGACGAAGCCATCGTACGCGCTCTTGCCATCGTTGTTGCCGCGCAGCTCGGCGGCGCCGGGAAGGCCGGGGACAGTGAGCGCCTCCTTCCCGTCAAAGGGGTAAAGGACCGCCTCGACGACATCCTGAGCTTGATCGGCGCTGTCGAAGAAGAAGGCCATGACAGTCTCGAAAAGAACGATGAGGGGATTGAAGCGCTTCAAAAGCGTGAGCTTCACGTCGACGAAAGCAACGTTCGTGCGGCCGGTTGCGTAGGTAGCAAACTCAAACAGACTGTTCTCCCTGAGCAGATTATCAGCCTGCTGCGCGTGAGAGTCGGCCAAGGCCTGCAGAAGTTCATCGCCTTTCTTGCCAGCCGCGGCGGCGGGCACGCCAGCGAAGCCAACCGAGGCGAACTCGGAGGTCAATGGTGCCGAGTGGGCGCGGATCCACTTCCTGGCCTTGTTGCGGTTCAAGCGGGCGCCGAAGAGATGGAGTAGCAGGAAAACGGCGATGGCCGACAGAATCATGCCCTCGGCTTTGAACTCGGACATGCTGTGGCGCTCGTGAACTCTCCACCATGCTGTGTAGGGGCGGGCGGTCTGCGCCGCGCCAGATGGGTCCGACGACGTTGGTGCGGGCGAGATGGGCACCGGGGACGGGTCGGCGGCCTGGGAGAAGTCGGCGAAGTCTAACAGTAGGACGTGTCAGCATTGGGAGCACGCGGTCGAATTGAAACAGGACATGCGCTGCCCATTAGCTACACGTACCGGGGTCGACGCCAGCCTGAACCGCGTCGGGAGTGTCCGAGGACTTGCCCCCAAAGAGGTTGTTGAGCACGCTCGCCATGGTGCTTGTCTCCTGTATCGTGGCGTTCGGGGTGCGAGACAGGCGAGGTCAAAAGAGGGAAGCTGCCCTCCAGAAATCCAATCAATTGGATTCAGGGGTCTGTGCCCTCTTCGCATGGAGAGGGATCCACAACAACGTGGATCGGAGGATTACGACATGGATTGGCGTGGCTCTAGCCCCGCATTATCTTCCCTCTTGCTCATTTGCTCGGAACCTAGTACGGATACAAGTCAATACTACACATCAGGTTGGTGACTGAGAGAGTTGAGTAGAAGAAGAGATGGAATTTGGAAGTCAAGAAGTATTCATAAGCAAGTCTAGCTAAATGAGCTAGCTACCAAGCTGACGGTTCATCGTGGGCCAGGATCTCCTCTACCCGTCTCACTTTGTCGTCGGCAGTCTGAGCCTTGTCGGTCCTGGTGTAATGAATTGAAACACATCAGAAATCCAAATCAACGAACTGACGAGGGACAGCAAGAACTGCTCACCGTGTGCCAACGCGCATCGAAGTCTGGACCCTGACCGCGCCAGTCTTATGCACGATCGTGTGGGCCTGGCCAATAACTTTCATGACCTCGTCCCAGCTGCCTTCTGTTCAAAGAGCAACTTAGCGGACTCGGATGGCAACGTTGAGTGAGACAAGGTCCGTTGACAACTTACCAACTGTCGTCCCTGCAGAGTGCAAAGTATAATACAGCCCGCTCGCCTTGAGCAGCTTCTGTACCTCGGCGACTTCCTGTGCGACCGAGACTTTGCCGGTGCCGACCTTGCGGGATAGGACAGTCAGCGGGGGGAGATTGGTCTCGACATGTTCACAGGCTTACAGGAATGAGGCAGAAGTCGGCATAGCACCTTTTCGGCGTCGGAACTTGAGAGTAATCCATCGTGTCTCGATCACGCAAAGTTGAGGACCACCGCAATGCCCGGTTGCTGATATTCTTTCTTGACCTAGTCCGAATAACAGTAAATCCGTGGACAAGCTTGAAGGAATGATGTGGGTTGAGGTATCGAACCCACATCTTGGGCCGTTTATATCGCTAAAACTGGTTCTCAATTCAAACGTCATGGTGATACTGATGAGCGGGGTGAAACCTGAAAATACAGTAATTACACCGGAGGACCTGTCCGAAGTCTTGTAACACTCACTATGGGATCGCCCAGCACTTCTGCATGTAAATTCATTGATCGATGTGTCTGGCGAGCAAAACCTAAACGTTACTCAACTTAGTCGCATCGAACTCGAAGAAGGATGGTAACACCAACCGAACCAACCAAAGAATCGCAATCCACCATTGTCCCTAACTACCCTACCGCATCCCATCCATCTTCCCTGAGCCGTGGAGGGCCTCCAGCTCCCCCCACATCATCGAGAGACACACTCAGCCCCAAACACAGCAGCACTTCCAAAGCCCAGGCCCCCAATAGCTGTCAAGCCCCAAGCCAGCGCGGCCGGTTCCCAGTCAAAGTCGTCCTCGGGCAGCACATCCGCCAAGCCAACGTCGGCCTCTACAGCCGGGGTCGGCTCATACGGCTTGTCGTCAGCATCCTCGTCCGGCTCCAATCCGTTCTGCTCCGGCTCAGGCTCAGGCTTGACCTTCCTCGGCCGACCCCTCCGCCTCGGCGGCGTCTGCTGGACAACACTAGTAGGAGTATCCTCGGCGTGCCCGTCGAAGCTGCCGATGCTAGACACGCTCGTCTTCTTTGGTCTGCCCCGACGGCGCAGCGTCATGGAGAGCGGGGGAACTGTCGGGGTGCTTGACTCCTCCTCTTCACGAGAAGAAGCAGGTTTGGCTTTCGCCCTCTTGCCTGGCCGTAGCTCGGACGCAGATCGTGTGGAGCGTCCGGTATACGAGTACATCGAGCGCAGCATGTGGTGAATGTCTGTTGATCTGACAGCTGCCCACAGCCCTAGACTTAGCGCGCAGAGCAGGGCGTCCTTGCCGGCGGCGGTGACGACCGGGTGGTCGGCCATGGCGTCAAGAACTTTCTCGGATGCCGTTGCGGTGCGCTCCCACTTTGATCGTTTCTCAGTGTCGAAGGGGATCTTGATGCTGTGCCGGTGCTTGTAGGAGCCGGGGAGGTTGTAGAGCAGGGCGGAGACTGTGTTCTTGGCGTGAAGTAGAGCGCTCGCCGTGGATATCCAATTGAAGAGCTTGGTGATGCCAGCATAGGCGTCACGCGGGTCGGAATGAACAGTACCCCAGGATACCGGGGCAATAGCAGGCAGTATCAGTGGTGCTAGAGTGAGAAACCTGCTCAGCACAATGGCTGTTGGAAAGGACGGCGTTCCTGCTGTGACGGGGATGCAAAGCATCACCAGGTAATTTAGAGCCAAGAGTACCGGGAGCAAGGCGGGCTTAGGGAACCAGTTACTCGGCTTCTTTGGGAACATACGATGAAAGAAGTGGGCAATCCTGCTCAATGTTATCAACAAGTCGGGTCACTCGGGGCTTCTTCGGGACATACCTCGTCTCCTGCACTGTGATCGGTGACGGTGCCTGGAGCAAGGCCACATAAAACAGGTTCTGGGCAAACGACAGGTTGACAAGGTGAGGAAGAAGAGCATATGCCCATAGGTGAGGAATTCTGCGTCGACGGCCCTCAACAACAAGTAGAGCAGTCCATGATAGAGTTGCAAGGTCGAGCTGCTGGCCCCACCACCATCTCCGAGTCTTTTCCGCAATAATCTCCACGGCATCGAGGTAAACTGGCGTGTCACTTAGCCAGTACCTAAGGTGCAAGCTGGGTTTGTTTGCCGCGCCCGTGCTCATAGTGCAGTTTCCAAAGAGGCTGCCAGTGCTCTACGGTTAGCGCGTGATCGTTGGTTGCGCTCGATCGGGGAGATCTGGACATACGAGTCTGGTACTTGAATTCCCCTCTCAGATGCCCAGACTTTGTATGAGAGAGTCAAGTAGTCCAAGCTAGATGTGATGGCGAAGATAAGACCCAAGGCTGCTAAGCTTCCGAACGCAGCTACGAGTTTGGTTCGCTGTGCCCGGCGATGCCTCGTGTGCTCAGCCGGCCTTAGAGCCTTATGTGACTGATAAAGGCTTCGGCCGACAGTGTAGGAGGCATAGGCGGCCGCAGCAACATGAGACACTGCCAGAACCGTGGGTAAGACGCTCAAAGGCTGAGTTAGCATTTCCCGCCGATTTGAAGAGGTTCAGGGTGGTTTGTATACTGTACCTTGGTTCACGGTGAACCTCGACCGGCGCCATTTTGCTCACTCATCAGCGTCCTAGAATCCAGATCAGCAGAAGGAAACCTGGACTTAATATGCATAAATCTTTATGAGGAGGAACTGTATGGTATTTTAAAATCATCCCCGAACACAACAACAGCGTTTCAAGGAACGTTCGTTCCTCCTCCCTCTTGGAACAACACAGCGTGCTATGACGACACACGAAGCTCTTATCTTATCAGCCGCCCCACTCCATGCAGGGCTAATGGTTACGAGACTGATACAATTTGCCTTGATTGTGTGTTACAGGTAGCGTGGAACTTAGTTATTTACACTTTATCCTCTTTTTACTTGACCTTTCATGCTTTTCTCTTTCTTTTCCTCTTCCTCTTTATCCTTGTCTTTTGTCTTACTTGTTTATCTGCTTTTTATCTTTATCTTTATCCCCCATGTTTTCCTTTTAATTCTCACCTCAATGCTACATAGGTCTACGGATAACGTTTGGTGCATACATTACCATGCGCCACGCCAACCTGAACGGACAAACGATGGCTCGGCCATCACTACCCGCATCGGTCTCCCGCTTCCTGTAACGGAAAACAGTCAACAATCAACAACACCCGCTGCGTACAGTTTTGATGAAAAACCGACGCCGCTTAATGTTACCGTATTATGGCGGCCCGGAGCTACCAGCGGTCACAGAGATTCAACGATGTGGTTTTGAACTCATCAGATGACGAGAGCCCTGTTATCAACGAGAGCTCTGACCCGAGTAGCTCCGGCAGCATCAAACTCCTCGCCGCGGCTGTTCTCACAAGAAGCGACGGTCACAAACAAATGCGGCACAAAATACAAGCTCATTGGACCCCTAAGTCATCGACCTCGCTTACGGCCCAACGTATGGAAGGTCACAAGCGATGGGCAAGTCGAGTGTGTCGCCAAGGCTCCTCTGAACATGACGACGCATCGACAAACTGGCCCGACTTCTAGCACGAGGTCAAAATGCAGCGCCTTCTTGCCGAGGAACCGATGATTAGACACTTGTTTGACTTGATTCCGGAGTCCGAGACGGGAGATATGCCAATGATGGTCTTGGAGCCATTCCAGAAGACACTCTGGGATGCAAGGGCGACCAGGCCTCTCAGTACGCGGGAGATCAAATGAATTATGAAAGGTGTCCTGTTGGGCATCATGACTGTCCACCAAAAAGGCTGGTGTATACTGGTAGGAGAAGACAGTGCCCCTAATTAACATGTCTAACTTGCCCATCTGTTCAAGATCTCAAGCTGGAGAATGTTGGCGTGAGCGGCTTCGACAACGAGAAGATCAACGACAACACCAGTGATGTAATAGTCAGGCTTGCTGATATTGGTACAAGTACGTGTCACCTCGACGCTTCGCATGCAATGACTCACCGCATCTCTAACCCTTGACATAGTCAACAAGCCAGATACCCGAGAGATCTCAGCGCTCACATTCCGCAACCCAGAGGTCATTTTGTGGAGCCCTGGGACCAAAGCACCGATGTATGGTCCTGGGCCATCATCGTAGGTGTCAGAGTTTGCGTGGCGTTCTGTTACATCTACTAGTACATGGGCAGCTCGCGCAGCTACTCCTTGCTCAGGTCGACTTCAGGTCGCCAGGCATGTACGATTCCATTGCGACTGGTTCCCTCGAGGAGAAGACGAGAGCAGTCCCGGATGCCATCGCCATAGATTCTGATCTACATTCCGTGCCCTGGTGCGCCGAGGACGTTAAATCCCGAGCCTTGCTGCCGCCTGCCCAACCAAACAAAGCATACAAATGGGCAGAGACGGCGATGGAAAAGAGGGTTTCGGGTGAGGATATCCAGTTCTTAGCCAACGTTCTGAACCCCCTTTCTTATACTAGGTTTACAACTGGAGAGATCTTGGAGAGCGAGTATCTAAACATAAAGAAGCCGCAGGCCCATAAATTGAAGGGCTCTGCTGCCTGGCAATAGAAGTACCACTCGTCCAACCCTGGTTGTCTTTTAGTGCGGCATAAGCTACAGGTGACGACGTGCAGAAGCACGGAAGGTGAAAAGAACATGGTAAGGGGGGAAGAGGTAGATCGAACGGTAGGAAACCGAAGCACGAGGACGCATAGCAGTTCAACCTCCGCTTTGGAAACGTGACATCCTGTTTGCTACCAAAGCCAACAATCGGTTTCTCCCCACCTCCTTCTACGTTCCGCTTCTTGTTGTGCTACCACACGTACTGCAAACTTTCCAGCGAGATGGCCTCGACAGCACAACAGGAACTTGTCCCGGATGAGACGCTGATTGCTATCATCTTTCCAGGCGTCCATGAAATCACGCAGGCGGATTGCAAAGTTATCGCCAACATATCTGAAATATGCGCCTTCAGCGTTCATCTTGCAGACGCCCCTCTTCCCGGCTACCCAGAGGATCTCGTCGTTCGGCCCGAAACAGCTGACAAACAGCTCGCCGCAGTAGCAGCCCTTCATGACTAGCACACGCACAGCTCCCCGCCCTCATTCCGTCCGTGCTAGATGTTGGCACCACGGCTGCCGCCAATGGAAGGCAGCTAGAGTACTTTTGTGACGGCCTTCTACACCAACAAAACTACCCTTGAGGACGTCTGGGATCCTCTTGACTCCATTCATCAAACCCAGTTGGTCGAGGTTGTCGTTGAAGCGGCGGACAAGCTTCAGGATATAGACTGCGGCGACGCCGACATCTTTGTGAACACGACCACAACGTCAAACGGATCCGAGTACACGGCGCCAAACACCAAGAAGCAAATTGGCGGGCCCTGGCTTGGTTATTCCCTGATATCCAGCAGTTCCTCCAAGGAGTCATCCAGGCAAATAGCCCGAAGACGCCTGTTTGCGAGCTGGTTGAGGTTGGCAACGGCAGCATCCTGCTTGAATCGGCATTCGAAGACATAGGCAGCGTCGAGCTCGCCTCACAGGACCTGGATGAACTCCAGCGCCACGTCGTCGGCCAGCAGCTGGCCATGATCCCGGCCGACCTGCGCTGCGGCAAGCTGATGGTCTATGGCGCCATCTTCGGCTGTCTCGACGACTGCGTTACCATCGCCGCCATCCTGAGCACCAGGAGCCCGTTCCTGTCGCCCGCCGTTCAGAGCCATTCTTTTGAGTTTTCGGATAACTTGGTATCATCAAAAGGTCAACGGAAAGCCGTGACTGGAAACAGTGTGACTGATAGCGATAGGTCAGGACTGACACAAGACAAGTTCCATTGCTGCAAACTAGCAGTCATTTGCTCTTGCCGCGAGCTGACAATCGATGACCCAACCCGGGTTCCGCTGCCAAGACGGAAAGATACATGTAACGGTCTCCGGATGCTAGCGTCAGCTCAGGAAAGCGCGGGTCCCACACCGCGCTAAATTGGGGGAATGTGGAGTCGAATCCTCGTGGGTGCCGGATGGATCTGAGAGACCCCGATGCCAGGCTGGCCCATCGGCAACAGCTTCAAATTCGAAGAACCCTCCGCATTGGCGCCCGGCAGGCCTGCCACAGACGGACACCTTTCTCATACGGTCAACTCGACACTTGACCAAAGGTTGTCTAGAATTGCCAGCATGTACCACCTCGCCAAAGGCCTGTATCGGCTGGCGACAAGCAAGGAGGGTGAGCTCCCTTCCCTCCCCATTGCAACAGTCCCTTCGTTACCACTAACACCACCCCTTCCCAATAGAATACTCGGTCCTCCTCCTCGGCCTCGACAACGCCGGCAAGACGACCTTCCACGAGCAAGTCAAGTCCCTCTTCCACCCAGACAACCCGTCGCCCAAACTCAAAACCGTCCCGACTGTCGGCCAAAACGTGTCCACCATCGTCCTCCCGGACATGTACCTCAAGTTGTGGGACGTGGGCGGGCAGCTGAGCCTGCGTAAGCTGTGGCAGAGCTACTACGCGAGCTGCCACGCCATCGTCTTCATCATCGACAGCACCGACATTGGCGACGGCAGCCTGGAGCACGACAGCTCCGGCCGCCTCGAGGAGTGCCGGCTGGTGCTGGAAGACGTGCTGCAGAACAGCGAGGCGGAAGGCGTGCCGCTGCTGATATTGGCGAACAAGCAGGACCGCGAGGACTGCGTCGAGGTGGTGCGCATCAAGGAGGGGCTGGTCAAGCGCGTGTTTGAGGGTGAGAAGGCCGGCGGGATACGCGACTCGAGGGTGCTCCCCGTCTCGGCGCTGACGGGGACGGGAGTGAAGGAGGCGGTCGACTGGGTGCGGTCGAGGGTCAAGTGGAATAAGGAAAGCCGGCCGCCCGTTATGAGATGAGGGTCAGGGTGGACAGCTTTACGTCTTGGCTGATGCGGGGGGAGCGCGGAACACCAATGACTTCGCCAGCGAGACGGCAGCCAACATGATGGTCTCGGTTTACCATCCCATTCTCGGCCCGAAGATGCCTGCACAAGGCTATCGCTAGCGCAGCCCGACTCTCTAGCCGCACCTGCGGCCGATGTCCCAAATACCCTGGCCGACTTGGATAAGGTGGAGCCTAGTGTCAAAACGGGAGAGCAACGGACGAGGCGGGCCGTGGGCGCGTGTTAGGCTACCTCCAGGAGCCCGGAGATCGCGGCGCCCCTGATGCCGATTCTGGGTCAAACCGCCGCGGGGGCATTGGACGAGCCAACGGGGTGGGACATTGCGCACATCAAAGGGATTAAAGGTCAGGGGCAGGCGCGCCTGTAATCATTCAGATACCCCGGGAGATAATGTATTTTGGTGGCTGGAATCATGGTCAAGCCCCGGGCTGCTCCCGCAGTCAAGTGAGTCGAACAGAGCACACTGTTTCATCCCTGTAACGTTCCCCTCATAAGCCGGGTACGGAGTAGCTATCAATCAAACACACCCTGATTGAAGGCTGAGATCTAGCTTGTCGCCTCTCCGATAGCCGCCTCCACAGCATGGAATCGGATTGTAATCGCCCGTAACGCCGTACAAGGGGAAGGCCCCCGAGGCTTCCATTTGATCCGCTGGGAGGCCATCCAACAAACCTGCACTATCCAGGTCGAGTCGCCGCCGGCTGAATCTTGAGCACCCTGAATTCCCGTAGTGATTCCGAGCTAGACATTCATGAACGGCTAAAGCGGCCGTGGGTATCTCCTTTTTGAGTCCTGCTTTCATTCCACCATCCCACCCATGCAGACACTGATATCACCTATCATTCTCAGCTCTCAACTCGGCCATAAACCCGCCTTTATCCCTCCTCTTCAGGTCCTCCGCCAGCTTCCTGTCCAACAAGTCTGAAAACTCCTTTACCTTAGTCAGCGAAACACTCACGCACTGCAACAACGCAACCGCCTCGACCGGCGTCCCGCCGAGCTTCGCAATCTGACATATCTCCCCATGCTTATTCAAGCTGACCGTACAGCTCCCGACCCGCACCTGCTCTTCGATCCAAGTAGCGTCCAACACAGCAATCTCCCCCTCCTCGCCAAAGAAGCTCCACGTTACGCAGAACGGCGAGTGCAGCCAGCTGAGCGGGACGGGCTCCCGCTCGGCGGGGGTGTAGACGGTCAGCACGCCGGCCTCCATGCTGGTGTCGGGCTTGCGGAAGTGGCGCAGGGCAGCGACGACGGCCAGGCACGAGGCGTCGATCAGGTTGCCGTCGTGCGAGAGCACGTGCACGTCGACGCGGACGGACCAGCACTTTTGCCCCGCCACGAGGCAGAGGGATTCCGTGTCGAGGGCGCCCGAGCGGCGGACTGTCTTTTCGAGCAGACGCGAGAGCAGGACTTCGGTCTCGGTCGGGCGGTTGACTTCGAACGCCGGCGACGTCATGGGGCCGAGCTCGGTCGCGATGGTGAAGATGCCGTCGAGCGGGCGGTCGGTGTAGGGGACCGTCACTTCGGCTGTTGCTTTGGCGAGGACTCTGGGGGCGATGAGATTATTAGGATCAGCACATCAATGGAGAGCATGGGTTTCCAATGGCGGTGTACCTTGTTTTGCCGAGTTTTACATCGGCGAGGCCATACTGGTCGCCAAAGCTAAGCTCTAGAGGCCGGTATTGGTCAAGCTCGCGCCCGTCGAGCCGAAGGTTTTCTTGTAACGCTTGTATCACAAACTGCTTCTCGTTGAGTGAAGGCTCTGCTTCTCGCGGCATCTTGAATCGATATGGTAGGGTGGTATGTTTTTTGCGAAGCCGACTGGCCTGGACTGAACGGCGGTTTGTTTTACTGGAGGGGCAGCTTTCTGCCGCCGAAGACCGCTAAATTTTAGTGTTCTGCCGCTGACGTGGGCGGTGACGGGAGGCGCATTGATGCACCCTTGCGGGCAGCTCTGCCCCGACCCGGAACCTTGCCCATCTCCAAACAACCTGCCCCCAGCACCTTTCGAGTTGGTTGATATCGATTAGACCAACATACCGCAGTGAACTAAACACAGAACAAGATGACTACAGCGCATAGGCCGACGTTCGATCCGGTAGGGGCGCGCGACTAGATTCAACTATGGAATCCTCAGCTAACAAGGACCCAGGCGCGCGGCAAGGAAGCCCTCCGTGGGCCAGCCTACCATCAGCGCCTTCTTCCGGCATACACAAAACTCAAGTTCCGGTACGCACCATCAGTGTAAAAGTATCGAGCGCCCAGATATTGATTGTCGCAGACAACCCGGCCAAGGCGGCGACGCCGACCGCGCCACCCGCGACCTGCGCGCCGAGCTCGAAGCCGCCGAGGCAGAGCACTACGCCAAGCTCAAAGGCGCCCCGATCCCCGGCACTACCTCAGACGAACCCTCGGAGCGGTCCCCTACGAACAAGCGGCCCCTACGTATCGCCAACGGCAACGAAGAAGAAGACGCCGACGCCAAACGCCGACGCATTCTGGCCGAGACACGGGACATCGACGCCGATGACGACGACCACGGCGAAGATCCCAAGTCCGGGTCGGGTTCCGAAGACGAATCAGGCTCGGGATCAGACGACAGCGACGATTCGGAGGACGAATCCGAGGACGAGAATGCCGAATTGATGCGTGAGCTGGAGCGGGTGCGCCGCGAGCGGATGGAGAGGCGGGAGCGTGAGGAGCGCGCGCGGCAGGCGGCCGAGCAGGAGGCGCGCGAGCGGGAGATCGCGCTGGGGAATCCGCTGCTGAATAAGCCGGATTTTAATATTAAGCGGCGGTGGGACGACGACGTGGTCTTCAAGAACCAGGCCAGGGGGACTGAGGATAAGGGGAAGAGGAAGGAATTTATCAATGTGAGTTTCTGTTCCCTTTTCGGCCCTCATTTGGGGATGCTGTTGGGCCCACTGCTAATGATAACCAGGACCTGCTGCGCTCAGATTTCCACAAGAGGTTCATGAACAAGTATGTTCGGTGAAGAGCCAGGGGGGGATACCCTAGGAACAAACAGGATTACTGGGATAATGTATCGGGCACCGTCATGCGACCCTGAGCATAGAGCCAGGGCGTTTATTCGGGAGATGTTGACTCCAAGTCACCACGGTGGTTACAGTTACCTTCCGTCTGAACCCCGTGCTCCTCACCACACTAGTGACCACCTTGCAGCACTGGTATCAACAGTTTCCCACATCTCATCTTCCACCGGCCTGCCAAAGAACCATTCGCTCAATGAGTGCGGCTGCAGGTCGATGGTGCTTGCTCTTGGGGAGGCACCGGGTTCGACCCGTGTAAAACTACCGTGATGGTTTTCGTACCTGATGACTTCCTTCGCCGGTTTCGACTGGCGAGGGGAGTTGGTCGGTGAGCTTTGATGTTTTGGTCTCTTCTACTGAGAGATCCGTTCCTTTCTTCATTATGTTTTTTCCAACATTATATTTATCTGGTGACGGTGAACCAGTGGGCTAACCGGAGGTGGAAGACTGGAGAGAAGAAGAACACAAAGCTGAGCACTGACAAGGTTGTGGAACTGGCCTGGCAGGCCCGGTAGGGGCAACAGAAGGTTGGCCAACAGGGGACAAGTAGTGGGAGGATGTTGGGCAGCCAACAGTTACATGCTCAAGTAAGCTTAGATCAACCGAATGGTATTGAACAGATTGAGGTATGAAACGAAGCTTGAATTGGAGTCACGATTCCAGAGTGACCACACAAATGAAGGATCAAGATAGTGGGTTAGGGTGCCTCAGAATGTCCCTTTCTTGTTGGAACAGAAAATTGTCCTCTCTAATCCTCCCAGGGGAATTACCCCCTTATATAGAGACATTGTGCCATGGTATGACGCTATGTCAGGGACTGTGTCATTGTGATGGATCTGTGCTGACTGAGAGTCTCGCATTGAACATCAGTGCTCAGTCCGTGAATCTTGGTGCCAAGGAACCCACTCAGTTCAACAGAGGATGGCCGACGAAGAACCCCAGCTTTCCCTTTTCCCGATAGAGCCCTGAAGAGGCACGAGGGCGTTACGAAAACCCAGAGCACCCTCTTTTCCCAAGCCCGTATAGGGAATATAGGCCTCCGGGACTATCTGTTCAAGGTCAAGGTCCCAGACGTCCGTACTCCCTACTGTAGGTTTGTTCGGAGGGTTCTTGGCTGGCTGATGGACTCGGGCCGGCTACTAGAGTATAGCTTAGCCAGGAGGCTAGAGCTAGATTTAAGAGAGGAGGGCTAGAGGGTCTAGAGGCCGGCAAAGGGCCTCCTTTCTTCTGGAATAGGACGGATTCTTTGTAAGGTGACACACACAAGCTCACCAAGGAAGATGCACCGAATCCTCAACAGGCAGCAGGCAAGACGACTGTATTGTGCGTGCACCACTAACCAACTGACTGATCCTTGAGAGAGGGAAGTTCCAAGTTCTAATCTGAGTCTCCTGCTCTCCAGATATCCTCTCTCTGCTGCGAGTCATGTCGCTGCGCCATGAAATCCACAGTGTCTCGCCCGCCAATTGCCCAAGTGTAGGGCTCATGGTGGGGGCCGTGACATTCTTGTATAGTAGGCACAGAGGATTGACTGAGGTTTTCATCCGACCTACATGGTACGGCTTCCTTTGTATATAGTAGTAGAAGGACCGGCGCGACTATGGGCATATCGGTGTAGGAAATACTAATATATATCTGGCAATTGATGAATCATCGCACCCATGGTCCACCTGCCTCTACCTTCTAGCTCCTCAAGCAAACCAAGGCCCTTGTCAACCTGTTGCACTGTTCATATCCTTCCTAGCACACCGACCTTTCTGCTCTCCCTCATCTCCCTTTTCTCCCCTCCATCTCCTCCGCGACCCGCCGAAACGCCGCCTGAATATCCTTCCCACTTTGCCAAAGCAGAACTGCAACCTCGTCAGCCTCCCTTCTCCCAACCACCAAGCCGAGCTTGGGAGGGCGATAGACTTACCAGAAGGAACAACGACCCAAGGCGCGTTCATGCCCACATAATACCCCCAGTAATACACTGCCTCGGGCCGGCTGTACGAGAGGCCGCGCATGTGCTCGGCGAAGCCGCACGTCCCGTAGTACAGTGCCACACCGTACAGGTGGCCCACGCAGACGACGGCCTCCAGCAGGTGGCGGGTGCCTTGTTCTCGGGGCCTGTTGCGCGCCGTGAGCAGGGCCGTGGCGAAGGAGAGGGGCGCCCATGTCAACTTTTGTTCGGGGCCCAGTCGAGGGTTATGGTTAGCTCCTAGTGCTCATCACTGAGAGGATGTGGGTTTTGACGATTAACATACGACGGTCAGAGTCTCTATGCAGAGCATAAAGGGGTCCGAGGTCAGATAGCGGGAGTCGGAGAGGGCGTATTCCTTCCAGAGTTGGGCGAAGAGGGACTGGGAGGAGGGGATGGTGGCGTGTTTGAGGACGAAGTAGCCTTTACAGACGGATGGTCAGGAGGGATCATGCGAGGTTTATCGGCCCCCGGGTTGGGGGGGGGGAGGAGGGGAGTACCTTCGAAGAAAAGGTGCAGGAAGCCGCCTGAAGATGAATCAGCGGGCGCCTCGATGAAGGGGAAGGTGTGATCAGAATTGTAACCCACACAGAGAAAACCAGGCAATAGTCAACTGCTCTCCCCTCTTCAATGCCGGGCTATGCCATTTGGCGAGAATGACACAACCGAGCACAAAAGCGCCGGTAATTCCCCCAAATGAGGCCAGTATGGACAGGAGAGGTGCAGTATTCGCCGCGTAACCCGAGATCGCGGTATCCCGCGGAAAGTAGGGATGGCCATCGTCAACAGCCATGGTATGTCTGGCCGATGAGTGGCCCAAATGGGGAGTTTGAGTCGTCCAAATAATACGTACTGGAGCAGCTGGTTGAGAGGGCGAGGATCGGCATCTCGTGCCTGATTTGGAAACCCTTGAACCCCTGCCCCTGCCCCGGGTACTGTCCCCGTTCTCGACCTTGATGATGGGGATCCAAAGCGCTCAACCGCACTGGCGCCAGCCACTGTGGCACGCACCGGGCGTTGGTTTCAGAAGAGCTGGAAATTGGGAGAACGCGTGACGGCATGCAGGTACCCTGCCAAAGACTCGGACACACTGTGCTGGGAGACTGATTAGAGCATGAATAAAAACGTCTTGTTCCTCTGCTAATCATCAAATCCACCCCATTCCTCATTATCTGTGTCTTCATCCTCCTCATCCTCGCCACTTGCCTCCTCCTGCTCCTCCTCTTCCCCCATTTCCATACGCCGTTGCCTCGCCACCGCCGCCTTCAGCCTCGGCATCCCATCCGGCCCTCTCACAATCCGTCCCTCGGCGTCCCTCTCAAACGGGCCATCCCCATCGGTCCCCTCTCCTTCACCAAATTTCACCTCTACAACTCCATACTCCTCCACCAAGCCCTCCAAATCGACAACTTCCCTCCCCGTACTCTTCAGCGTCGGAATCCCATTCTCATCCCTCACAATCCTCCCCTGCCCATCCCTCACAAACGGCCCGTCGTCCTCATCTCCCGCACCCGCATCGTTGAAAACCGCATCCCTCACAAAGCAAACCACGAAAAATCCCATCACACCCCTCCCATCCCCTCTGCTCGCCCTCACACACGCCCCCGCAACCTCCCCATTCCCCTCGCACGCCTCCACTTCCCCACGGACAGGCCACTCCCGCATCCCCCTAACCTGCTCCTCGCGCCTCAGCACGCGCCACCCCCTTTCCCGTGAAACATCTGATTTCAGCGCCAACATCACCACCCCTTCATTTTCAACTGCATGGACCGAGCAGGTCGAGTATGTCACTTTCCTCGCGGCAGGAAACGCAAACGCGTGCAGGAGAATGGACAGCTGGAAGGAGGCGAGCGCGGCAAGGCGGGCGTGCAGGGCTTGTGGCGAGGCGAGGACTGTCTCGTTGCCTGCGTCGTCGAGGAGTACCGGTGCGGGGGAAGGGGCGCGTTTGCGTTTGAGGTTGTTGCGGGTTTTGTCTTTAGCATTCTTGCGGTTGGGTTGTTTGGATAATGTTAAAGGGGCCGGAGACGGGAGGTGGAACTCGGGGGTGTCGTCGCGTCCGACGATGCCGCTTCCCGAGCAGGACGGGTCGAGCAGGAGGGCGCCGACGTGCTGGAATCCTGGGGCGGAGGGGTCGGTTTGGAGGAAGTCGGCGCCTGGGTGGATCACGGTGACCTTGTCTGACCCGGCCGTCTTGACCATCTTTTCGAGCGTCTTGGCCCGCTGTTTGTCCTTTTCGAAGGCGAGGATGCGTTGACCCGGGGCGAACCCCCGCTCGTGCAGGATGCCGGCGAGGTGGGTGGTCTTGTTCCCCGGGGCACTGCACGCGTCGATGATGTCGCCGTCTTCGGGCCGCGGGTCCAGCAGGTAAGCGGGGAAGCAGGACGCTTTGTCCTGGAGGATGATGGCGCCGGTCTTGTAGGCTTCGGTTTTGGTGAAATCCACCCCTGGTGAAGCGGCAATTAGGTGCGGAACGTATCCGTCGAGACAGATGACTTTCTTGCCAATTGAGGCCAACGCCATCACCTCCTGGACGGTTGGCACCATCTCAAACCCCTTGAATGTGGTGTCCAGCTGCTCGTCGACGGTGCTTTTGAGGGTGTTTACCCGTATCCATCGCGGATGAGCGGGCCCCAGTTCGGCGTCGACCGCCGCCTTGAGGGCCTCCACCGTGGGACATTTCCTCCGTATCCTGGCCCTGACGAACTCGGACTGGAGCCTCGCCTTGTGCTTTTCCACAGCCACTCGCAGTCCGTGAGAAGCCGGAAGGGCGATGCCCTTCTTGGCGAGCAAAAGGTCGTGGACGAGCAGGATGGAAAGGGCGGGCGTCAGCTTCCGCTCCTCCTGCAGAAATTGGGAGTTCTCGACCACCTCTTTCAGGATAGCACTCCATTTGCTGGACTCCAAGGCTAGAGCATAGACTTGTGCGGGCGGGGACTTGAGATCCTTATTGCCGTATATCTTGGATTTAAGGCTGCCGCCGTGGCTGGACGGACTAGTCAATATCGCCGCCGTTTCATGGTAGAGTGACATGCTGCCGCCCCGTCTAGGCAGCAGACTCTTGAAAGTTGCGACTCTAGAGAAGTTCCAAGTCCACAGTCGGGCCCAGGTCGTCGGAGTGCTTTATGGTCTTCACATGAGACTTGCAGACTCTCTATATCCGATGTCTACCTTAAATGAGTCTTAGGTCAGGGGAACGATGTGCTCGGGTGCATGTGATATGTGACCTGTTGAACTGGGTTGATGAACATTGAACGAGGAGATGAGAGAGTCCAAGTCGAAATTTTGGTTGTGCTGTAGGGTTAGGGTCTGCATAGAACACACTCTGGGGAAATACCATGCTGATTTAGTTCAGCAACAAGAACCACTTCGTGCTGTTCACTCTATTGGTATCTATATATCCTGGATAACCAAATGCTATCCAGCCGCCCTATATTGCTGAAGGCAGAAGTGAACTTTCCCAAACCACTCCGCCGGCCGCAACCAGCCAGCGAAGCTCAAAATAAGGGCAGCGGGCGTCCACCCACTCCCCAAATCGAATCGAAGTAATCATAGATACACAGATATCGAAGTGAAGATCGACGGGCCTCGAAAGTTTCGAAATCCAGAATGTTCAGCGAGTGTCATGTCGTCGTAAAAGCCCCCAAACCAACCAGATGGTATCCAGCGCCTCTCTTTTTGTACCGTGTTCCTGCCACAAATGCAGCGAAAGATTGGGTGTTCACACCCCCAGAACCCTCTATGACCAAGCTCCCCAGGGTGACCTCCAAAAATAACAGAAGCTGCAAGCAATACAGCGAAATTCCGCCTACAGTCTCAAGCAGCGGGGACGCGAAAAGGATCAACGCAAAGGTATGAACCACGAACAGAAAAATGGCTGGCCCCTACTTCCAAAGGAGCATCTACCTCCGATAGCGCCTCGAAGGCTGGCGCACATGGTGCAAGTAGTGGTTGTGGCCGGCATGTACATGGCGCCTGGCAGCACCACTGGCCCCGGGCAACTCGCCGCCCTCGGCGTACAGCGTCAGGGCCCAGTCGCCGCCGCAGGTCTGGTCGCCATCGCCCTTGCAGGCCATGGCGCACTTGCTCTCGTCGATCTTTTCGAGCGGCGACAAGCTGTTGCCGCAGTAGCACTCGCCGCCGTACTCGGTGCCCGCGACTGAGAAGCCCTTGGACGCGCAGTACTCGACGCAGTTGGTGTTACTGACGGCGCCGAGGTTGGGGAGCACCTCGCCGCTGAGCGCGCGGTTGTGCGAGTCCTTGTAGCAGCCCACGTACTTGAAGCCGGCGATGTCGGCTGCCGCCTTTCCTGACTGGTCCTGGGCGAGCTCGGTCGGGGCCGGCGAGCCGCCGCCCTCGTAGACCGTCTTGGTCTGCCACACCGTCACCGTCTCATAAACAGTGGTCGTCTTGCCATCCTGGACGATGGTCACCGCCGACGAAGAAACCTGGGCCGAAGTGGAGACATCCTTGATTGCGGGCGCCTGAGTCGGGGACGGGACGGGGATCAGAGTGGTGGCAGGTGGCAGAATAGCAGACGACGACGACGGCTTCACCTCAGCAGACGATGAGCTTGAAGAGGAACCGGAGCTCGACGACGGAGCAGCAGAGGGCGAAGCAGAAGAAGGGACGGGGACGGGGACGGGGACGGGGTTGGGGTTGGGCTGAGGAGCAGCGACATCGCCGCCACCCTTGCCCCAGCCTGCGAGCGGGTTGTTGCCCGGCAGCTTCTCCAGCTTGCCGTCGATGACCTCGTCGACGGGGCATTTGATGTTGCAGGAACCGCTGTCGTCATTGACGCCGTTCTTAAGTCCGGGGCAGGAGTGGATACCAGCATGGCCGGCATCGCAAGTGTCGATGATGTGCTGGAGCTCCTCCTCGTCCCAGCCCGCGATGAAATCACCGTGGGCCGAGAAGCCGGTGGTGTCGCCGTTGGAGAAGACAAAGGGGCTTGCCTTGCCAAGCAGGTTCTGGAAGCGCGGCAGCAGGGCGTGCGTGTCCCAGTACGTCTCGAAGAACATGTGCGGCACGTGGATCCAGCCCTCGGGGCAGTCGAGCTTGCCGTTGCCGGCATCGCTGGGAAACTGCATGTTGTTCCTGTAGTTGGTCAAGCCGGCCTGGGGGTTGTAGCATGAAGGGAAGTGGACATCGACACGCATGGGCGAAGCGTAGCCGTCGCAGTCCTGAAAGGGGAAGCCGATGCCAGCGCCGTCGTTGTTCGACCCGATGCCGGCCATGGAGCCGTCGGAGCCTTCCGGCCAGCTGGGAGCGTTGTAATTGCTGCGGGGGCAGGTAATCTGTGCGGGCTGAACAGGTCCCTTGGAAGGGTCCAACTGGGCGTCACCCGACTTGGACGGAGCCGTCCTCAGCTGGGCGTTTCCGCTGACGATTTGCAGACCGGTGGGGAACGCCTTGATGTCGTCATTCGTGGCGTCGAAGAAGTAGTAGACGTTCATGTAGAACATCTTGACCTGCTCCAGAAGGCCGGTCTCGGGGTCTTGGAAGTACAGAGTCGGGAACCAGTAGGCGCTGAGATCGCCCTTGACCTTGGCGGTGGTGCAGCTGGACTGGCGTAGTGACTCGCCAGTCGCATTGAGGCCGAAGTTGCTGGCTCCCATGATGGTGTGGACGTGGGAAGAAGGGCTCCCAGGCGAGACAATGGGATCGGCACGGCATGTCGTCAACGGGCCCTTTCCGTAGTGACGCAGGACAGCGAAGGTGCGCTTGTCCTTGGCTGCGGCAACAGTGGCAACCAAGGTCGCCAGGACCGTGGTGAACAGCATCTTGGAGGATTTGTAGCTGATGTGGTTTGTGAATTTCCGAGTCAGAATCTTCTTCTCGAGAACGCTTGGGCGCGAAGGTTGGGCTGAGTCTCTAGGACTGTGCAGCAAAAGTGGTGTCCAGGGTGCCAACACCAGTTGTCACCGAAAAATTGCAGGTAATGGTGGTCTGTTGACGGACTGTTGGCTGCTTGTTGGTCCGGGATATGGACGGGAACGAGCAAAGACAAACCAGGTCGAGTGAACTGAAAGGAGCAGGCCGCGCTGAGCAGGCTCAGCAGCTGATTGTTGAAAGGGAGTGTGAAAAGCAGGAAAAGGAAGGACTGGCAAGAAGCCGATAAAGGAACGGTAGCCCAGCGTTGGTTGAGGAGAGACAGAGTTCATGGAATGGAGGGTCCGAGAAGGGGGGGGCCGGGTTTATAGCCCGGACACCTCCCCTCCCTGAGAGAACCGGGGGTCTGGTCCTCAGTCACCCTGCATGGATGGGCAGCTTTGACAGCTGGAAGCTTGGCAGGTACGGATACCAGTCTGCCCAGGCCAGACTCGATTGTGTTTAGCTGGTCCACTAACAAGGGTGGTAATCGGGGCCCAGACTTGCCAGGGCAAAGACACATCCTGGAAACCTGAAAGTGCCGCTCATGAATCATCACTTCTCTTCCTCAAAGACCCCGCCCTGACGGCCAACCTGCCAGCCCACAGTCACCAAGACCCATGGCCGACATGTCTGGCAGCTGCCAGTTGGCGCCAGAAACGCAGCTATCCCCGCACACCTCCCTCCAGCTCAGCACCCGCCGGAGTCAAAACAGATCCATGAAACCCGACGCAGGGGCCGCGGAGCGACAAAGCGCCAGGCGTGTCGCTGTCCGTTTCTCTCAGCGGCTGCCAAACGACTGGGTTGGGAGAGAACAAAAAGTGGGGGAGCCGCTTCGCCCCGCCAGGGGAAACGTGGTCCTTGCGCTGTACCTGCATGTTGCAGATGCCGGAACCGCCTTATTGGATGGCAATCGCTTTTTCGGAACCAGAGCCTGCAGGTTCTCGGCAGGTGCCTTGGAACTGAGAAAACGAAAAGAGGGGCTTCAAGGGAGAGAGAAAAAAAACTCATGTTGCCACAAGATGAGGAGTCGAGCGCCCAATGAGACGTGTTCGTAAAAGACGTGGCCACGCCTCTCTCCTGCAATCCATCACAACTTAGATTTGCGGCATTGGAGGCGCAGACCGTTGTTACACTAATTGCAGAGTCGCAGACTCCCAACGCTGGAAGCGGACGGATTTCCATGTTCATCCATATTGGCATGCGTTTTCCGTCTCAACAAGCATATGTGCTCTTTTCGGAGCATTTCCGGCCGCCGGGGTGCCCTGTTGCACACCTTCAACGGGCCGACAGAGGCTGTCCGTTTGCCTCATCGTTGGAACTCGAGGAACTTTGACTTTCATAACTGCCAGGAGGCAAAGAGAAACGCCGAATTCAACCCACTGGTAGGGCCCTCCAGGTATCGGCCCGGTTTTGAACTTTGTGCTGATTGATGCGTGTAGAGGTGCGGGTTATCAATTATGAACCGTCACTTCATCCCCTCTCCTTTCTGCTAGGTAATTCAGGTTCAGACATAACAAAGCACCTGGTAGGGTAGTTCAAGGTATGCGCGCGGCTGTTTATGTTCATCCCATCTGTCGAAAAGAAGGTTCCATGCTCCAAGCTGAATCCGGGCACCGGTGGGCAGATCTGAGCTTCGCCCAATCGGATTACGAAGACGACCTAGAGCTTTGAGCGGGGCAGATCCAAGTCTGGCCCGGCCGTTCTTTGAAACACGCTATTTTGATGATTCTCGGTCAGGGTCAAGCCACAAAGTTCCATGAGCCGCCCGCCAAAGCCTTTCCGACGGGAGAAGTCAGAAACCGAATGCCAACATTCCCAGCGACCTTTCCCAAGGTAGAGTGATAAAAAAGGAAAAAAAAGGAAAAAAGGAAACAAAAAGGAAAAAAAAGTAAAAAAAAAAAAAAACACAAGTATGTTTCGTTTCACTCTCCTCAATTTCCCCCTGTTTGCTCCCCTTGCATTTTCAAATCGTCATTTGACCGTTCTGGATCTGGAAACCTCACCGCACACACGCGCCCCGCACATTCGGCGCCAGCAACTGGGCCGTCAACTTGCCCTCATCGTTTTACGGCGCGGCCAAAGACAAAACTAAGCAACGGAAATGCCCATCAAGTCGGCCTAGGTCGTCAATCCTTACCAGTTTACCAGCTGACATTCGACACCCGTTCCGTCAAACCACCGGCCCATACTGGAGCCGTCCTGTGTGACAGCCTGGCCACCAGACATTGGCTATGTCGTCGCAACTAACATGATCGCCGTTTTCCGTCCCTTGGAACGCCTTCCGCCGCTCGACGGTGGATGGGACGAGCAATCCTGCGTTTCCCCCGCATCCGGCTCGCCCATGCTTCGTGTCACCAACAGCATCCTCTTCAGGGAGACACAGATCACGCTCCTCTTTTTCTTGGAGCCAGACCATCATCCCCGTTGCTTCCATGCAGTGTCCTCGATGCTGTGCTCTCGATAAATGACGTGGCCCTAGCTCATGGGCCGTCGATGGCCCAGGCCAACCAACCACAACCACAGGAATCCCCTCGAGACCCAACCAGCGCTGTTGGGCTTTTCGGATCAAAACACTAAGAGTCGTCGTGAAGCAGCAAAGCAGTTCTGCGGGTTACATCTGTACTCGAACGCGATTTACGCCAGTTCCTCCAGGTGGGTACACTTGACATGTACGAAGACAAGTGATCCTGCACCGTCTCGTAGAAGACAATCAAAATGGACCAGCTTTGCCGCAGACAAGTTACCTGAAGATAGCCTTACAGGAAGATGCTTACCGAGTTCGCTCCATTCATTCCCGATTAAAAGGCGGTTGCCTGTTAGAGACTACATGTTATCCGCGAGAGGGAGCAACAGGAGAAGGGTAGAAACCCTAACCCCATCAAACACTGGTGATCGTCTCAAGCGGGACGGTCGACCGGTGTTGGCACGAACGGATCTACCAACGGATTCGTCCATGAGCTTGACGTAGATTTGGGGGGCCCAATTCCTGTGTACCCAGGCGCTCCCTTGAGAACCAGGTTAGGCCGCTAGAAAGGGTTGATAGTATTTGAAACATTGACTCTCTACCCTCGGCCACCAATGAGAGGCACAACATGACCTTCTCTACACCATCAAACATCTAGCAATGCTCTTGATCCACCAAAGTGGCCTGCCAAACGCCAAACCATGCTCACATGACCAACCGTTTTCCCATCCGGTTCTCCCTGGAAACCCGGTCCTTCACCACCCACAACAATCAGCATGCAACCGATGGGGAAGAAAACCCTCACTCCAAAACCAACCATTTCCCGGCGACCCCCCTTGCCCCCTCAAAATCCCCCAGCAAATAACACAGCGTCCTCACATTGAACGCCGCCTCCACCCTGAGATCCTCACTCCCCATCATCCCCCCCTCCCCCTCTTCATCCGCCGCACCCTCCTCAAAGACCTTCTTGTAGTACTCCACCGCCAGATTTCCCAACCCAAGAAGCGAGTACGCCCGCGCGATATTGAAGTGCGCCTCCTGCCGCTGCGCCACGAACCTCCTTCTCCTCCTCCTCCTCTCCCCGCTATCGCCATCCTCCTCCTCCTTTTCCTTCGCGTCCGCGTCCGCGAGCCGATCCCGGTAGTACCGGAACAAAAAGGCGAATCCCTGCGTAAGCAGGTACTGCCGGTTGGTGGCCTGGCGCTTGAGCGCGTAGTGCACGTACGCGAGCCCCGTACTGAGGTTGATGAGCGCGTTGGACGGGTCGAGTGAGGCGGCGCGGGCAAAGTAGGAGAGCGCGTACGTGTAGGACGTGGTGGTGAAGAGGATGTGGCCGTAGATGGTGAGGAGGGCGACGTCGAGGGCGATGTTGTTGGGGTCGTTGCTGTTGTTGTCGTCGCCGTTGTTGGGAGCGTTGGTAGTGGTGGTGGTGGCGGCGGCGTTGTCCCGCCGCATGACGATGTTATCCATGGTCTTGATCTGCCGGAGGATGAATTTCTGAGCCGGGCCCGACGTATACCAGGATACGGGCGTCTGGCACACGCGGCACATGGCAGAGAACATGCGGTACGAGTCGGTTCCCGGCATGTAGTCGCGCATAAAGTAGCGGGCGATGGCCACGCACGTCTCCTCGTCGCCTGCGTAAACGGCGCACGAGGCCCAGGCGACGTGGATGAGAAAGGTTGCGTCGGTCGATGTCCAGACAACCGAGTCCCGCGCGGCGTGGCACACGACGTACGCCTCGCGATGCTGGCCTGCGCGGACGAGACTGAATGCGTAGTTGAGGAAGATGTCTAGCCACGTGTCGAAGGAGATGCCGCGATGCTCCGTCGGGATCCTGATTGGCAGCCTGACGGTCTGCTCCTGGCCCTCGACAGGTGCGAGGTTCTGTCGCAACCGCTCTTCCATGGCAGCGAGCTTCATGTTCCTAGCTGGAACCGCTGCCTGTCCTTCCACGTTGCCAGAATATCCAAGGAATTTGATATACTTCTCCCACGGGTAGAACTGCTTGTACGATCTGAAGTCGTCGACGAGCTTCTTGGCCGCTTGCATCCACTCTGACTTGGCCTGTTCGTCCCCAGCCAACGCTAGATCTTGCACCTCTTGTAGGCGCTGGAAGTTCTTGGCCGCCTCGGCCGTCCTTTCCAGCTCCTGCTGCCTCCTCTTCTCGGCGTTTATCAGTCGCCGCGGCACATAGTTGGACTTCCTGTTCGGGTCCCGGGGTCTCCGAGGCCGGGGTTTGCCTTCCCTCGGTTTCCGAGGCCCATACGGGCCACGTCGCCTCCCAGTCCCGTCGCCACGTCTTGCTTCCAATTTCATTGCTTCTCGAACCAGTAAGAACGCTTCCTCGCGGCCTTCTTGCATATCCTCGCCCTCATACATATTCGCGAGCTGGACACGGGCCTCAATGTTGTCTTCGTCCTCCTCGATGGCCGCAATGAAGCATTCTTCGGCAGCTACTTTCTCTCCGCGCGCCATATGGTACCGGCCCTGGCAGACGGAAAAATCAGCGTCCAGCGAAATCTCTCCGGTCGTGGTTGCGATATGTCTGTAAAGTTCAAGGTAGCGGATCGCATCGTCCGGCCTGTCCCGGTCCAAGAGCGTGAGGGCAATGTCCTTGAGGCAGTCCGGAAAGTCGATAAAGTCCTCCTCCCTCGTCGGGTCGAGCAACTGCAAGTGCAAATTTGCCTCGTACTCAAAGCCAAGCTTGCCCCGGTAGACGTACAGCTTCGCTCGCAGATCAATGGGGAGCCCCTGGCCGTAGCACTCTTGAGGAAACCGGGCTGGCTCAAACCCGGGCACTACAACCCGCCTGTCGTCATAAATATCCCACTCCCTGTCGTCATCCGACCACTGGTCCCAGTACGTCTCGGACCTCCGACCCAGTAACCAGCGCGAGAGCTCCTTGAGCTCCTGAACGCCCTCCTGCCACTGCTCGAGGGTGGTGAAGAACTCGAGATAGATCCTCAAATCCGACCACTCAAACATTCCCTCCTCGGCCTCGAACGTCCCGCTCTGTTGCAAATGGTCAATCAGCCGCCTGTACGCGCCCTTCGCGATATCTGCCCCCTTCCTGCGGTCCCTGATATCCAGCGCGACATCGGCGATGTTCCGCACCGTCCGGATGTTCCACGGCTTGTAGTTCAGCGCCTTCTGGTACTCGGCCAACGCCTTGCTCGCGTTGCCCTGCATCATAATCACGTCAGCCCTCCCCGTGCGCGCGACAATGTTGGAGCGGTCCGTCTCGAGCGCCTGGGTGTAGCAGGCGTAGGCGCGCTGCAGCACCTCGTCCTTCTCCGGGGTGCCGTCCTCGAGCTCCTCGAGGCACTCGAGCGCGTATTCGGCCGTCGAGATCCACTGTTGCACGTCGCGCGGCGTCAGGTGGGCGGCCGAGATGCGGCACCAGATGGCCTGCTCCCGGTTGCCCAGCGTCTCGTGGACCGTCGACAGGAGCATCCAGGCGTTGAAGACCTCGCTGTTGATGCGGATGATCTCGGAGAGGTGGGCGACCGTCTTGTCGTATTCCTGCTGCTGGAAGGCTTCGTTGGCGAGGGACATGCGAAACCGGATGTCGGGCGGGAGCTCAACTGCCTTTCGAGGGCCGGTTCTCCTTTTGGGCTTCTGTTTGCGGCCTGCTTTCCGAGCTGGTGGTGGCTGGTAGGGGATGCCGGAGGCTTCAGCTCGTTGGCGGGCGACAAAGGCTTCCTGCTGCTGGTCGAACCGTTCGACCTCGGCGCGCAGCTCCACGGCGTCCGAGTCGGCTGAAATGTTGCTCGCCACTTCATCTTCGTCGGCCTCCATAACAGTATCTGGCTCCGGCGCGACCCCGTCGGGATACAAGCTTGGGTCGATCATGTTCATGGCGAACTTGGCTGCTGTGTACGCAGGGGGCACGGCCGGCTCGTCAACGTCCATTCCATCCATAGTGAGAGAATTTCTCGGGACTGCACTGCGGAGTCAAGCTGGAAAAAGGGGCAGTTGCTGCCTTGAAATGTGAATCGGTGCTTGGTAACTCCAGGCAAGTATTGTATCGGTAAGAGCGCAAGCCCCAAGCGACTCAAAGAACCCCCCTCTGCCTCAAGACACAAGGCTCGTTCGAACGAGCCCGATGCACATTGGATTTAAACCCTCCCCTGTTCACACCTGTCGTCCAGTCCAGTTGAGCATAGAATGATTCCTTCACGTCTGTACTGCCCATTCCAATCGGTGGAAATGGGGGAGAGAAACTTCGGTACAGTTGCGTCAAAACCGTTTGTCATCAGCGGGATGATTGAAGAAATACGAAGTTGAATGAACTCCATGAAGTGGATTCCCAGTCTCATTGAATAGCGGATAAACGCACTGTGCAAGTCACTTGCCGCACCCCACTCACTTTGGGATTCGAAATACCTACCTCTGGAGCGGTTGACCTTATCATAGTACGTATGTTTGAACCGATATTCTTTTCTTCTCTCCTTTTCCATGAAGCAACAGACATACAGCGTGCAGCTGAGACCTCCGGCATAGATTTGCCTGTTGGTTCTCGTCGCACTGTCGGATCACACGGAGTCCGAATCACACGGAGTCCGAATCACACTTCAAAACCGTACCTTACCATACTGGACAAAGAGACAAAGAGAATGCAGAGACCAAACCTGGACTGTTAATGGCCGCAAGAAGGAACTCATCTTGAATCATCCATCACTATGGAGCAGCAAAGCTGTTATCACAACTCTTCATCCATCCACCCCAGAAATCATGGCCACCGTGATCTCATCTCATACATACACAACCACCTTGATCTGCCTCCAAGAACACCAGGGGCGCTTCCTCGGACGTCATCAAGCACCAGATCTTGTCTTTCCAAATCTCAAGCAAGGGCTTGCAGACTCGCATCAGGAAGAATATTTAGCAATGATGCTCCGTAGGAATGCGATATCGCTTCGCTCGCTTCATCCATATACCCGTCCAGTGTTCCCCGGTCATTCTCGTTCACCATATTGTCATCCTTGCCCCGAGTTGGGGAGAGGGTCCCTAACCCAACTTGCCCTCGTTTCTGGCCTCTGTGTTTTGTGTCAGCATCTACCTCTCATCCCTCCCAATGTTTGATTGGAAAAGCTTACCCTTGACCTGCTCAAAGACCTTGAGCATCTTACGTCTAGCACCCAGCGCATTGACGCCCCGCTCCTCGAGCTGCTTGTCGTCCAGCTCGATGAGGTCGGTCCACTTCATGTCCTTGAGATTGTCCGTGTATTTGTGCAGGCGCAGGCTCCGTAGCCAGCTCGGTATATCCTGCAGGAGAGTGGGGTCCGTGGGATCCTCAGGCGGCTTGGACGTGCCCCTCCGACCACGCGGAGACCGGCCACGCACCATGTCCGAGTGGTCCGAGTGGTACCCTTCGTGATGGCCGCCCAGACCAACTGGGAACGGACCCAGATTCATTGGAGCCAGTCCATTATTTATAAGCGAAGACGTCCCATCGTAAGCGCTCAAAAAACCGTTATTTTGAGGCGAAGTAAAGGCAAGGGCCGGCCCGTAGTTCTGTACCGCGATACCAGGAGAATTGGGCCGCGACCGATGGGCTGCGAAGCTCAAGTTCTGCTGCTGCTGCTGCTGCAGAGTCATCAGTTGCTCCCGGCTCAGCGGCACTCCGTGCTCGCTGACCATGATGGCTCCAGGAATAGGTGGTGCACCTGGCGACAAGGGGTTCTGGGCCTGGCCGGGCGCGTCATTCGAGCGAGCACGACGGTACTTGCGCACATCGTCCAGCGCGAATCGGTTGTTGACGGTGGAGAGGGCCGCCAGCTTCATCGCCGTAGCATTGGCCACCATGTCGGCATTGTTCCCCGGCTGCGGCTGGTTGAAAGTGGCCACCATCGGTGTGTTGACCATCGAAGCCCAGTTGCCGCTCGCACCATACGGCGACAGAAGTGGCAGGTCGGCAAGCGGCTGCTCCCCAGTCGTCAAAGTGGTCGATTGGATGTTGGTGTTGCCCGTGAGCTGCGGCCGAGGGGACCGCAAGGCGCCGGTCGACGGCGGGGGCTGCACAAACTGTCCCATAGGCGCCTGACCGGAAGAAGACTTCGGGCGAGAAGCGTCATTGGGGCCCCAGGGAGACGCCGGGTTCTGTCCGTTGGAGTCATCCTTGGGAGCCGAAATCGTCGGCGCCAAAGAATTGCGGTTGTCC
This sequence comes from Parathielavia appendiculata, assembly GCF_033297405.1. Taxonomy (NCBI): domain Eukaryota; kingdom Fungi; phylum Ascomycota; class Sordariomycetes; order Sordariales; family Chaetomiaceae; genus Parathielavia; species Parathielavia appendiculata. The sequence goes on from NW_026944225.1 coordinate 125,166, forward strand.
ACCAGACTATTTCTAGCCGAGATGGGGGGATTGCCCGTCTGCTGGGTGAACTTAGCCTTCTCTGTGGCAATAGCTGCCGCAGCGTCGGGAAACATGGCATTGATAGTCGACGAATCCAAGCCAGACTGACGCTTCATGTTCGCGCCGGGGCTTGGGCGAGCGAGCGAGTTCCGAGCCGAGTCGACAGCCAGCTTGCTCATAGCATCGCTCAAGCGGTTCGACATGGGGTCTGTATCGCGACAGTGTTAGAACCAGCATTTTCGGACGATGTGCGGAAGACCAACCCTTGTCGAAATTTGCAGGTGACAGTACGCCAGACATGGGGTGGTTCTTGCCCATTTGCTGCAAAACCTGGATGAAGAAGCGAATCTGGACCTGAGTTGTCTGCTGCAGGAGCGCATACAGCGCAGCGGTCCGCTCTGCCTCGCTGAGGACGCGGAACCACTGCTCAATAGCGCTCAATTCATCCTTGAAGTCCTGGTCAAGTGTAGCAGCCGCCATCTCTTCGAGCGTTGTCTCGTACTGGTCAATATCGGCGATCCACTGCTGGGCGAGCTTGTCCTGAGCATCCATGTCGGCGCTGCCCTGACCTTGGCCCGCTTGCACCTGGCCGTAGAAGTCGGAAGAGGGTCGAATCCGGCCAGCGGCAGCCTGCCCAGTCAGGGTGGCCATGTCGGCAGACGCACGAAGCGTGTGATTGTTGGCGCCAACGACACGCGACGAAGGCGGTCGCAATGACGAGACGCTGGTGGCCTCGGGCGTGCTGTTGCGGTTGCTCATGATGTTGGACATGTTAAGCATAACTGTGACGGGTTGGGAGCCGGACCGTCGAATGATCGAGTGGATCAGGGCAAGAAACCTATTAACGAAGGTGGAAAAAGATCAAAGCGTCTTTTTTTTGAAGATTGGCTGGTACCAGGTGCCAGGCAAAGCTGAAACAAGGCTCGCGGCTATTCAGTGTTAGCTAAAGCTGGGACTGGCAGGAGGTTTCGTCATTGTCGGGGACGATCTTCATGCCATGGAGTGAAATACGCTGTCTGACGCACCGGGGGAGAATATCGCATGCGCGCAGAGATGGGGTAGTACTCGAGGATATTAGATTCGCTGTCGAGAGACTTTCGAAGTCGCTGCAGACTAGGTACGGAAAGGTGCGAAGACTTTCGATAACTCCTGCAGTAACCCGCTGGCCTCAAAGGAGCATCGAAGTTCCGCGAGAAAGAAGATCACGAGAGGGCACGAGGATCTGTTGAAAAGCGAAGGATCGAGTTAGCAAACGAAGCAACTGAGAATGGGACTCGGGACCGCATCAAATTGAAGCTGTAAAAGTGCGGCGCAGATTCGGAAAGGAAGGAAGCTGGAGGTAAGGATGCCAGGTGCCACAAGAGATCGGGACTCGAGGGCGAGATGGAAAGAGAAATCAAAGACACACAAGGAGGTCTCGTTCCTGATCCCATGAATAATGGCAGCCACGCCTTCTCACAGCAGCACGGAAGACCGGACGAGGCAGCGCGAGACCAGGCGATCCGGCGGGGGAGTGCAAGAATTCGACATACCCATTAAGAAAGCTCCAAACTATTCAGAAATCCGTGCCGAAACGAAGAAAGGGCGAAGCGAGATGCTGGCTCCAACCTGAACTACAGTTTTGCAGTCGGTGAGGACGGGAGACAACAAAACTTGTTGAGGGTTCTGTGAGTGGGAGGGACGGAGAGACGACGGGGTTCATCGACCTCAGCAAAAAGCGGGCCGGTCGCAGCTGAGGGCTGGGTGCCTGGGCCGGCGCTCAGGAGTTGCTCCACTGGGCTGTTTCGTCAGTCCCTTCCGAGTCCAGAACAGGCGGCAAAACATTCCGTAGCGTCCACGGTATCAAGTAATCAAGCCAAGATTGGATGTTGGAATGCAGCTTCTCCGATCAAGAAAGGGCACCGTTATACACAACCCTCCTCCTTACCGACTCGACTGCACATTATCATGCTATTCCCCAAACTATATACAGGTCCAAGTGGCAAGATCATCAGCACTGGCCGTCAGAGCCGCCCAACAGGGCAGACGCTAAGAGTCGGGTCACGCCCGTCAGAGCCTGTCGCGAACTACGGCGGGGCTTCACAGAGGCTCAGCTCCCCACTTGTGGATTCAGCAGAGGGCTCAACATCAGACGAATGGCGCCGCAAAGAACGAAACCACCGAGTAATCGATCGCTAGCAAGTCACCTCCTTCAGGTAAATCCCAAGCACGCCGTAGCTAGTGCTCATTGGTCACATGGGCTTACTCAGAGCGTAGCCCAGCGGCTTGGACGGCTCTGGACGGGTAGTGCATTTACCATCTTTCTAACTGCAGCTTAACATGGCATAACTCAGAATGATGTCATCAATCAGGGCATGCACAATGCATTGTCGTCGACAAACAGCGCCGTTTGGGACGCTATACTATAGCTAGGACATTTATTGCACTTGATAGGGGAAATATCCATGGCCACGGCGATTTCTGACATCGCGAAAAGCCGTACTGTATGAGGTAGCAGCCGAACATCCAAGATGGGCAACCGAGCAGACGCTGAACCGATGCTTCGTCGTTGGAATGTCGCCCAGCTTTCATGCACCCGAGTCCTTCGGTCAAAGACCAGGGGTGTTTGGTAATAGCAGGGCAAGGTCCTTCTCGGCACGAAATAATCCTTCAGCAAAATGAGCACGGAGAGAGAAGCTCAGAGCTGTACACACTGATGCCGTTTGTCGCCATGACAGTCCCCCAGAAGCCGTCAAAAGTCAGAACGAAATGTCGACCCGACGGGGAGAAGAGTCGAGCCCATATCTCCAGTCCCTTACTGGCCACACAGTCGGTATCACACACCTTGTCTGTCTCGGTCTGGGCCTAGGATGGAGCTGTACCGCGCTTGAGGAGTGAATATCATACCCAGGCAGATCCGCCTCTTTGCGCAGAGACCAATGCATCGGTTTGGGTCTGGGTTTGATCCGAAATGACGCCCTAAATAACACCTCGAAAAGCCGGCCCAGTGAGCGGTGGTGCAACAATCGGCACCGCCTCGAATCCCTTCTTCGTAAAGGTCATGCTTGAAGATATGTGTCCCTTGACCCCCAGTCGTGCGCGCCGCCAGCAAACGTAGAGAAAACGATTTAAGCAGTCTCCCTCTTGCCTTCCCGGAACTCCTTCTGTAGAGAGTGCGTTAGCGGAAGCTCAGTCTTGTGGTAGTGTGTTGAGAACAGGCGATCGGTTCGTACCAGAGCCTTGGCAGTCCCGTGGAGCGCATGCCTGTGGTTTCTCCGGAACTTGGGGTCGGTACCCTTGAGCGATGGGTACCTCTGGGTCTTAGGCTTCTTGATGCTGTTGCGATTTCCATGTTAGCGCCCTAAATGCGGTCGTCGTCACGAATGGTCGTCGGCTATCCGTACCCGTTCCGGTGCGCCTTGCGCGACTGGTTGTGCTGAGACGAGTTCTTAGACTCTGCAAAACGTCAGTATTGAATGAGAGCAAGCCATCTATTGGGAAATATGGAGGGCGACATACTGGCCATTGTGCAGGTTGTCGGCTCCGAGTGACGACGTTGACTGTCTGAGAAGCTGGGTGCAAGGTTCAATAACAGGAATGTCGCTTGCGCACAAAAGTGGGAGGAAAATTGGCTGCCCTAAATCGGTGACTGTGGCTTGTGCGGCTGAAGTGTGGCTAGCTCAGGCGAGAAGATGCGTATTTACACAAGACGTTCGCGTCTGTTACATTGCCAGCTAAACAGCACATTCGACCACTAAAATTAGAGCCCAGTTCCTACAACTTGCTGCGTGCTCTTATGTTCATAACAGAATCTATATGCGCTATTCATGTACAAACGCCGTCCTCGCTGAGTGGCTGTGTCCAAATGTTGGTCTTGCCGACGCCGTGGTTTATACAGGACAGGACTTTCTTGCCCTTCTGAACAAAATAACGTGATTGAAGGGTCGAGTTGCTGAATGTTACTTGACAGTCACAGGCGCTACGAGTTTGGCGGCAGCCGCCAGGTCACCAGCCCTTCCGAGTCTCCGTGACCGCAGGCCTTGAAGATAGCGAACGAAGAGGACAAACATGAGCTCGACACTGCGGCAATACAGTCAGTCAGTTTCCATCAGCCGATACCTGAACTTTTCAAGACGTACCGCTCCTTGGTCATCATCAGGATGCCCTGGACTAGCAAGCCTTTGAGGATTTGTGGGCCCATTCCCTTGAATAGGCTCAGAGGGCCCTCATTCTCGATGATGAACCGCATAACCTCGACGAAACTCTTGAACGGCTTCCCTTGTCTCGATGGGGGCGGCTTCGATTGCAGCCCGACCTTGGCCACAATCAGGGGCTGGGTGACGATGGTCGCAAGCGCTTTGGACATGGCACCGAGAGCTAGTGGCTAGGTTAATTCTCCTCGCGGTGGGTGATCCTGGTCGAAATCCGGCTTACCGAATGCCTCCCAGGGCGAAAGATTTTTCTTTCCCGGAAGGAGAACCTCCTTCAAGCGCTCATACGCGCCATATGTGATGGACGGATTGATTACCAGCACCAAACTGGCCTTCAATCCTCTCCAGAGCCCAGTGATGCCGTCCTCTCCCTCTATGACTTCACGAGCCGTGTCAATGATGCCCTTCCTGTCCTCTTTACTTTGTGTTTGCTGCCGGGTCGTGATGACGGCGACAGGGATCGTGAAAAGCTGGGCAAGCGCCCCCGCGACAGCGCCCAGCGACAACTCGACGACAGTAGACGGCGGGCCTGCGGCCTTGGCGGACTTGAGGTACAGCGTGCGCACAACCGAGTACCAGTAGAAGTAGGCGAAGTTGGTCGAGGCAACACCAATCAGAGAACCGCTCATACCGGCGTACAAGCCGGCGATACCTTCGGCAGAAGCAATCTTGGACAAGGCGTCCCATGTCCCGTTGTACAGCGGCTCATTGGATTTCGCATCGGTATTCGCGGCGCCGCTGGGCTTCACTTGAACCTGGAGCTTCGTCTTGACGCTAGATTTCCGTGACGGTCAGCACCTGGGAGGGCAGAGGGCCCAAGGACAGACGCTTCACATACAGGTCTAGAGGGTAGACAAGCGCATTGGCGAGGACTGCGCCTGCTGCACCGGCCGTCGCTTTGCCCCAGGGCCCAATTGGGGCGGGCTTCGACTGTGCGGCCATTGTGATATCCTCTGGTCCCCGTGCAAGGACCTCCGGGCGCTCTGGCGAAAATTCCTAACGTCAAGCGACGGGAGCAATATGTGTTGAAGCTGGAGTTTGGGAGTACGGTATCCGTGAACCGAGATGCCGGCTGTAACCCCCACTAATGACGGCAGTTGCGTCGGTGACGTGAGTGCTAGATTAACTGTGCGAGACCGCGACTCCGGGAACGAATGAATCTACCAAATTGCAGGATCAGAGCACAGACAGACAAGCTCAGGCTTAAGAGACAGAGCAACAATGTACGAGAGAGATAGCAACGCCATAACTAGTGCTCACGGCCTTTGCAGCCGAGGACGGGTCTGGCAGATTTGCGGCACGTCGACAGCGCGCTCGTGACAGCCGAAGGATAGCCTCGGCTCCCACAGTGGTCGAGAACTCCGGCACGATACCGATAACGCTCCTTTGCTGATTTTGCGAGCCTTCGTTGCCCCGCACCCAGTTGAGTTGGATCCATCCACACAAGCGGGTGGACATTCCGCTCTCGAGGAGAAAAGCACCAAGATTGGAACCTGAGAAACCTTATTTGACCTGTCACCGGTTTAGTTGGTGATGGCGTTCTGTGCATTTCCGAAGTCTCTCGTATGGGTTCCAATGTCTCGAACCTGAACTCAGGTCCAAGTCCATCAGGCATATCGTACCGCTTACTTAACGTTATCTTGCATCCTCCAGCACTGCCCGGGTTCCCCACCAATCGCAGGCTCAAGTGTCACTCGTTAGTATCATCATCGAGATGAGATCTTGTATTGTACAAAGTACACTGTAAACATCGCCAATAGATCAGGTTCAGCTGAACGGCGCCGGCGTTCATTACATGCTACACACGGATCGTGTTCCGCGTTATCGACCCTGAAACCCTTTGAACGGAAAACGGCGCGCGAATTCATGAGGCACTCGCGGATCCATGTGTGATCGAAAGTCTCAAACACTCAGAAAAAGTACCTGTCCGATGACGACCTGACGTTCTCGGCCCTAACTATCCATGGAGGCTCAAGCCCTGGTGAGGACGCTCGGTAGCAGACATCGATATTTACCGTGTATCTCTTAAGACAACTTTTCTTACTCCTGCACCAGGAACATGAGCGCCGCCTGGCGCAAACACAGGGCGAGGACGCCCTGAGGCACGCTATTGCCGCTGCCGAGCTGTATATGCAGGCAGCCGGCAAGGCAAAGACAGCCGAAGACCGCAAACGCCTCAGGAAGAAGTGCGTCGAGCTCATCGGTCTCGGAGAGAGGCTCAAAGCGACTGCCAAGGGCACCGATGCCGCCTCGCGGCCGCCCGCCCCCAAGTCCACTCGGCCGCTGACAACCGCCGAGAAGACAATCCTGCTGAAAGCCTCACGTCTGCATGGCCACGTGTTTCCCCCGTGGGAGTCAGCCCCTGGTTCAGAGAGCTTCTCGACTGCCGGCGGTCCCGGAGAGCAATACGTGTGGGTGCAAACTGCTTTTTGAACCATCGCCAGCGTCCTCTGCTGACCTGTTCCTTTCCAAGCGACTCATCACCCTTCTCCCTCTCGGAGGAACAGCAATCCATCTTTGCCGGCTGGCGGCGTCCCTCTGAACTTACGGGGGTCAAAGATGGTGGGCCCGGGACTATGGACCAGCTCATGACCGCCCAAGCAGACATGGATCTGGCACAGGACCTGGCCACGGACTGCTCCGTTGTAGCGAGCTTATGTGCAGCGGCTCGCCATCTTGGACCTACAAAGGACTCGGTGAGCATTCTGTTTCGGACCCAGATTCTTGACTGCTGGCTAACACGCGCCCGAAATAGCTGCTGGGGTCACTCATGTACCCCTTTGACCGCACCACCAACAGACCCGAGGTTTCCAAGAATGGAAAATACATATTTCGTATGTACTTCAACGGAAGCTGGCGCCATGTCGTCATTGATGACCGCCTGCCTGCTTCCCACACCGACCGCACTCTATACGTCGTCGACCGGCGCAACCCCAGGCTGATCTGGCCGGCTCTGGTTGAGAAAGCCTATCTGAAGATCCGGGGTGGCTACGACTTCCCTGGCAGCAACTCAGGGACCGACTTGCTTGCTCTGACAGGCTGGATTCCTGAGCAAATCTTCCTCCAGAGGTGAGTAGTTCCGGAAGATAGAGGGGCGAACACATGTCCTAATCCGCTTAGTGACGAAATCGAACTGGATGAGACATGGAACAGGATCAAGAAAGCCTACGACGAAGGCAATGCTATGCTGACCCTGGGAACTGGGAATATCTTACCGGAGGAAGAAAAGGCGTCAGGCTTGGTGAGGGAGCACGACTATGCCGTCATCAGCCTGAAAAAGGAGGACGGCTCTCGTTTACTCCTCATCAAAAATCCCTGGGTGGACAGCCTGGTATGGACCGGCGTCGGGTCTTCGGCCACGCTCAAGGCGCACACAGTTGGTTCGGGTTCCGAGGGTGCATCCAATCAGTTCTGGATGGCGTTTGAAGACGTCCTCCAACACTTCGAGTCGCTCTACGTCAACTGGAATCCCGCGCTATTCCCATACCGCCAAGACCACCACTTCAAATGGGACATGCCTGACAAGACGGAGGAGCTCGTCTTCACGCGTAACCCACAATACAGCGTGCTGTCACCCTCCGGAAACCCTGTCTGGGTCCTCCTCAGCCGCCACTGGCAGGATGGCGAGCTCGACATCTTGCGCCAGCGCAAAGCCGAGAGAGAAGGCGGTCAAGCCTCGCTGGCCACGGTTTCCAAGCAGCTCGGGTTCATGGCACTCGCCATATATGCCAGCTCACCCCCAGGCACCCGCGTGCCCCTCCCCGATACCAGCCGCCGTCTCCACCAAACCCCCTTTGTCGACAGCCCCAACACCCTGCTACGCTACAATTCGACAGCCGGCACCCCCCAAACCCTCGTCATCACGCAAACCGAGCTCCCGTTCCCAACCTACTCTTTCACTCTCTCCTTCTTCTCCTACCAACCCCTCACCATTGCCCCAGCCGCTCATCCTCTTTCCCACAACACCTCCCTCACCGGCGCCTGGACCCGCCGCACAGCAGGCGGCAGCGCCTCCCACCCAAGCTACTTCACCAACCCGCAATATCTCCTCGCCCTCTCAGCTCCCTCGCCCCTATCCCTCGTCCTGAGCACCGACGCCCGAGACCTCCCCCTCCACGTCGCCGTACTGTTCTCCCCATCTCTCACCGCCAGTACCACCACCAGCACCGCCAACATCACCAACCAGCGCATAACCTCCCTCTCCGGCCGCGACATCCTCTGCGCAAGCAGCGAATACCACCGCGGCTGCACCTCCGCCTCGCACCCCCTCCTCGGCGCGGGCTCCTACACCCTAATCCTCTCAACCTTCGAACCGGGCCACCTAGCCCGCTACACTCTGACCCTCTCGACCTCCACCTCGCACTCCATAACTCCGCTCCCCTCCGACGGCGCAGGCCGCCTGCGCACGCCCGTACCCCCAACCAATCCAGCCACGCCCGTCAACTTCCCCGGTGGTACATCCCGCCTGCGCGCGCAGCTGAGCGTGGCGAGACTCACCCGCTTGAACGCCGTCACGCGCACCGCCGCAGACGCCACCACCACAACCAGCCGGGCGCCCTCGGGCGCGGCAGCGATGCGCGTGAGCCTCGAGCTCGGCACGGGAGCGCACCGGACCGTGCTCGCCATGTCGCGGGACGGGGAATTTGCTGACGCGGCGATGGGGTTGCGGACGGGCGAGGTGGATGTCGAGCCTGAGGTTGTGAGGGCCAGGGGCGGGCTTTGGATTGTTTTGGAGAGGATTGGGGGTGGTGGGGTTGGGTATACAAGCGGCGGTGGTGGTGTTGCAGGCGGGGTGCAGGTCGAGGTGCTGAGTGATGGGGAAGTGCAGGCGGGCGGGTGGGAGAATGGGGATGAGGATTGAGTTCACACGAGAGGACGGTGATGTCTTCTAAGGCGATGTTACTCGGTCTGGCAGTCATATGACGTCCTCAAGAAAGCCTCCAAGTTGAGGATAGGGGATAAATACATGAGGTATACATGGTCGAGAACTGATCAAGTGGCTGTTGTCAAGTGAGTGAGGTTAATCGTGATAGAGTCATCTGGACAGCAAGAAGCAGTGTTTTCCATCGCATAACCAACCAAGGCCGAACCTACTATGCAATGGCTGTGTCTCAACCACGTCTCTCAGACAGTACAGAAGACGCTCTCCCCCCACGGTTGGTCTCGCTGGATAGGATCGGTCCCACACAACACACAGAGATACCTCTGTTCAAGGCCTGTCTGTTGCCTTGGTCCTGACCCTCTTAGCTATCACCGTTCGTTGGGGGAACGAGACAATGTTGCTTGTTGCCCTGTCGGTACACCCTTGTTCAAAAACGCCTTCCAAACTTCTCACGGGGAAATATGATGATTCAGTCGAGATTCTCTTTCCATACTTCCTCCTTCCCTTTCCTTTTTCCATTTGTTCACCATATCTGCAAGTCAGGCAGAGGAATTGGCATATGGCGCAATGTCAGAAAAGCCACGCCGCGAAACGCCAACCAGCCCACGGTATCATACCACCCACGCTACAAACAGCAGGATAACACGCAAAAGCCGCCGGGAGAGGCAGCCGTCTCCCCGCCAAAAAAAAAAATAATCCGATTCTTCCTTTCCGATCCCGACCAAGACCCCAGAGTTCCAGCTCTCCATGAAACGCCGTCAGACCGCTTAAAGAAACGGAATGTGGTTCGCAAAGAAGCGGGCGAAAAGAGCAATCCAAGCATCATAACAAGCCTGAGAAGGATACAATGGTAACGACCGGGCCCCACGCTCGCTGTGCGACGTTCTGTACACACACACGCATCCGTTGCGCACAAAGAGAAAAATGAGTATCGTGATCCGTACGAGGGTCACGACAACAGAAGAAGCGGCAAGTATGTGCGAAATAACAAACGAAGGGACATTGAGAGCAAGATAAAAGCGATGGCATCAACCCGTGATGCCTCTTCGCCTGCGTCCGCGGGTCGGCCCGTCGGGTCGTTGTGCGAGGACTTCGCGTAATTGAGGATCGTCCTTGTCTTTATCCTCGTGATGCACTCGGACATGCCTTGCTTCCGTTAGTCCAAGGTCACGAAGCAACGCCAAGAGGTGCTTTGTGTGGTTTACCTTTGAAGATTGTCCGGTCTGGGATACCTGTGGTCTCTGTCAGGGCAGAATGGGCATACATAGCCTGGGGATTCGTGAACAAGGCCGTGCCGAATCATCTCGTTCTTGCGCTTGAAACCTTTGCCGCCCTCGCCACGGGGACATCCTGGGACTGGGCAATAATGTGGTCTCGCCGACGAGTGAACATTTGCGTGTGAGTTGAGCAAATACTGCGTCTGGAATGGCGGCGCGGTACAACCAGGGACTTTGCAGACGTAAACCCCAATTGTCTGGATAGTCATACCATCGATGCCCACCCTGTCTAGACCTGCTACAGGCGGAGAACCGGCTTGGTGCGAGCTCGTGGCTTCCGGCGAGGTGCTGGTATAGTCGTGTGACCGGCGCAGGCCATTTGCTGAGGGGTAGTAATACCTGGGGCTCAGGGCTGGGGCAGCTAGCGGATAAGCAGGAGAAAGCGGATCCCGATATGGATCGACTGGTGGCATGGGCGGCGACACGATCTGAGGGTGCAGCGACGGGAGACGCGGCAGAGCAGCAGGGGGAGAACCAGGAAATGGGTGATGTGGGCCCCTCAACCCGTTTCCTGCGGCATGACTGCTACCGAGTTGCGGGATATCTCCGAGCTGAGATCTGATGGACGGCAGCGTCTGTCCGTTGGTTTCATATTTCGGCGAGTTGAGTTGTATCGGCGGTAGACCATCACTATGGGTGCTCGAATGGATGCTGGCAGTCGGCGACTTCATATCGGTCTTCACGGATAGGGGCGTAGCGCCTTGTTCCCGGGGCGAGTAGATGCTGTTGGGACTGTAAGGAGAAAGCAACGCGGGCGGAGCATCCCGCTCGCCCTTCGGGTGTTCTTCTCGCCTCGTGTGTATCGCCATCGAAGGCGTCGGTGCTGCTTGCGGTTTCCCGCTTACAACGTCATTCTCGGTCACGGGTGGTGTTGGTCCTGCATTGGGCTCTGGCTGCGGCGCGGTAACCGCAGCGAGGGCGCCAGCCGCCAAAGATTTCAGATCGAAGGCACCCATGTCCTCGTCGGGAGGTGAGCCTGATTTCATCCTATGAGCCGTCGTCTGTCCTCCGCTTGTTCCGCCTAGCCGATCACGGTCCCCGTTCCCGCCAACCGGGCGGCCGCTGGGAGATGCGCCAGTGGGCGAGACAGGATCCGGGGCAGCGTCCTCTGTGTCCTCGGTCTCGGATGTCAAGGGCTCAATATCGGCGTAGGCCGCAGTCTCGCGCCTGTGTCCGTCAAGATGGCCGATCAGGACGGCATAGCCTTGGCTTGGCCTCGGTCTTTTCCGACGGCCAGCCTTCTTGTTACCGGGACTGGGGGGGGGGCTGACGGGAGACGAGGAGAGCGTGGGAGCCGGACTTGGCGATGGTCGCAGCGTAAGGCGGAGCGGCTCCAGAGGCGGGCTGTCCCTGGGGAATACGTCATCAGGATCGTACACGTCGCTCACCGGGGCTTGTGTAAGTTTCGGGGCGGCCGCCGTACTCATAGCTTCGAGGGCTACCTGTTCACTTTGACTCGTGGAGCAGTCGTGCAGTCAGCTCGCCATCGGTAGCCGAGTCTCCGGCGGAAGGTCGAGGGAACAAGGCCCCGGAACCCCACTCGGCCTGCTGCCCTTCGTCGTCGTCGGTTTAAACAGCGGCCTCCGACTTCCACGGTTGCTTGTGCTTTCCCCAGGAAGCCCGGTGCAGGCGCTTGTCCTTGGGTTACCAAGGGGTCGGGATGGAAGGTGACTGGGCACAGCAGTGCAGTCAAGCAAAAGAGCGGGAAAGGCGGGGAGCGGGCATGTAAGAGCCAGCCAAGGAAGGGTGAAACGGGCCCAAAGGGAGGGAGGTGCCTGAGTGTGGCGCTGGGAGAAAGAGGAACGGAGCACAATCTCGTGACAGGTTGATTGATCCGGGGACCGTAAATTGCAAATGCGTCGGGATAGTGAGCGGGGCTGGGGTCCCGTTGACAAGAATGCGGCTCAAGATCGTAACGGTTGGGGTTGGTCGGCACCGAAGGGTGGAAGGGGTTAGAACAGGGAGTGCGGGCCACCTATGAAGCAGGGTAGAGAGAGTCGCGTGGAATCCTCAGTGTAAGCTGACTCCGGGCCGGCACGGCAAACATAAACATGGACGTTCCTCGATTGGACGGAAGGTCGAACAACTGTTTTCTACCGTCGAGAAAAGCTGCGGCTCATGGAAGTTTTGCTGCAGCCGGTGGGTTGTCAGGGTCGGAGGCTCGACGACACGCAGCCACCAACAGCCGGCACAAGGCCCTGCCTGCCCTGACCTTGGCCGAGGCCAGCGATGGGCCGGGGAAGACAGCTGCAGTTGCGGGAGGCGGGATCTCAAGACTCACTGGCTGGCCGGGGGACCACACTGCCTTGGTGTCTGGGCGAAACAACCACCAGCTATGGACAGGGGTGCCGGGGCTCTGGTGTCAAGTCCAAGACCGTCCAAGACCGCCGCTGGTTGCCCGCGTGTGACAGAAATGCTGCTTGCCGACGAGGTGCTCACCACTCGCGGTAAATTCTCACGTTTGAAGGAGGTGAGCCGAGATATGAGCCGGAGCTAGGAATGAGGCGTCCAGGTGCGACAGTAAAATTCCGAACAAAGCTGCTTGTTCTGCTGCTGAAGTGGTGGTGGTGCTGCTGCTGCCCAAGGGAGCGGATGAGGCTCTTTGGTCCGCAGCAATCCAGAAGTACAGAGGAAGGTTGGAGTAATGTGATCTGTAAGGTACGGATTTTTAAGGGGAATGAAGGAAAGTTGGATGCCGTCCTCGAGAGGTACCGTGCCAGGTCCAAGCATCAGTATTTTGATAAGAACCTGGAATGGAAGCAAGTCGGTAGCAGATGAGATCGATGTGGGAAACCGAGAAGTGTCGAGCAGCTGGAAGGCACGAACTACGAAAGAGCATGGCTGAGGAAGGGGTGGGGTGCCATTGTTAGTGTCCCGTCATCGGGAAACTCAAATGCGCCGCTCCTCGACTGCATTGGCAACATCTCGGTCGCTGAATTTTGCGGTTCGGCAGCCTGAAGTTCATGGTAACCATTCCACGAACACGTTGGTGCGCTTGTGGTAGGTAGTGTATCTACGTGTACGGTGAGTCTACTAAGGTGAGGCAGGTAGAGTACCGTATCTTGAAAAATTCCACTAACGTCAACACCCGACCCGTGCGCATGAGTGTACCGACTCCCCCAGATTTCCTTCAAGTCCGTCGACAGCCGAGCTGATGCTGGGGCCTTGGGCACTTTCTGGTCGAGATCTCTCCCCTTTCTTTGTAGAGCGTGCCTCAGAGTCATGGCTTGCACTACTATACGACTCCTTGCCACATCGTCCCAGTCAATCCGACTCCGCTGCAGGCTTGCGTGTGCAGCTTCGTCTCATCTCATCCGATCTTTCTCGTGCTTGGCCTAGGTAAAAAGGGGCGTTTGGCCCCTTTATTACCGGAAATCAAGGAGGCGACCAAAATCCCGCTCAATATCTCACCTCGTATCACCATGTCGATATGGAGAAATCTTTTGACGAGTCCGTTCCGTCTGGGGTGCCGACATGGTTGGAGCCCCCGCATGGAACTTTGATTGCGGAGGTGACATGCGACTGGGTCGATCCAGGAACGGGACGCTGGAAGTTGACCGAGAACAACAGCCAGCTTCATGAAGTTGTCGATGCAGTTTGCGCCAAAACCGATATATAGAGATACAAACACAAAAGCAGCCGAACTTGCATCGAGCCCCTTTGTTGGTGCGAGCCTTTCGTCCCGGACCTGAACTGCAGCCAGGTAGCCGAATTGCCCCAGCCGGCAACTGGTGGGATGCATCATGGATGGGCTGTGGGTGGTAGCTAAGCTCCCATTGGGGCCAAGAGTGACTCAGCCTCATGCTGGTACGGGTCAGTCCGCAATCCTTGCATCAACCTTCCCTCTCTGAGCCAAGTGCCAGCGGGGGACATTGACACCCTCGCATTGCAACCTCAGATCGCTTCCGTGCCCAGAGAAGTTTCCTCTCCCACCAGCAAGAACACGAACCGCCCGAGCTTTTGAACCTGTTTCAGTGCCAGGGACTGCCAGGAACACTAGGACGCGGTGGGCATCAACTTCTTCCCATTGCAGAAGTCTCTTTGACCCTCCCGCTTGCAGGGACGGCACGTCGCGTTCTGCCGAGATCAATCTCACTGCCCGCTGCAGTAGTGTGGGCTTCAGCGGCGAACCAGGCCAAGCCGTCTTGTGTATTCTCCTGTTCGGTGAAGAGGGCTCACGCCCTTCGTTGGGTCAGCTTTCCTCAGCTCACCGATTTTTGTCATCTTCGTCCGCTGTAACATGCAGAATGCCCTCGGCGCCGGAATCGATGCAGGTGCTTTTCTGCCGCAGACTGAGGGGGCAATAGCATCGACAGACTTTGGGCGAAAAGTCCGAGAATGAGGCGAATGGGGGATTGGCTCTCGGCTTCCAGGGCATCAAAATGGTTACACCGCACCGCGCGGCGGTGAGATTCGCCCGTGGGCTCTGCTTGCACCACGATTCCTACCCAAACCCCGCGAAATGTGGTGCGTCACTTGTTATCGCTCCCCATCGTGGGACGACCGTCCTGGTTGGGCAACATATCAGCACGTGTACCTTGGGCAGACGCCATGCGATGATCGATTTCAGGTTTAACCGTTTCCCCCAGACAAGAGTTAGTGTGTGCGACCCCGGGTGAGCCTCACAATGCCCCTCTCGAATCCAGTGCAACTAAGATGGGGAAGCACGGGATGGCATAGCTGCGACGGATGACGGGTCACAAATCTCTATACGGAATAGCTTGTTCTCTAATCACCCGGAAAAGAGACGTGAGATGACCATGGCCCCAAATCAGCGAAAATGTCACAACGCCCAATCCGCCTTCACCACGCGCTTCTCGCCAAGTAGCCGCGTCCCCTCCGCCTTAACGATATCGCACAGACGAGTATTACTTGGCGAAAGAACGCTCAAGAAGCCGCCCAAAAAGCATTTTCAAATACCGCTTGGGAAGTCCAGCTCCGAGGTCGTGGCACGAATTACCAGTTCAGTGAGACCACTCTGTAATGCAGCCCGACTGCCGCGGTAGTAACCGGAAAACTCGAGTTCGACGAGCTGTCTCTTGAAGGCCGTTAGGCCATTGACTCTATGGCTTGTGGGGATTGGCAGGTGTGGTTAGGTCTCATCGTCAAGGGCCACATTCTTCAAGACCAAATTGAGGTAGTTGGTCGGTTGGTAGCCCTAATCTTGTCCTGTTCCTCTTCTTGGCAGAGTTTCACCATCCCCTCACCATCCAGGTTTTGAGCAGCTTTACCATGGAATGGTTCATGGGACTGCTCGAGCCGCTCATAAGGTGCCCCGTCAACTGTGTTCACTAAAGCTGAAATCTGGTCGTCTCTCTGTAAACCTTTTGTGTGCCGGTCTCAAGACGGCCGTAGAGCGTCTAAAACAGTCGGGCCTAGAACATTCACTTACTGTAATGGGGCTGAACCGCTGAGAAGGATGCACATGGATGGATATCTTGTGTGGTAAGGCCAAGCATGCCGCTCCACGCAATAGTTAGGAGCTATGCTCAACAAACTGAAAGGTGTTGGGACAATCTGGCCCCCGCCATTCAAATCCTCTTGAAGTCTACAGAGTAGCAGTAAGTTGACTGCCGGAGCTAGCTCCGGGGGTCCACCTCGGCACATTCACGGCCTTCGTCGCTAGTCGGTCTACTCCTGCCTCTGCCTCGGTCTATCCGCGTGTCGGGTGCAGTCCCCGCACTGGGACCGAGATGCGCAGCGGGGTGATGGCATCACTAATAAATGACCCCGATTATCAACACCTTGGAGCAGAAGCGATATAATCAACAGTAGCTTACAAACTGTGAAACCGTCAACAACCATCTGGCTCCATAACTAACCGCCGGGCTGATTACATCTGTTTTCCTGCTTTCATCAAAGATATTTATTCTCCGAGACACCGTTGCTGAACCTGGGCTGTCCCGCTGTCGATATCAAACACATCAGCCAAGCATGTCCGAACTCCCGAAAACCATGAAGGCCGTGGTCTTCCACGGACCCAAGAAGGTCGCAGTTGAGGAACGACCCGTTCCAAAGCGCAAGTTGCCCAGATACAGCCGGATCGTAATATCCTATAACTTGAAGCTAACTTAGGATATGCAGTGCAAGACCCTAAGGACATCATCGTCAAAGTCCAGGCCACGGCCCTATGCGGCTCGTATGTCCGATCTCAGGGGTTTGGCCCTACATTGGACCAGGGTATCTAACAAATTTGTCTGCAGAGAATTGCACGTCTTCCGTGGCCACCAGCCGTCCCCAACCGACTTCATCATGGGCCACGAGTTCGTCGGCACCGTCGTCCAAGCCGGCAGCGAAGTCAAGTCGGTGTCCCCAGGCGACAAAGTCGTAACACCCTTCACCGTCTCCTGGTGAGTCCCCTGTAACGTTTCCTCCTGATTGCTTTGTGGTCCCCCTTCCTCATCGCCTTGAAGCCACTCACTTACTCCCACCACCGCAGCATGGAATGCTTCTACTGCACCCACGGCTCCTCAGCGCGCTGCAGCAAGTGCCTCCTCTTCGGCAGCGCGGCCCTCGACGGCGGGCAGGCCGAGTACGTGCGCATCCCCTACGCCGACGGCACCGTCCTGAAAGCGCCCGCCGAGATCAACGACCGCGCGCTGGTACTTATGGCCGACATCTTCCCTACGGGCTACTTTGGCGCCAAGAACGCGTTTGGCATGCTGCAGCCGCAACAGGAGGCGAGCGAGGCGACGGTCGTGGTGATCGGGTGCGGCCCCGTTGGGCTGTGTGCTATTGTGTCAGCGTTGGAGTACCGGCCGAGGCATCTGTTTGCGGTCGACAGTGTGCCATCGCGACTGGAACTGGCGAGGCAGTTGGGGGCGGAGCCGTTGAATTTTGCCGAGGGGAAGGAGAAAATGACGCAGAGGGTGAAGGACGTGACCGAAGGGAGGGGCGCGGATGCGGTGATTGAGGTGGTGGGGTTGAGCCCGGCGCTGAGGACGGCGTTTGATCTGCTGAGGCCGTTTGGGGTTATCAGCAGTATTGGCGTGCACAACGCAGAGGTGAATTCTCCTGGGCCGGTTGTAAGAAGGTGCTGCTAATAGCTGGTAGATTCCCTGGAGTGGCAACGAGGCGTACGGGTAGGTTTTCCATTCTCTGTCTTCTTGCCCTGTGCATTGGCTGACCCAGTCACAGGAAAAACCTCAGAATTCAGATGGGCCGTTGTCCTGTTCGGTCCATCTTCCCCGAGGCGCTGCCCGTGTTGGCGAAGAACCAAGAAAAGTTCAGGTAGGCAGCCGACCGGACCATCGAGAAAGCCACAGCGCTGACTATATCAGCTTCATGTTCGACAAGATCATGCGGCTCACTGAAGCGGTTGAGGGCTACGATCTGTTTGACCAGATGAAGGTGCAGAAGGTCGTCTTCCAGCCTTGATATGGAAATGAGGGCGCCGCAGGTTTGTGGAAGAGGCAGAATGCTGTGCTCCCTGCTGCTTCCCCGGCATACCGGAGTAGCTTAGTGCTTAGTGAAACAGAGGGCCCTGAAGGCGTTAGGGCTGAGACCAGAGCAGCTCAGTTCTGCCTAGGCTTCACCAGCCCGTCAAAAATCCAGTAGTAGGTAACAGTCGAGTCGTCCTGGACTGTCGCGAGCAGAATCCGCTTCCCACGCTTCGGCCCTCTCCAGAGCCTCCACTGCTCCTCTCTCTCCTCCCCCTCAGACGCTTCCTGCTCTGCACCACCAGGCGGAATAGCCTCGATGCCATCAAAGACAGCAGCGAATTGTGCAGGCGACCACTTCTCAGAGAGATGCACCGGGAGGACCCACTCCACCTCGGGCTCCTGGGGTATACGCTCTCCGCGGTCCTTTTCCGCCTTGATGATGTCGATCTGCTCGTCCGGGTGCACGTAGAGTCGCTTTGGCGGGAGGCCGTAGAGAAGTGGCCTGGACAGGCCGGCCCGAGTGTGCTGTTGTAGTTGTGTCCAGTCGTGCTGGTATTCCAGGTTGTTCAGCACCACTTTGCAGAGCGATGCGAGGTGATCTTGTGAGGCCATTATGGTCTTTCGGTTCTGCCGGTCAAATGCGGTTGTTGATGAGATCCAATTTTCACGATGAAATCAGAACTAGTAGGTACCTTAATCACAGCATTTGTTACGGTAAGGTAACCGTACGCTACTGAGGGCCGGCTCCACACAGTCGTCATTGGGCCAGGCCGTTTGCAAGCGCCAAGCTATCTGGAACCATCTCTCGGACACATCACTCCGAGCCTCAAAGCACCACATTTTGTTGGACGTCAAAACATCTTCAACCCATTTCAGACGCCCATCTCATACCGCACTTTTCACAGACATATCATTTTCAAGGATAAGAGTACACGGTAGACATGGGCTCCGTGCTGCTCCCCCACCTGCCCTCGGGCTGGCATGTCGACCAAGCGATCCTCTCAGGTGAGTGTCACTCGCTCCAAACCATCGTCTCTTGCGCCTCGCTCATCAGCCTCCATCAAGACTCGCCCGCCTAGACACTAATTCTCTGCCGCAGAGGAAGAACGCGTCGTCGTTATCCGCTTCGGCCGCGATCATGATCCCGTAAGTGGAACATTCTCTCACTCTCAACCAAATCAAAGCTGATGATCAGCAGGACTGCATGCGCCAGGATGAGGCTCTTTTCAAGATAGCCGAGCGCGTGAAGAACTTTGCCGTCATTTACCTCTGCGATATTGACCAGGTCCGCCTCCACCATCCACCCTTGTCAAACATGAGATGTGCCGTTGTGAGACTAACACCCCGCAGGTCCCCGACTTCAACGCCATGTACGAGCTCTACGACCCGTGCTCCATCATGTTCTTCTTCCGCAACAAGCACATCATGTGCGACTTCGGTACCGGTAACAACAACAAGCTTAACTGGGTGCTCGAGGACAAGCAGGAGCTCATCGACATCGTCGAGACGGTCTACCGAGGCGCCAAGAAAGGCCGCGGTCTAGTCGTCAGTCCCAAGGACTACAGCACGAGACATAAGTACTGAAGTGGCGGCAGTCCGTGGAGATAATATTGGGGGATTATGGTTTTGAGACCGGGATCCTAGGTGTTCCAAGGATGGGGACAACTTTGGCAGCTCAACCGGCGGATACATACCGCAGCGGTGAGGAGCATCGTGGTGCCCTGTCCATGGGGGTGGAATGCCAGACAAAAGTCATGGCGAGATTCAGTAACAGAGTCGGGACCCGGGTTGCTCATGTCAGTGAGGATGGGTAACGACGGGCCGGTTGATGGCGGAGGTTGGATCCAAAATGTGATTCGGCAGGATAAGTGCGCCAGCATCTCTGAACCATCGCTACGAGTTAGTGACTGATTCTTATACCATAGTGTTTGGCTTGGGATCCGCTTCTCATAACTGGACCCATGGAAAGCCGCTATCCATTACCCTCATTTCGTTCGGTGTGTCTCGTGATGGACTCGGCTGCAGCATAGCAAGCAAAGCAGGCTAACACTGAGAGGACTCAACACGTAGACTTTTGTCGCCGACTTCCGTTAACTTGGACTGCTCGGCACGCCCGGGTGTAGCACGGTGGAACTCAAGAATAAGAAGTACGTTGGGTTCTCGCCATCATGGCTTCAAGTTCCTCCTCCAACTCCCTGACATGGTTGCTTGACGGTAGTTCCCGGCATGCTCCTGGGTCATTCCTAAAGTGCCAAAGTTGTCCTTGATTACCTTGGTTGGGCCACATTCTCCAAATCAGCCTTCCTATTCCCACGCTTAGGACTTGCCCGGTACCCTAGAAACACATGGGAATTTGGGAAATCATTCTGCAAGGGCGCAGAGCTGCGCATATGCCACGCAGCGCATGCGTGGAGGCAGTGGTTTGCCGGTTCTACAGCTCTCCTTCGCGCCCATCACGACATGACCCATGCTAATTCTCGACCACAACATCCGAAACCTTGGGTTCGCACTTCGCAATGGGAATCTCGTCGCAGACCTTTGGCCCCGTCGTCTCACCGCAGTCGGTTTTTGCCGATACACTCGGCTTGAGGGCGACGCGGTGTTGGTTAGGGCCAAGCCAGTTAACCTGCCTTTGCGTTCCGACATCATCGTCCGCTGCGTTATCCGCCTTTTTCCTGGGCGCCGCCAGACACATGTTCCCAAACGGCGGCGGGTTGCAAACGGTGGACTTGTGGCACTTGTTTTGACCGGGGAAAGGCGAACAAGTGAAGCAACTGGCAACGGGTTGCTTGCCGGCCACCTCGATTTTCTGGACGAAGGCATCGCCGCCAGACGCACCGTTCAGCAAGAAGCATATGGAACAGCTGAGGGTGGCGTGATCATCGGTAACGTTGCTGGCTAGCTCGAAAGTCTCGATGAGCGTGGCGCTGGCGCCGCTGCTCACTTGGATTTCCGTCGGGGCGAATGGAACGGCCAACCCGCATTGTATGAGACCACCTCGGGCTTGATGACGACGTCGAGGTTCGTGAGCCCGTCAACAATCGCTTGGTGACAGCGTCGGGTTCGGAGCCGAGCATGGTGCCACCGGTGGCCTCGGTTATGTGCGTGGCCTGCCCCTTGCTATCAAGGCTTCCGACCTTGACGCCGAGGACGCGGATGCTCGCCTTCTTCAAGACATCGGTAACATCGGCTTGCGAGTGTCCACCGCTGGGGATCGTGGCTCGGCGCGTCGCCTACAAGAACGATGATCCGGCTGTTGCCCTCGCGCAACGTGGTGGCACCTGTGGAGATTTTGTTGAGCGCGTTTGTCCAGTCCTCTGGCGTGTCGCCACCGCCCGAGGCATTCAGGAGTCGACCGCTTCCTGCAGGGCCTTGACATCGCTTGTCAGATCCTGGACCACAGTGAAAGGTTCCAGATGGGACTTGAGATCCTGGAAAGGAGCCATAGCAAACTGCGTGTTCGGGTGCACCTCGTCGACGGCGTTGATCGACGTGCACAGATTCGCTTTGATATGATTGATGCTGCGTCCCATACTCCCAGTGGCGTCGACCAGGAGCACGACATGCAGCTCCGGTACAAGTTTCGGGGTGCAGATGTGTTTGTCGAGATTAAAAGACGAGTTGGGCGCCAGCTCTTGCTGAACCATGGCTGGCGAAACCCCCGGATTGGCCGAGCTCAAGGGGACAAGCATGATAGCCAAGGCGGCACAAAATGGAGGAGCCCATCCGATTCATTGTTTTGGACTGGAAGTTCCCGGCAGGCTACAAATCTGATATGCTCGGGTTCAGCCGAAGAAAAGCTCGAGAAGTCAAGTGTACCCAAACCAAAACGAGACGTTTTGTCACAGCCCGTTGAGCGGACTGAGAAGGGGTCACTGCAGTTGACGACGGGATCATGGATACTGATGCTGGCTTTAAATGCGTTCCCTCCTCCGCCATATCGCGCTGGCGTCTGTTTGAGAAGGAGGGAGGATCGTAGAGTTACAACAAAACGTGCGGACGAGACTCCACAACATGCCGGCGAAGCTTTCATACCATGCCAACGAAACTCCATGGCATGGCGACGAAGTCTACATTACGCCGACGAAGCTCCGTGACGTGAGACGAAGCTCTGCGACATGCCAACGATGCTCTACCACATGACGACAAAGATTCGACAACGATGCCGATCAAGGTCTCCCGAATTAATGGGAACTCTGCTGCCTAGGGAACTGGGGTGACAGAAAACCCAGTATCGGGTTCGCATGATGCATATTCAGGAAGATGGCAGCACTGCCTTCTGCTGTATTCAACAGTTCCCAGCCATATGAGGCAAGCACCATTCATGCCTTCTTCGGATCCCACATTACACCAAGACATTCTCATTCTCAGCCTTGGCTTTCTCAGACGCCTCATCTGCTACGTTTGAGTGTCTCGCGTGAAACCCAGAGCGGTTGGCAGCATCACCTATTGAACCCATCGACGGCGACCAGTGAAGCCTAACCTTCTCGCCCGTAAATAACCTGTCGATCTGCTCCAGAGAAAGATTTCGCGTCTCTGGGTAGAAGAAGTAGACCAGCGGTATAAAGCAGAAGTTGAAAACACTAAAGTAAATGTACGTCCGCCACTGAATGTTGGCGATGCTGACGGGAGTGATCTCGACGACTAGGAAGGTGAAGATCCAGTTCGACGCGGTGGAAAGGGCAGCAGCCTTGGTCCGGATGGCTAGAGGAGCGTACTCGGCGGGTACTGTAACGGACGATTGTTAGCAAGAACCACCTTCTAGCCCAGAACAACTCGTTCGCCTCGGAGCAATGGTTTGACTTACACAACCAGGGGATGGCAAGCAAGCCGACGGCAAAAAAGAAGTTGAACAGGAATAGCATGACGACAGCAACAATGCCAGCAGCGTGGCCTCCGTCTGAAACAGTCCCCGCGAGCACGGCCATGCAGGCTCCCTGTCCGACAACAGCGAAGAGCATGAGCTTGCGGCGTCCGAGCCGGTCAATGATCCATATTGGGATCAATGAGGAGAAGAAGTAGGCAACGCCGTTGAAGCCAGCAAGGAGTAGTGAAAGTTCATGGGACATGCCCACGGATTGCTCAAAGATGACCGGGGCGTAATAGCTAAGAGGCATCTCAGCAAACGCTAGAAAAGAGCAATCGATAGACAGACAGAGAGTAACGTACGTGATGAGGTTAATGCCGGAGAGTTGTTGCATGAACTGGCCGCCGATACCGAGCATCGTCCGGTAAAAGAACTTTTGGGGGCCGTTCTTGAACAGGGTCTTGAAACTTCCGCCCTGAGCCGCCAGTCTTTCCTCCTCGATGGCGTGCTGGATGTCAGAGATTTCCTCCCTGACAACCTCGTCGTTGGTGTCAGTTTCTTTTGCGTTTGGAAGCAAAGCCCATAGTACGTGACGGGCTCGGTCAAGATCGTCGTGGGCGATGAGCTAGAATGAGTTTAGAAATGAGAATCGACGACAAGAAGCGGGAATGAGAGAAGGTAGAATAGCAGCGTACCCAGCGTGGAGATTCAGGGAGGAGCATGATGCCCACAAACGTGACCACGGCAAACAAGCATTGCAGGGCCAGAGGAAACCGGAACTGGACAGAGGAGTCGTGGACAAACGACATGCCGTAATCCACCCAATAAGCCGTCATGACTCCAAAGATGTTAATAGCAAGCTCGATTGACAACTAAGCCACCAAAGAGTTAACCTCTTGATTCCTCCACCTGTGACGCCATGATGGTCTCGACTTACACCCTTGCCACGAACATCAGCCTGCATGAGTTCAGAGTGCCACACAGCTGTTCCATTGTCAGCAAGTCCTGAGGGCCTGTTCTAAGTTGCCGGCAAACGTACGGATAGTACTCGTATTCAAGCCATTGCCGAGGCCCGCAACAATGCGTCCAACAATCATGTGGGGAATTCCATAGGCACACGCCCGGAGGGCACCTCCTATGAAGAGGATGATGCATCCCAGCATGATGGTCTTGCGCCGGCCGATCTTCTCCCCGATCAACAGGGCGAGGATGGCGCCGAAAAAGCATCCGATTTCGTAAATAGCAACCACGGTTCCCTGCAGCGATGCACTACCGCCCGCACCAGCCGTGGTATCGATCTCTGGAAACTGCGCCGTGAAGGCCCTTCCGGTCAGGAGACCGGACATGACACCTTGGTCATAACCAAAACTGTAGGAAATGTTAGCTCTTATTGTCTTGTTGTGACACAAGTGAGTATGACTTACAGCAGGAAACCAGCTCCTGCCGTGGTGGTTATGGCCCAGTGTAACGGTTTACCGGTGAGCATGGTCATCTTGGAGGAATTGAGGCGGATGAAGCAAGATGCGAGGATGGTTGACTTGGGAGGTCGTGCTTCCCTGTCCCGACATGGAAAGTTTGGGTCTCCATTCGCAGTTTATATGCAGGAGGCTCGGTGATGATGCGGCAGCGCAACAGCCATGGCACATCGCAAAACTCCGTGCTACAGACATCTTAAGACCCCGGATGCTTCTCCCATGGAACGCAGTCCCCACTGTGGGGTCCCCGCATTTGGTCCGCTGTCTTGGGGTCAGTGGCGCGGCGCTTCCACTTGCCTTTTTGGTTCAAGAGGGAGCCGTGGGGATAAGGCATCTGTGAACGGTCGGTCCCTCGGAGGTCTAAGTCGTGAATTGCTGAAAACGGAAAAATGCCTCCGACAGCGTCGAGTTCACGACGGCGAATTGAAAGCCTGGCACAGTGCTCATGAGTCTAGAATCCCGTCGTGACCCAGACGGATGGGGACGGAGAATGGCATCCTTAGGCGGTTCACAGAGTGGTCTCCTGCAGATGCACAAAAAGTCATAAGCTGAGAGTGGCTCGGCGCAAATCAACGTTCGCGTCTTCCATCTGAATTCAATCCAGCTCGACATCAAACATGACAATTGGTGCGTTACAGGTTTTATGGAAATCCAACTGGACTTGTCGAACTGGATGGCTGACATGGCAGTGCTCCGTCAGGAAAGCACTTCATCAACGACACCGACAACCTTGTCGTGCGGCTGCTGCGAAGCCTGCTTGTACACGACAAGTCTCTGCGTTTGATACCAGAAAAGAAAGGTAGGCGGATCCTTATCCCCATAGAAGAACATACTGATTCTAACCGTGGCTAGTTCTGTATCGGCAACTGCGCACTGGCGAGCGGAAAGTCATCGTGGTTTCAGGAGGAGGCTCCGGCCACGAGCCAGCGCATGCGGGCTTTGTCGGAGAGGGCATGCTCGACGTCGCCATTGCTGGCAACATATTTGCGTCGCCTTCTGCACCGCAAATCTTGGCTGGCATCCGGGCTATCGATGCGCCGCTTGGGTACGTGTTTGCTCGGCCTCCTTGAGCCAGGAGAACGTCCCGCTTACCCGCTCTCACTTGGGCAGAGTCCTCTTCATAACCAAGAATTACACGGGTGATAAGCTCAACTTCGGTCTTGCAGCAGAACAAACCAAGGCAGAGGGGCGAGACGTCCGCATCGTGTTCGTCCAGGACGATGTGTCCATCAACGGTAACGAATTGGTGGGCCGGCGAGGACTGGCTGGGACCGTGTTCGTGCACAAGATTGCAGGCGCAGCTGCAGCTAAAGGGTACGAATGCTGGGTAGGTGTTTTTGAACAAGGGGTAGCCGCTGACACTTCTGTCCGCTAGCCTGAGCCTTGATGAGGTCACACGCGTCGCTCAGAAGACTGCAGATTCGCTCTCAACCGTGGCTGTGAGCCTCGACCGATGCAGTGTACCTCAACGGGCAGACCAGCTCGGGCTCGATCCTGATACTGTTGAATACGGCATGGCTAAGTCCTCATGAATACAAAGCACTTCGGATCCTATCCGCGTCAGTTACTGATGCGCCGGTCCGGATATAGGCATTCATAATGAACCTGGGGCGGAGCGTGGAAAACTCACTTCGCTGAACGAAACCGTGACCAAGTTGCTTAGCATGCTGTTACCAACACGCAACGAGTCTGTTGCCTCTCGATTCCCCGAGGTTGCCGTAATGGTTAACAACTTGGGTGGTCTGAGTGTCCTGGAGTTGCACATCGTAGCCGATGAGGTGCTTCGCCAACTCGCTACCAAGATACACAAAATCCGTCGCGTTTTCGTCGGCGCCTTCGTCACTGCACTGAACGGACCTGGCTTTTCTGTCACGATCCTCGGCTTAGATTCCGAACTAGAAGCCCTGCTTGACGCGCCCACTTGTATACAAGCTTGGCCAAAAGCTGCTTTTGGGTACTCGCAGGAAGAAGTAGATAGGCGGCTTGACTCGGTGCCAGCGTCCGCGGGCCATGCGGCCGAGGGTCATGCTGCTCTCAAGCTACCACGTAAGTGAACTCTCAGCCAACGCAGTTGCTGTTGAAGGGGTACAATGCTGACAGCATGTTGGGCGTAGTGCCTCGACAGGTGCTGCAAAATGTCATCTCGGGTGTGACTGAAAAGGTACGGCAAGATGAGCCCATGATCACAAAGTACGACACGATTGCCGGGGATGGAGATTGCGGAACGACTCTCCTGACCGGAGCCAACGGTACAGCCCTCTTAATGGGAAACTGCGCGAGTCGATGCAATGCTGACTTTCCAGCAGCGTTAATGGCTTATGCCGAAAACCTATCGCCCGAGACTGTCGACCTCACGGTCGCATTCCGGCAGATGGCCTCAGTCATACAGGGAACCATGGGCGGTACCTCAGGAGCGATTTACGCCATCTTCTTCAACGCTGTCTCGACCTCGCTGGACAGGCTCGCTGGTGGCGCCGGCGGATTGGCGTATTCGAAGATGCTTGCCGAGGCATTGCACCAGGGCCTTGCCGAGCTGTGCAGGTACACGAGCGCGAGAGCGGGCTCCCGAACTATCATGGACGCCTTGATCCCGTTTGTGGAGGCGTTCTACGAAAATCCCGAGAAGCTCCCTGAGGCCGTTGCCGTTGCTCGCACTGGCGCAGAAAAGACGGGACATATGGACGCCAAGCTGGGGAGGGCGAGCTATGTGACCAAGGAGCAGCTTAACTCGGAGAAGGAGGGCGTGCCGGACCCCGGTGCGTTGGGCGTCGTGAGCATTCTAGAGGGTGTTGTGGCAGGCTTGTCGTAGAATTTACTTGCACCGTCGGAAAAACCCAATTGAAGAACTTGTCCTCTCTGGTTCAAGTCTCGATAAGAGAATAGATTTGCGCTTTGATGCATAGAGATGATTCCTGCGCTCTCCCAGAGGCCGGATTGGGTTATCATTGCCGCACGAATCAGCGTGTCCATCTTTCATTATCCCCTTTCCACTTCCATGTGTCCAATTGACAGTTTCTCTGTGATCCTGACTGCTCCAGGGATGTCCTGTGGCCTGTGTGAGGGCGTGCATTAGGGATGTCGAACTCCCCTCGTGGGGAAGGCCTTGATGCGCCTGCGAGGAACAAGGCGCGGACGCGAACGGGCTGTTGGACTTGCAGGCGCAGGCGGAAGAAGTGTCAGTACTTCGACTTGATTGCTACACGAGGTGCTCTCATTCACACGCTTCCGGCGATCAACAGGTAATGAACTTCGACCGGTTTGTGGCAACTGTTTACGGAAAGGTGCCGCTTGCGAGTGGGGTGTCAGGTTGTCCTTTCGCGACGAGAACATCCGGACGGTACCGCAGAGCCACCCGTCGATGCGACGAAGCACCCGTCCGAGACGGGATGGCGATATCGAGGTGCAGTTCCTAAACTTATAAACGGTAGCTTCTGGTTCTCAGCTGATCGAATGCAGCAGGTCATCGACGTGACCAACGAAGTGATCCGAGACTATTGGAATGATGTCCAGGCGGCCGAGAGTCCCAACGAAAACAGCACCGCTAGCAGGAATGAAACCTACCACAGCGGCGCTTGCAATAAATACAGCTCCCATCACCACAGCCATGGTGACGTCGATGCTGCCAGCAGGGACACGACGGCGATCGACTCAGCTCCAAGCCCTCAGCGACCGACATCCCGCCCTTCACCCACGCTGCACCGCTCGAGTCTCGGAACTTTTGGAGACGGCCCATCATTTGATACATCGGGAGGCGCGATGGATTCTGGCTTTGGGGTCGTCAGCAATGACAGCCCTGCAAGTGTAGACACGCCGCACTCTCACGACCTGGTCCAGTTGGCAGCTGTGCAGCTCCTGGATTTGGGCGCGGGACTACCTGCCGTAATGACCCCGATGATCGATTCTCGGCCTCCGCAAACCCAGGTTGGGAGCCAGCTTCTACCGCCCCTTTCTCAAATAGAAGGTATCCCGGAAGCAGCCGGCATCGCCCCAGGACATCTGTTTGTCGACGATGGTATCTTTCTGCCAGGATCTGCCTATCTCGAACTTCATTCCGTCCTGCGCAATCATATATTCGACACTGCCCGCTCCACATATCCTAGCAGGTGGCCCACACCGAGCCCGCCATGCGGCGTTGACGAGGCGCCCGAAGAGCACACACAGCAGACCAGCCACGCACCGGCGCTGACTACGGGTCAGACAGAGCAAACTTCGCATTCGTCCAGTACAACACCAAATTACATCGAATTGACGAAGCAGGAGGAGTTCGTGCTGTGGAAGAACTGGGTTGACGAGATCTCTCCGTGGGCACGTTGCCTCTCCCGTTGTTTAGGCTGCCCCCTGCACCTCGATCTCGCCATCTAACGTCTGTTTTGCAGCTCGACAAATTTGACAAAGAATGTCACTTCCAAAAAAAATTGCCGGCCCTGGCAAAGCTCCACTCCCATGTACGATTCTCCATGCTCGCCCTCTCTGCGCGCCAGCTCGAGAGGAAATACCCGGAGCGTTCGTCATCGGCCAGCTTGGCGCTTTACCAAGAGGCCGTACATCAGCTGGTACCACAGCTGCAGACAAGGTCGACCGCCGTGGCCGCATCGTGCGTTGTTTTGTGTGTCCTGGAAATGATGAGTTGTGAGCACGAGCCCAGGGGATCCCAAGGAGAAGGTACTCAATCGGAAGGAAGTCCTGCTAACGGTGAAATAGGTTCGCCTCAGATGTGGCGTCGCCATTTGGACGGTTGTGCCTGTCTGATCCAGTCCCTCGGAATCAACGGATTCTCTGGAGGATTGGAGCAAGCTTTGTTTTGGTGCTTTGCTCGGATCGGTGGGTCATGCCATCAAATTTCATGCTACTATCGACGATAATGCTGAACAGAGCTGGCAGACGTTTGCGGCGGTCTCATCTCATGCGAATCAACCCTTATCCCCTGCGCAGGCTGGACGCCGAGGATGTCGCTGGCGGATGCCGCTGAGCTTTTCCGCCGGACACCCGGCTGTGATATGTACGCCAACCTCGTCGTCTTCCTCTGCGCCCAGGCTTTGGAACTGTTTGCGTGCGATGACTCGGAAGCAGAATTTACTCGCCGCTGGAACGATCTGTTTGTCTTCATTGAGGAATGGTACATCCAACGACCACCCGAGATGCGGTCCATCCTGAGCCGGCCGGCGGCCACCGACGAGGACGCTTCCGTATCCCCATTTCCGACCCTACTATTCTCCAACCCTCCTGCCATCTCCGGAAATCAGCTCTACCACACAGCAGCAATACTGATGCTGCAGAGAAAGCCCCGCCGCGCGGTGCCGCCTCCCAAAACGCGTCCGATCCTGTGGCACGCGCGAAGGATATGCGCCATATCGATATGCAACACGCACCATGGCTGTTGGACGAATTCTATACAGCCGTTATGGATTGCCGGCCAGGTCATGTCGCACCATGCCGAACACCGAGCGATACTGGACGTCTACCAGAGGATTGAAAAGGAAACAGGCTGGGGAGCCAATTGGAGGGCAAAGGACCTACGATCACACTGGGCACAACTGGACGAAGGTTAGATGCATGGCATTTACAGACAGACTATGTCTGCAGGACAACCTGAAAAGCTCACCAACCAGCCCTACTCCCGCGCCAGTCGAGTAGAGATGGTTGGCTACGAAAAACCCCAAAGGGAGTTTTTACTTCTCTGGAGGGGAGTCGAACCCACACCATTTCGGTTGCTGAAAGTCCACCCAACACTCCTCCCAGTGCCACACATTGGGAGGAGGCGGTGACGGTGTGCGAGGGAGAATGTGCATAAGTAGCACTGGCAAGGCAGGCGGTGACTGTTGGGTTCGGATGAAAAGCAGGTGTTCTTGCTGGCATTTCAGGAAACACACTTGCTGAGTCTAAGAACCCTTTCTAAGACAATTGGTATCTGGGCAGCAGGTTTGTCAGGAGAAAACCGCTCAAGATTGTCTATCTGCTTAACTATGCCGACGCGCAGTGTCCTCCATCTACCCTCAAGTCGGCGCCCGTCATGAACGAACTCCCGGGACTCAGCAAGAAGATGGCGGGAGCCTTGAAATCCTCGGGCGCCCCCAGCCGGTTCAGCAGCGCGCCAGCCATCCAGATCTTCTCCAGCTCGGGCGCCGTTGCCAGCAGGTCGTCCGTCATGGCCGTACGGATGTAGCCGGGACTTAAAGTGTTGACTCGGATCCCGTATGGATGGCCCCATTCTTGTGCCAGAGACCGGCACATCTGCTGGACTGCCGCCTTGCTGGTGTTGTATGCAGTGCAGGTTAAGCCCTGTACGGTTCGGCTTGTTAGAAGAAGGGAGTTCCAAGCGACGCAAACGCGAGAAGAAATCAGAGGAACGGCATACCCGGTTGGCAACCTGCCCCGACATGGACGCGATCAGCACTATGCTCCCGCGCACGCCATTCTTGACCAAGACCCGGGCGGCGTGCTTGGCCGTGAGGAACGCGCCGGTGACGTTGACGCGCTGGATGCGCTCAAAGTCGGCCTGCGGGTACTCGAGCGCGGTGACCTTTTGCTGGATGCCGGCGCAGGCGATGCAGCCGTAGAAGGGCGCGCCGAGCGCGGCCGACTCGGCGTCGATCTCGTCGAACACGCCCGCCAGCGCCGCCTCGTCCGTCACGTCCGCCCGGTGGTACGAAAGCCCTAACCCGGACGCCTTGGCGGTCTTTTGGAGCGCCGCCCACTCGGCTGCCGCTGGCTCGGGAAGGATATCGAGACATGCGACGTGGCCGCCGGCTTCGAGCACGGCGCCGGCGAGCGTGATGCCGAGACCCCGGCCGCCGCCCGTGATGGCTACTGTCTTCTTGGTGAGCGAGAACAGGGCGGTGTGGGAGGTATTTGCAGGAGTCTGTTGGGATTCGGGGACGCCGGCGTGCATGGCCAGGTCGGCCTCTGATTGTGTGGCTGAGGGAGACATTCCTGGTGAGTTGGATGTGTCAACGGAAACGAAGGAGCTCGGAAACAGGAATGGCAACAGACGGGTTCGATAGAGTGAGTCGACGAGAATTGTGCTAGGAGAGGTTCGGGTTTTGTTGTAGGAAGTATCTGGACCACTTCCGAAATAGGCAGTCCTGCGTGTTAGTGGGACTCGCAGTGGTCTCCGGGCTGGGCTGAAGCGCGGCAGCTGGAAGCGCAGCCTTGGAACAGGCATGACGATTTCGGAATCGGTGCTGCGAGGCGCCTGGTCTTCAGGTCCAATCCATGGATATTCTGGAGTAAGCTCAAGCGCGATCGTGAACCCCACGGGGTCGGCAACTTCTCCCAACACGGTTACCCCTCTCCAACAAGGACGCTGTGAGGGCGCTCGAACCTGGACGGGAGACAGGCATGGGTGTGGATCTGAACGTGGTGGAGCTGCACGATGGCGCTTCTGACTCCCCAAAATCCTGAAATGGAAGTTCGAAGCGCCGTTCTCCTTTGACACAAACAGCCTAGTACAAGCAGTCGCCTTAGACTGCGTCGTGCGCCGATGGCGAGGCGTGGAAACGGTTGTTAAAGGGCAACCAGCTCGAGACAGCTGCAAGATGGACGTCTCACCAAGTAATCATTCCATACCAAATCGCAGCAATGGCTCCCTCAGCAATACCTCCAGAGACCACCACGGCTCTTGATCACCTCCCGGTAAATGTGTCCAACGAGACCAATGGCCAGAACGGCAAGATAAATGAACATCAGCTTAAGAATGTTGAAACGACAAGTCTGGTTCTCCGGACCTTCAGGTGCCTCATCGCGGACCTGTGCGAACAGTTCAAGGGAGGCCATCCAGGTAGTGCAATGGGGATGGCGGCCATTGGCGTGGCGCTGTGGAAGTATGTAATGCGCTACTCGCCAGAGAACCCAAACTTCTTCAACCGGGACCGGTTCGTGCTTTCAAACGGTATGAACTCCTTATCCTTTCCAGCTCACATTGGACATGTCCTGACAAGGAGCCTCAAACAGGCCACACGTGCCTATGGCAGTACACGTTCATGCACCTGGTCGGCTACAGGAACATGACATTCGACCAGCTAAAGTCATATCACTCGACGCGGACGGACTCCATATGCCCCGGCCACCCCGAGATCGAGCACGAGGGCATCGAGGTGACCACCGGACCGCTGGGCCAGGGTATCGCCAACGCGGTTGGTCTCGCCATGGCAACCAAGCACTTGGCGGCCACCTACAATAAGCCGGGGTTTGATGTCGTCAGCAACACGACCTGGTGTATGGTTGGCGACGCATGTCTGCAGGAAGGTGTTGCGCTCGAAGCCATCTCGCTTGCGGGTCACTGGAGGCTCGACAACCTCATCGTCATCTACGACAACAACCAAATTACCTGCGACGGCTCCGTCGACCTGGCCAACACAGAGGACGTCAACGCCAAGATGGCTGCCTCGGGCTGGGAGGTGCTCGAGGTAGCCGACGGGAACAACGATGTCGAGGCCATTGTCGCAGCCCTGGTCGCGGCTCGTTCGAGCACCAGTGGCAAGCCCGTCTTCGT
Source organism: Parathielavia appendiculata (assembly GCF_033297405.1). Taxonomy (NCBI): domain Eukaryota; kingdom Fungi; phylum Ascomycota; class Sordariomycetes; order Sordariales; family Chaetomiaceae; genus Parathielavia; species Parathielavia appendiculata. The sequence continues at coordinate 157,691 of NW_026944225.1, forward strand.
CAACATCAAGACTACCATTGGTGTGGGCAGCAAGGTTGCCGGTGACGCAAAGGCACATGGCGCTGCCTTTGGCGCTGAGGAGGTTGCCAACATCAAGAGGGCCGCGGACTTCGACCCGGAGAAGTCTTTCGTCGTCTCGGAAACCATCTACGACTTCTTTCGAGAGGTCAAAGCCCGCGGCCGCGAGCTCGAGAGGGAGTGGGAGGAACTAGTGGCGGATTACGGCGAAGAGTATCCGGACTTGGCGTCCGAGTTTGCGCTGCGCGTAAAGGGAGAGTTTACAGAAGACTGGGCTAGTATCATCCCGGCGAAGGGAGACTTCCCCACGGTGCCTACACCGTCGAGAAAGTCGGCTGGCTTGGTATGCAATCGATTGGCAGCCAAGTTGAAGACCTTCATGGTCGGTACTGCGGACCTGTCGCCGTCGGTCAACATGATCTGGAAGGACAAGACTGATTTCCAGCATGTAAGTTGTTTTCTGGATGAGGATCTTGTTGAACATTGCTGATCTGCGGTGCTTAGCCTGACCTCCGCCCAGCGTGTGGTATCACTGGTGATTACACTGGTCGCTATATCCACTGGGGTATCAGGGAACACGCCATGGCGGCGATATCCAACGGTCTCGCTGCCTTTAACAAGGGCACAATTCTGCCCGTCACGTCGTCGTTCTTCATGTTTTACCTGGTAAGTCCAATCGGACAAAGTCCCTCCGACGCCAGCATCTGACCCTGACTTTCTCTTCTCTAGTACGCAGCACCCGCAGTCCGCATGGGAGCCTTGCAGCAGCTACGCACCATCCACATCGCGACCCACGACAGCATTGGGACAGGCGAGGACGGGCCTACGCACCAGCCAATTGAACTAGCGGCCCTCTACCGCGCCATGCCCAACCTGCTCTACATCCGGCCCGCCGACAGCGAGGAGACGGCGGGCGCCTTCATCGCTGCCCTCTCCGCGCCCGACACGCCAAGCATCATCTCCCTCTCGAGACAGAACCTCACGCAGTACCCGGAATACTCGCGACGAGACGGCGTAACTAAGGGCGCCTACGTGTTTATCGAGCAAGCAGACGCGGACGTGACGCTGATCGGCGTCGGCTCGGAGATGGGCTTCGCCGTGCGCGCGCGCGACGTCCTGCGCGATAAGTATGGCCTTAGGGCTCGCGTCGTTAGCTTCCCCTGCCAGCGGCTCTTTGAAAAGCAGCCGCGCGAGTACAAGGCCGCGGTCCTGGGGTACCGCACAAGGATCCCGCGTGTGGTGATCGAGGCATACGCGGTCAACGGGTGGGAGCGGTATGTCGACGCGGGGTACTCGATGAGTTCGTTCGGGCACTCACTGCCTGGTGCTGCGGCGTACAAGTATTTTGGATATGACGAGGAACTCATCGCAGAGCGTATCAGTGGGTTTGTGAGCGTGGTCAAGAGCGAGGGGATGGAGAGCATCCGCGGAGAGTTCAGGGATTTGAATGTAAACGACCATTGAAAGTAAGAGTCTGAACTTGGAATCAAGTCAATCTCCGAATCCGCGTATTGGGAATCGGACCTCGAGTGCTTGCTGTCGGCCGGGCGCAAGTCTCGTTACGACGACGTCGTACGCTCGTATTCCTAGACTCGTCATCGTACTCAATAATAAACGAGGTTTTGGGGCTGGAGATCACCTGCCAAGCGCAATCCGCATGCTACCATTCGGGGCGCTATTCCTAGTTAGGCGAAGTTAAATGACTAGCTGCCGCCCTTGCCCTTGCCACGCAAGCGCTTTGCTCCAGCAACAATCCAGGAGCTTGGCGTGTCTGCGACATGTCGTCAGATCTCTCTGCTGCGCCCTGCCACCCATCGCTTTGTGGTCGAGGCACACAAACAGTTGGTCTCAGATTATCCTGTTTTGATTCTTTCATTTATAGTCAACTCTACAATAAACTCGAGTTAATTTCTCAGCTGCTTCCATCATCTCGTCCTCGTGGTTTTATCGCTTCAACCCGCTCTCTATTGGAATTGAACTTCACCCCACCTCTCACCTCGACGCCATGTCAAAACCCGCCAATCGAACCCAACAGGGGCAGAATCGAGCGCTATCAAACGCGTCCTCCGTCATTCGGAGGCTATCACAGGACTTTGTGGACTCGCGGCCACCGGAAGGCTTCATGGCCGTGACTGGTGATGTCGCGTCCTCGGTGCTTTCGGTGCATGCACACCCAGACGCAGAGACATTGGGACCCGATACACGAACAAGTCACGGGAAGCACACATCAGGAAACGCCGAAAAGCGACCAGATAGCGGCGGAGAGCCCCGGCCATCAGACCTGGGCCCCCCCCCCCTCTCGACTTCAGAAGAAGCAGCCCTCACCTCACCCGGTCGCCCGGCATTGGAAGGCACCGAGCCGTTTGGCAATGGCTACCACTTTCCGCCCAAGTACTCGTGGCAAGAGTCGACCCGGCAAGCGCTGGCGGCCTTCTGGAAGTTCTTCCTCACGCCGATGGGTTTCTTCTGGACCATCTACGGCCTGAACGTCGTAGCCTGGGGTGGTATGATCTTTCTGCTCCTTTGCAACGCCTCGCCCGCTATGTGCTACCCTACCTGCGACGACATCGATTCCCCGCGGCGGAAGTGGATCGAGTGGGACGCCCAGATCCTCACGGCGCTCTTCTGCGTCACCTCGCTTCTACCCGCCCCCTGGAGGTTCCGCGATCTCTATTACCTCTTCAAATACCGAATTTCGAAACAGCAGGAAGGCCTCCGCCGCCTCGCGGGGATTCACAACGGCTGGTTCCGGTTACCGGGCTCACAGGAATTGCCCCCAAACATCGGCCCCGACAACATCACGGCCGGCGTCCCCGTCAACTGCGTGCCTATCCCGGAGAAGAACATGCCCAACCCGCCATTGACGGGCATTCGGGCACCGCCAACCAAGCTGTGGAAGCTGGACTTTGTGATCTGGTCCATGGTCCTGAACACGCTGGCCCAGGCCGCTCTCTGCGGAATCATGTGGGGGATGAACCGATATGACCGACCGAGCTGGGCGACGGGGTTCCTGATTGCAATTGCCATGATCATTGCCATGGTGGGCGGATGGGTCATGTTTGCGGAGGGCAAGAAAGTCAAGAGCGTCGAGGGCGTGCAGCTGACGGATCGGGACCGCGAGAGGCTGGCGCGCGACAAAGAGCTCGGCATCCCGCACTACAACAACATCAGGGACAAGAAGCCGAAGGAGAAGTCACCGGATATTGAGGCTGGAAAGTAGGGGATGCAAGGGCATGGTTACAAGGAGTGCAAGCAATGATTTGGAGCCCGCCTTCTGGTGTTGGTTTGTTACATACGATACCCGTTTAATGACTTGGGCAGCGAGCATATGCTGGAAGAAAGATACGGATAGAACTGAGCTTATAGAGTCTGGACGCGTTCTGATCCCCTGTCAAATTCGCGACCTCGTCATCGAACGTGTAAGTGTCATGGCGCATGCGCCAAAGCTTCGTAACATGTCCGGATATACGGTACCGTATTATGGCGGGGTTCCGATAAGCTCAACACACAGGAGGCTTCTGCGGCGTTTGATCGTTTGATCGTTGCACTACGGTAGCCTTTCGCCGCCAGAGCCTACTTTGATATCATCATGATGATGGAGCAAGATACGGATACCACTACCAGCCGTTGAGGTTCTTGCAGTTTGGAGTTGCCCCGAGTCCAGACCCAGCTGTGTGATGAACGCCAGTGCGGGGGCTGGGGGCTGGACTTGCCTGTCACGGTGTGTCACCTGCCGGGGCCAGCGGAGCACGGCCCCGGCCGGCGCCAGCCTATCAGTCAGCAAGGCGCCAACTGTGGGGCTTAACTTATCGTCGGGTGTGCCCCCCCCGTCATGCGACACCCAGGGCCCGGCACCTGCAGCCATCCCACAAAGCCGCAGACAACAAGCCAGAGGCAGCAGCTGGGTCCCCCTGCCTCATCGCGCTTCAAAGGGATAGCGAAGCTCTCTATTCACCACCAAATTGAGATACGCGGTGGAAACAGGCCTTGACACTATTGTCCCCCAGCCGGCAAGTCTGGTATTACTCCCGCCGAACCGGCGCCTCTATCCAAGGCACCTCGCCCAACCCACTCCCTCCCTTCCAACAACAACAACAAACTGCCGACCTTCCCCAGCGCGACAATGGCGACTCCAATCATTCCCGCGCGGGCTGTCATCCCGTTCCTGGTGGCCATGATGCTGTTCACGGGCGTCTGCAACACGCTTTTGACCAAGTACCAAGTGCGCTGTCTCTCGCGCCCCTACCCAATACACGGCCTGCAAGCTAACTCTCCCACCAGGACAACCTGTGCGTCCGCGACTGCGACAACCCAAACCCCAACAAGCGCCGCCACTTTGAACAGCCAGTCATTCAAACCCTGCAGATGTTCGTTGGCGAGATGGGCTGCTGGCTAGTCGTCGGCCTGCTGTCCCTCTACCGCCGCTACACCTCTACCTCCACCACCTCATACCAGCCCATCCCCACCACCTCCGCCGCCGACGACGACGAAGATACCGTCAACACCAACCCGCGCGCCGCCGCGGACAACGCAAGCATCCACTCCACCACCGCCCTGAACCCCAACAAGCCCGCGCAACGCCGCTCGGTCCTCCGCGGCTGGCGCGTGACCCTCCTCGCGCTGCCCGCCATTTGCGACATTCTAGGCACGACGCTTATGAATGCGGGTCTGCTGCTCGTGGCGGCGTCCATCTATCAGATGACGCGCGGCGCGCTGGTGCTCTTTGTCGGCCTGTTCAGCGTCGTGTTTCTCAAGCGGCACCTGCACGCCTTCCAGTGGCTGTCGTTGGTTGGCGTCGTGGTCGGGGTCGGGCTTGTCGGGCTGGCGGGCGCGATTCAGCCTGATAAGAAGCACGCTGCTGTTGGCGGGAATGGGATTGCTGGTGGTGAGCATGAGGGTGGAGTGGCGATTGGGGAGGATGCGCTGCGGGTGGTGGTGGGCGTGTTGATGATTGCCGGGGCGCAGGTGTTTACGGCGACGCAGTTTGTGTTGGAGGAGTGGATCCTTGAGAGGTCGGCTATTGAGCCGATTCGAGTGGTTGGTTGGGAGGGCGTGTTTGGGTTTACCGTGACATTGCTGGGGATGGTGGTGCTGCATGCGGCCATTGGGAGGACCGAGGCCGGCAGGTACGGGCCGTTTGATATGGTTGAGGGGTGGCGCCAGTTCTGGCAGCATCGTGCGGTGTTTGTCTCGAGTATCATGATCATGATCAGCATTGGGTGAGTTCCTCTCCTTCATGCCCCCTCCTGACTGATGGTCTGCTAACACGGTTTCTAGTGGCTTCAACTTCTTCGGCCTATCGGTCACGCGCAGCGTCAGCGCCACGTCGCGCTCGACCATCGACACGTGCCGGACCCTCTTCATCTGGATCGTCTCCCTCGGCCTCGGCTGGGAGACGTTCAAGTGGCTACAGGTTGCTGGCTTTGTCCTGCTGGTTTACTTCACGTTCCTCTTCAACGGCATCGTCCAGCCGCCGTTCAAATTCCTCCGTGTGCGCGAGGTTGAGGAGCTGCTTCCTGAAGAGCCCATCGAGCATAACTAGACGTGTTGAGTCGGGTTTGCGGATGTCCATGTACATAGTGGTGAGGAGGCATATCCGTGTGCATACGCTTGGGTGAAGTGATTGAGTTCGGGATTCATCATGTGTGGGGACATATCGGACTGCGGCGTTTGTCTGGGAAACCGTGCAAGAGGAGCATGGGGTTGTTGGCTTTCGGCGTATATACCTTGGCGTCATTGATCTATATCATTGGCTTCAAGAGCATCATCTCGCATTGGAAGAGCTTGATGTACGGAAACAAGAAGGCCTAGTCAAGTTGTGCCCTGCTGGGGCTGTCTTGAGATCATGTCATCTCCTCTGCCTCTACAAAATGTCATGCCTGTCCATAACCCAATGCGAAGCCAGGTCGTCGTGGGAAACCAAAACGCCAAGACCCGCGAAGTGGTCCTATCCCCGATCTGTTCCATGCTCCCGATCCGTGTATATAAAGAAAAAGAACCGACCGGCAGATATCCCCTCTCGTGTGCTGTCGGTCTTGCTAAAATCCACCAGCTACTCCTAACACCATCAATGCATACATTCGTTCCTCTCTCCTCTCCGACCGATCCGCGTCGCCACCCGCTTAACTAACCGTGCAGAGAAGCTCGGCCTCGAGAATGAACTTGCCTTCCTTGTACTTCTCAGTCGACTCGTAGGCCTTGTCGTACTTCCACCCAACCACCTCGTTGCACACGCGGCAGGTGATGTCGCGCACTACGTGCCTTCCCGTCGTCATGTTGCGCTCCATCGGCTCGCCCGCCTCGACGTTGACCACGTTGTTAAAGAGGTAGGCTTTGCCGTGCTGGCCGCGAAAGTTCTGGGAGTGGGTTAGTTCGTTGGGCGCTTGAGATGGAACGACTGAGAGGAGGGGTTGGAAGAGAGGGCAAGACTTACACGGCTGATGATGTCTTCATGGTTGGCGAGGTGGGACTTGCAGGCTTTGCAGCCGTAGATGCGGCTGCTATTGAGGTAGGTGTTGTAGGCAAGACCCATGGTGTTAGCTCCTCAATGAGTTATCGTTCTTCCCGGAACAGGGAAGCTGCTCTTGTGTTTGACTGATAATCGGTTTCTCAGTGATATATGTGTCTGGACGAGTATCGGCTGGAATACGCCAACAGCACGCAGTCGGGTGGATGGTGACGGAGGCTGGCGACGGTGCGGGGCAGCGGGCGTCGTCAAAGCGGAAGCTCCGAGGCGCAGGAGCCGATATCAGCATAGACGTAGGTACTTGTACCTGACCGTGCAGGTTGGATTGGCACGAACAGAGACGAGCTCAGACAACCAGTTTGGAACGCCAAAGTGGCAAATCGGCTCGAGGAAGACGAGGACAATGAGTGGAGGAGGGCTCGGAGCTCGGCGAGCTGCCCTGGGTTAAGCAGTTCGAAGGAGATAAGGTGAGGCAAGGGGCGGAAGCACCGCCAAGTGGCAGCGGAAGCTGTAGGGTATGTTTGGGTTAGTGAATACTTATTGGCGCTTTGTTCTTGCTACGCAAAGGGCAGGAATAAAGAGAGATTTGAAGTTCTCAGATTCAGGACGTCTGTCATCTCTCCGAAACTGTGTCGGGGATGGAAAGATGATGGCCCCAAGACAGCTGTTATCGATCGCCGGAAAACGCCCTGAGGTTCTGCTGGCGACGACAGCTGGCACCTGCCGCCGGCCTGGTGACAGTGATCACCTAGCCCGTACAGGGACCCCTGTTAATTAGTACTCTGTAGTGTGTTGCAGCAGTGGTCGTCCTAAGTCATCAAGATGCCTCTTTGGAACAACAAACGCTTAGAATAGGGTAGCCAACCAGCGTATCACTCTGTGCGCTGGTAAGCATACGGTATCTCCATCATAGCCAGCGTTGAAACCAATTACTATCCACCTCACTTTGGTCAATGACCAACAATTCGTTCACTCCTTGAAATTCGTATGTGTGTTGTCCACAGCATATCTGTACCTCAGCAAACACCGGTCAAATCACATGGCATAGGAGGCTACGGTAAGCTCATATGGAAGTATATACCAATCCACGCTCATGACGCGCGCGGAAAGCTACAGAATAAACATGTACAAGAACAACATCCTCCGGCAATGCCAAATCCGGAACCCTGCTGCCGCGACGGAGGAAGTCAGACAGCCACGTAGACAGAAGATGACACAAGATCCATCATCCAATAATTACACCCAAGTCCCACTCCTTGCTCATCTACCACGAAAACGCCTCCTCGACAAAATCGATATTCCCCTGATACTGCCTGTTCCTCACAGCCCGCCGCACCTCATCACTCAACCCACCCGGCCCACACACCGAGACCGCCATGGTGCCGATCTGGTTCTCCACCTCCATGCCCAGCAGCGTGTCGATGTTGGGCCTGCCGGGGAACATTTGCACCGTCGAGCTGGGCGAGTGGATCTCCTTAGTCGACCTCGGCCGGCTGACAAACAGCATGATGCGCAGTACCTCGCGCCGCTTCTCCATGGCCAGGACCTCCGTCATCCACGGGCGGATCCACTCAAGGTGCTCGGGCGACTGGATCGCCCAGACCAGGATCACCTTGCGCGTCGCCACTGTGCCGTTGCTGTAGCCCCCAACAAGGTCCCGGACATGCGGGACAGCCTGAGTGATGCCGACGCCTCCCGCAAAGAGCATGACGGTACCGTACGAGTGTAACCGGCTAGATCCGCGGTAGGGGCCCTCGACGAAGCAGCGCGTGACCATTTTGCCGTCAGGGTGTGCCGCGGCGCGGTTGTACAGCGTGCTGGTGAACCCGGTGCGGCCGCGGATGATGAAGGACAGGGTGGTCTTCTTCGCGGCTAGCACGTCCTGGCGGCGGATGGGGAGTTTCTCGCCGTCCGGTTGGTCGGCTTCGTCGCTCCAGGCGACGGTGAACGGGTGAGACTGCCAGAAGCCGATGGTCGGCATGTACAGGTAGGCGTGCTGGCCGGGCTTGAAGTTCCATGGACGCGCCATCGTCACCGTCACGCGGCACGCGCCATCGGGAAGGGCTTCTACTAGGGTCTTGGTGCCGCCCGCGCCGATGTTGCGGTAGCCGACGCGGAGCAGGCGGGCGGCGCGGTCGAAGACCCACAGGGAGACGACAGCGTAGAGGTATTTAAGCTGCGGCAACTTCTTCAGGTCCAGGTGGTACCAAAGGCCGAGGACAGAGAGGATGGCAAGGACGATGTGAGCAAGTTTAAAGGTCTCGTAATAGGCATGGCGGAATATACTTGCTGCTTGGATGGAAATGACGACCATGGCGCAGGTTGACTGGAAGTCGTGGTTAGTTCGAGTTCTGCGGTTAACACGGGAATAGGGAGGACAGACAATGAAACCCCACATCAAGAAAGGGGCCTTGAAGATGGCGTTGAAAGCGCCGTCCCAGCGGTCGGTTGAGGCTTTGCTCACAAGCCATGCCAGAGTGTGGGCAACGGCCTCGAGCATCACGATGCGGCCCAGCCACCGGTGCAGAAGGTTGAATGTGTCGAATGAGATACCGAGGAGGTTGATAAGCGGGTTATTTCTGCCAGCCATCAGGAAGAGAGGAATCATGTTGACGACGGCAAGATAGCCCGTCCGGTTCCTAACCAGGGCCGCAACTTGCTTCAGCGACCCAGAAAACTCGATGGTCATGACGCAGAATGCCACGTTGGTTGCGAGATAGCCGAGCAAGAAGACGAGCTGCATCCGAGTAGGCAACGTGCCGACGTTGACGGCAGAGCTAAGGTGAAACTCGCGGTTGTGGCGCTTGCTGAGGATGGGTGCGTATTGCACGTTCTTCTTGAACCACGAGTACTTCTCTGAAGGCTGGGCGAAGTAGCGCTGAGTGTCGTTGTGGAGGCATGTTACAGTCCGGACATACCTCACCAACAGCGTGGTGAACCTCCAAGCAAGTAAAGCGGCCGAGATGGCGCCCAGAACGAGAAGCAAATAGTGCGAGAGCATCTCATTCACAACATCCGGATCGACGCTGGATGTGGCGGCGGTCTGCCCAATGCTCCCTCCTGTCCCTCCTCCTCCTTGCGTAGCTCCCGCAGAGCTTGCTGCCGCCGCTGCGGTGTTTGATGGCGCAGCCATGACGCCTGTCAAAGTCTTTCGAGAATTGCTGGCTTCGTTCCTCTTGAAATTCCTCTCCTTTGCAGCAACCGATTCGCTAGCCCGTTCTGATAACGGGTCGATGTCGAGTCGATATCCTCAAGATGGTGTGTCAAAGCGCTATCAAAGCGTCGAAAATGGCGATATGAAGAATCTAAACAAGAGATCGTAGCGGTTCCCAAAGCTCGCCGAGACCTGCAACGGGGGCTGGGGACTGAGTCTGCTAGTGTCACGGGGTGTCCGTCACGAGATGTTTGCTAAACAGACGCGAGTCGTCTTTGTGATTTCGATTCAGCTGAGCAAATCACTATTTCTGTCTGTCGAAGCGAATGTACGGCGTCGATAATCCCTGGAGAGCCCGGAAGAAGTGAAGATGGTGAAGTCGTCCAGCGGTAGAGTGGCCAGCGGTGAAGAGAGGTCGAGGTGATGCGATGACGGCAGTGACCGCTCGAAATGACGAGCGACACTCTGCACCGAGAAAAGAAGGAGAGCGGCAGGAAAATGAATGGTAAATCGGTTGGCCGGGCTGGGACACAGCCCAAAATGAATGATTCCGTGGCCACTGAAGGGAGAAGGGAGGAGGAAGGGGACCCAGGATCAGGGCTCGGATGCACATAAAGAAGAGGCAGGTCGATTGGCCGGGCCCTCTTTCCTCCAACTTGCGCCTGAAAACCACAACGCACATCGGAGGGCAGTATTACAGTACACGTCACATCCACATCAAGTGGGATTCCGCCCGTGCCATTTACAATCTACGCAGTATTAAAACCGTCGAGCTTGGCACGATGAATCTCGACTTACACGTTGAATATGATGTAGATGTCGCCCTCAGGCATCACTCGTGTTAACCGGAGCGTATCTATCCAACCAACCCACTGCATGTTTCGTCTTCAAACTCGGCAGTTATATCCTCTGGGTTGAGTTTCAAGAGTACACATACGCCGAGATAGATTCCCAGGAGTCCGGAATATGAAGGTGCCGGCAAACAACTCAGATAAACCTGGAAGAGACAGCGTATGGACAACCGCCCAGACCTGAGCGTCCTAGAATGCAGAATTTTCAGGTAAGTCTGTTATGTACGGTACAGGCAAACTTGCAGTTAACACGATCATTGTGAGGCGGGTATGCGCACATCGCCGGTTACCCAAACCTGTAGCAATGCCCGTGGCCGACATTTGGTGCCCAATCGGACGTGACGCCCGGTGTTGTTCCTGCATCTGAAAAGCTGGCAGTCCCCACGTCGGCTGCGGCGATTTGGATGCCAAGGCCCCACCCTCCCGACACTGGCAGCCCCTGAAACAACCCGCGGGCAGGGATCACTCGGCATTGAGCACCTCCTTGCATGAACAACATTCTCTCCCAGCCACTCATAACTCCGAAGGCCATGCGTGTTTACGTGGTCCTTCTCGGAGCTTCCCAATCAAGGCAGTCGACGCCGCCGCAGCCAGCCACTACCCGGCGGAAGGTTCCGTTGACGCCCTCTGCCTGTGGCACTTTCAAACAGTGGACAAGCCTCTTCCCGAGATGTTAATTCAGACATGCAGGTAGATATCATGAACCGCCTGAAATCTGTACACAAAGCATATTTTGTGGTGAGTAGCCCAAGTGACATGCCGTAAACGGACACTCGTTTGACAGCTTATCGCAGCGCTGCCAACCTATCACGAGCAAGTCTGCGCGGGGAGGGCCCAGGCCTTCCATGCGGCCGGCAACCAGCCGCGATGTCGCCCCCTTTCTCCACAAGAGAAATCAAAACTGTACAGCAGCCAGAGTCGCATGCCGACAGGACAATCTGGTGCCACGGCGAGGCCATCCTGGGATGCAAACACACCATCGATAACTATATCTTTGGAAACGCAGAGTCTGCGGGATTTGCCACTGAAACGAGTTCGTCGTCCGTGTAAACAATGAGGGAATCCTCTTCGGCATCCAGATTCACGGCCTCGGCAGACGATCTCGAGTGGCGATCGACGCCGAGACTCGAGAGCAGATCTCCCGTCGAATACAGTTTCTTTCTCTGTGATCTGATAAGTGCAGCTGACGAATCCAGTTCTCGGAGGGTTTCAAACCAGAGGAAACAGGGAACAAAAGAAGAGAAAAAGAGGGAAAGCATATCCTCTGCTCTCCCCGGAGTCCCAACCTGAAACAGCCCCGCTGTCCGCAGCGTCGCCGACAGCTGGCATCCACTCACGTTGCACCACCCCCTACAGCGAACAGTCATTGCTGATGAAGCATTATGGCCAACGGGCGCCGTCACCGGCGTGAACAAGCTTGACAAGACACTCGGCACTAATTGGCGTAACCACCGACCGGAAGGCTTGACTCAAAGTCTCAGTTTGCTCTCACTGCTTGTCACCTTTGTCGTATCAGTCAAGAATAAAGAGGACACCTCATATTCTTAGAGAACGGGTTCATGTAAAATGGCTACCTGCCGCGAGATACACTATATCCAAGGCCAGCTCAAACAGAACCGAGATTTGCCAACCTTTCAACCTACCGTCATGAACCCATGTATCAAATTTGCAACCAGGTCCATGGGGACTCGCTTCGCGGGCCAAGCCAACAATAGAAGCAGACCGGTATCTAACTCACTGTACCGTAGGGTCAAGGCTGAGCCTCATGCCATGTTTGCCATGACTACAGATGTTGATGGGCAATTCTAGACGACCGCGACATAAGACCCATGGGTCTCAGATTCCGTTACACGAGACCCAAATTTCGATATACTATCCCGCCCGCATCTTGATGGCGTCATCCACTGATTTTGCAAGATGTTTCGTGGAACAGTAACCGTCTCATACCTCAGCTTCCTGAGTCGTACTTCTGTTGTTATCCTATATCCTACACCATAACCAAGACACTCAGCTAAACCGCACACCTCTTCGTCCTGTCATAGCGGAAATGCCGAACGACACTACTCATCAAAACCTCCAGCCGGAGCCAAACAATTACACAGTACAGAGTACACCGTACACCATACCCATTCAACCGATATATGGTATCATACGCCCAAACAATCCGCCGCAATACTCCAATCACATACCAACGCTACCCCAAACACAACAACGCCTACCCGCAATCTCTGCTGGAAGGAGAACCCTACAGAATGCTCAACTCATCATCGCTCTCCCCTCCCCCGTCCCCATCATACCCCCCGTTCCCCCAGATTGGCCTGCATCTCTCAACAGGCTGTAGATACACCAGCGACGCCTTAGTCACCCTCTTCCTCGCTTTGATAGCATCAGTGCGAAACCGAGCCGGTTTCTGCCAGTTCCTCCTTTCCGAGCACTTGTCTTTCCCATTGTTGTGGATGATGTCGTCGTTGGTGTTGATGTTGTCAACGTCAAAAGCCAGCTCGTCTCCGTCTCCATCGCTGGTGATGGGCCTCGACAACCTGCGTGGACGGGCGGCGAGGAAGCCTCCCGCAGGTGTTGGCGGGGCATTTTCCAGTTTGGCGCTGGGGGAGATGGGGTCGGTTTGATCTGCGCGGTCGACATCTTCGTCGTCGTCGGAATGTGGGCGTCCTTCTGACGCCGGGTTCGGGTCTGGATCCGAAGGGATCGGCAATGCCTCGGTGTTGGGCGATAGTGTATCAGTGGTCTCAGTTTCATTGTCTGTTTCAGACGCAGAGCCATCGCTTTCGTCATCCGCTGGTGGCAATCCTGGATTGGCACCGCTGTGTTCTGTTTCTGATTCCGTTTCTGATACATCCCCGTTCTCGTCCGCCTCCCCTCCGCTGCACTCCGCCTCTCGTGCTCTCAGGCCCGGTCTGCGTCCGACCTGGCGGAGCTCAGTCCCCGGCGTAGCAGCAACCCACTCACTGATGCCATCATCCCACCGTATCCCGGAGAACGAGGCAGCTTTCTTCTTCCCCTGGATACCGCTACCGCGGGCCTTTTGCTCGGGGGTGACGCAGCCATCCGCCATGCGAGCTTGTTTCTCCCTCAGAGCCTCGGCGTAAGCGAGATCTCTAAGATCTCCCGTGTGCTCTGCCAGCCGAAACGCCCCGTCCACGCGCATGTTGCTCAACGCGCCGCCTGGTAGCTCCAGGGACTCCAGCTTGTCGCAGAACCGTGAGAGGTAGACGTGCGGAGCGAGACCAGCGCCACGGCTGCACGAGTACGCCATGGCGCTCATTAGGGCAATCGTGGCGTCGTATTGGAGCATGAGGCTGGCGTTGCCACGGCAGTGTTTCACACCTCTCCAAGAGGCTTCGAGCGTGGATGCTGGGGATATAACTGAGCTGGAAGGCCCTTCGATGGAGAGGAAGGAGCACAGCGCGAGGAGATAGGTGCCGAGCTTCCTGCCACCAACTTTGCGGCGTTTAAGGTTGAAAGAGCAGGTGCTTACAATGTAACTCATCCTTCGGCGAAGGGCGGTTGCCCGGGTTGCTGAACAGGTCTCGTTGCTTTCGCTCAATCTCTCCTCGCTGAGGAGGACAACGGAACCGAGTGCCGCAACGGCGCTGACGAGTGTTGTCTGTGAATCTCCTCGCAGCCGCGTCTGGGGAACGCCGCGTGGCTTTGTGGGTGTGGCGAGCTCACAGAGCAGCCCGAGGATGATGATAACAAAGTCCACGGTATCCTGGCAAGGCTTCATCTGTGTGATCTTGCGGACGGTCGACGGCCATACCCGGGTGAAACCCTGATGCAGGATCCAGTCGGCTGGTAGCAGCCCGTCGGCCAGCAGGTCGGCCAACATCCTCGGCATGATTGAGGTCCCTGATGGGTCACAGGCATTTAGTACCTCGAGTGGCCAAAGCCCCGGGTGGTTGAAGGGGTGGGTGAGCTCGTAATAATCGGTAGAGTGAGGCTTCGGATACTGTCGGACCAAAACAGCATCAAGGAGGCCCTTGAACTCGGTAGGCGGCATATATTCGAGGCACACCCGAATTAGTAGGTCTGCTACCGAGCGGTCGAATAGTCCCTCTAATACGGCATCCTGGAGAATGTGGACAGCGTGAGCTCGAACCACTAAGCATAGATGTCTCCATCCCCCAACAGCACCCAGCGACTCAAGCTCCGAGTAGATTTCGAAGGACACGCCAGCGCCCTGTATCGCTGACTTGGTGCCGTTTGCATCGGCCTCCACCCTCTCCCACTCCTCGAGCCCTGCGATGTAGGCTGGCACCTTCCGGAGACACATGGCCAGCAGCGACTTGGCGCTGGCCGCTCGGTTCTTCTGCGGGGAGGTCGACCGTAGCAAGTAATCGAGAGCCCGGAAGACAGATTCAAAGAGTCCATGTCCTTTCGGATCAATGATGGGGCGGATACCAGTCAATTCCATCTCGAAGATGCACTTGGTGCTACAGCCGCTGCGTGAGTGACAACACCGGCTTGCCGGTCCTGGGTCCTCTTGGCATGGCTCATCTGGGGTCTGGGCTGGGGAAGAGGGCTCGTGGTTTCTGATGCGGCGAAGGAAGGGCGTGGGCATCACGACATCTTCAGGCGCTCTGTTGCCAGTTTGGCGCCGCCGCATGCGCACATTCCGCTGCGGTGTGCATGACTGAGTGTCTGATGATAGACTGCGTGATGCTTTTCGAGAATACTTCCGACATGGTTTCTTGTCGCTATAATCTGCGTCGTCGTAGGGATAGCTCCTCTTGCCGAGCACAGTTTGTCGAGGCTTGGTGCTCTGGTTAGCAGCTGTTAACAACCAAGTCGAGGCACTCCGCTCCTTGTCCTTTCGCAGGGCAGCGATATGGGTGAGGAGCGGACGGAGTAGCCGGTGACATCGTGTGGCTGTCCAAGGCTGTGATGACTCCAAGCTTGCTGTCCTCGTATTCTGCTTTGAGTGGTTGCGATGCCTCGGCGATGCCTGTGAGCCTGAGCATGGCCGTGGGTGATCCTCCATGAGCTCCCTAGGCACTCACTGCGGAGCGCAATGTGACGCAATAAGCAATTTCTTGATGAAAAGAAAATTGTTCAGTAAGTGAATGGTTTGTTGATGGACGTGACACAATGTGTCCAAAAATGTGCCAAAATCGCTGTTTCATTCTTTAGGTTCCACGATGTTTACTCCATTGCCCCTTTCGGCCTTGGGTAACTCGAAGTGGGGTACCTCCCTGCTCAGGAGCCGGGTCTTCCCGCCCGCCCGACAGGCCGGCGTCCAAGTCCTCATCATAGGCCGACAAAAAAAAAATAAGTTCGGCCGAATCGCAGAAAATTCACCACCCAGACGACCGAGACAACAATCCTTCTCCTGTCCCGTCCACTGTCGTTTTCTTCAATCAGGTGTCCGGCAGTTTCTTCTAGGCCTTTGGATTCCCAATTGGGCCGTGTCTGCCATTTTTCCCTCTCTATTTGGGACTCTCTTCGCCCTTTGCTGCAACACTTGACATCCTTTGCATCTTCCGCATCTTGCGTCTTTTGCTTCAAGAGCAGGTCTGCAACGTCGGCTGGCCTTCGATCCTGTAATACTTGTATAATCGCTCCGCCACTGCTCGGAATACTACGATATTACACACCAAAACATAATTTATCATGGCCGATGCACCGTCCAACAACGCCGCCGCCCAGATCAGTATGTGTGCTTGAGCCTGCACGACCTACAGACCCCCTTTGTTGCCAGACACTGTGCGGCCGAGCCCGCGGACTGACCAGCCTTCTCACTGTTGCTCAGACGACCCGGCGCACGAGACTCCTGCCGCGCAGGACACGCCCACCGAAAACCCGGTAGAGCAGCCGACAGAAGACGGCACAGAGCAGCCCGAAGGTGTGTCAGGACAACATCTCGACACTTTCGACCTTACTGGTCATTGCCCTCTAACTGCTGCCTAGATGCTCCCTTCGTCGTGAAGATTATCCTTCCACACGACACCAACCCGTTGGAGCTCCCGGTATGTTGGGTATCGGTTGAGAGGAACCCGGAACTCATCTGACACAAATTAGGTCTCGCCCCTGGAGCAGATCCACGAGATTCGCCAGTCCGTCATCGAGCACCCGGTTGCCGTGCAGTACTCGTGCTTCCACCTCGAACACAACGGGCAGCGCATCAACGACTTCGTTCAGGTCTCGGACGTCGAGGGGCTCGCCGCCGGCTCCGAGCTGCGCGTCGTGGAGGACCCATACACAGAGAAAGAGGCCAGGATCCATTTCATCCGGATCAGGGAGCTGATCGGCGCCGCCGGAGATCGCACCGACACTGCGCACGGCATCCTCGCCGGCGCGTCCATTCACGACGATGTTGTAGCAGCCGCGGCCGAGCAGGCCGAGAGGGACATTCAGCCTTATGACTTTAACACGACGCCGGACCTCTCTGCTCTCCTCCCCAAGGAGACCGCGCCAGCACCCAAGACGGTCAAGCTCATCACCCTCTCAGCATGGAACCCACCCCCTGCGCAGTGGAGGCAGAAAGGCCACTTGCTCTACCTCGCAGTGACCACGAACGAGGGCGAGCAATACCATGTCACTGGCCACGTTGGAGGCTTCTTCGTCAACAACTCCAACAAGGACAAGTTCAACCCGACACCTCGGACCGACGCCAAGGGCGCCTCAGCTCATTCGCTGCTTTCCCTCCTCGAGAAGATCTCAGCGTCCTTCAAAAAGTCCTTTGCCGAACTTCAACAATTCACCAGCACCAAGGAGCCTCTGGCAACCTTCCAGATCGGGAATACCGTCCCCTCGGCTCCTTGGATCGTTCCATCTGCTTCGTCGTCCCTGTCCGCCCATGTCGCCGATCCGACTCGTTCCCAAGAGACATTCCTGTTGGGAGGTGCCGAGAACACGGATTCCTTGAGAGATTGGAACGAAGAATTCCAGTCTGCAAAGGAGCTTCCCAAGGACACCATCCAAGACCGCGTCTTCAGGGAACGTCTGCTGGCCAAACTTCACGCTGACTACAACGATGCTGCTGCTCGCGGTGCCGTGCTGGTTGCCCGTGGCGAGGTTGCGCCTCTCAACCCCACTGAAGGCAAAGATGCTCAAATCTTCGTCTACAACAACGTCTTTTTCTCCTTTGGCGCTGACGGTGTTGGCACCTTCACAAGCGAGGGTGGGGACGAGGCTGCGCGTGTTGCCACAGGCAAGGATGTTCTTGGCGTCAAGCTCGTGAACCAGCTCGACATTGACGGCCTGTACACTCCCGGCACTGTTGTTGTTGACTATCTCGGCAAGCGCATTGTCGGGCAGAGCATCGTCCCGGGCATCTTCAAACAGCCCGAGCCCGGTGAGAACCAGATTCACTACGGCGCTGTTGATGGCAAGGACGTGGTAGCTGCTGATCAGAGCTTTGCGCCCTCCTTCGAGAAGCTGGCGCAGTCTCTGCGCATCAAGAAGCACGCTGTTTGGGACAGGGAGAACAAGCGGTTTGACCTCGAGGCTAGCGTGGAAATGAAGGGCCTTCTTGGCACCGACGGGCGCAAGTACGTGCTGGACCTGTACCGCGTCACACCGCTGGATGTCGCCTGGATGGAGGAGAACGGCCCTGAGGGCGCCGAGTATCCTCACCGGATGACGGTGCTGCGCCCGGAGCTGGTGGAGGCGCTGGGTAAGCAGAAGGCCCGCGACTTTGTCAGCGCCGAGCTGCAAAAGCGTGGTGCCTTGAAGAAGCAGGGCGATTCTGCTGAGGAGGCGAAGGAGGAGAAGGCGGATGATGCTGAAAAGACCGAGGAGGCCAAGGCGGAGGGCGAGGAGGGCGAGGTGGAGGGCAAAGATGCTGACGCGGTCGAGAAAAAGGAACAAGAGAAAGCGGATAACGACCGGATCGACATGTCCAACTTCAAGTTCGCCTTGAACCCTGACGTCTTCAGCGGCCAGGACCCGCAAACAGACGAGGAGAAGGAGGAAATGGCTAAGGACGAGCAGGAGGTCCGGGATGCGTGCACTTACCTCCGAAACACCGTTATCCCCTCGCTCATTCGGGATCTCAACGAGTCGGACATCAGCTTCCCCATGGACGGCCGGTCACTCACCTCCCTACTGCATCGCCGCGGCATCAACTTGCGGTACCTCGGCAAGCTGGCGTCGCTTAGCGACAACACCCGCCTGGAGTGCTTCCGTGAGGTCTGCATTCGCGAAATGATTGCGAGGTCATTTAAGCACGTCGCTGCCAAGTACCTCAAGACCCTGCCCCTGCCGCTTACTTCGGCCTGCTTCTCTCATCTCCTTAACTGCCTTCTGGGCACCGAGTTGAATCCTAAGCCGGTGGCTGAGATCGACGAGTCTTACCGTGCTCTCTTCAGCGAAGCGGATCTCGCGTTCGAGAAAGTCACGCCAGAAAGCCTGAGGGAAGAAATTCAGAACGAGGCGACCCGCAGGTTCCGGTTTGTCCTGCAGGATGGCTGGTGGAGCCATGTCAGGCATCTCCAGCTGCTCCGCGAAATCTCCCTGAAGTTGGGTCTCCAGATTCAGATCAAGAACTTCCAGTTCGCCCAGCCGGCCGAGCCTCAGCCCGCGCCGCAAACGAACGGCCAACCCCAGGCTGAGCCCGCTAGCAAGAAGAAGAACAAGAAGAAGTCTCGCGATGGGTCGCCGGCTGCCGCTCCGTCACCCGTTGTGGCGCCGCACACATTCAGCCCCGAGGACTTTGTCAACGTTGTGCCCATCGTCAAGGATTCTTGTCCTCGCAGCGCTCTGGCCGAGGAGGCTCTTGAGGCTGGTAGGCTCTCGATCTACCAAAGCCAGAGGAGACTTGGTGAGGACCTCCTCCTCGAGTCCTTGTCCTTGCATGAGCAAATCTACGGCCTCGTCCATCCCGAAGTGGCACAGATGTACCACACGCTTTCTCAGCTGTTCTTCCAGCTGGATCAGAAGGATTCCGCGGTGGAGCTGGCCAAGAAAGCTGCCATCGTCTCCGAGCGGACAGTTGGCCTTGACTCGGCCGAGACTGTGCTGAACTACCTCAACCTCAGTCTGTTCCTCCACCAACGGGGCGACAGCAAGCTTGCGCTGGGCTACGCCAAGCACGCACTCAACATTTGGAAGATTATCTACGGCCCGGACCACCCCGACACCATCACCACCATCAACAACTACGCCGTGATGCTGCAGAGTCTCAAGGCATACCACGAGTCGCGCCGATGGTTCGAAGAGTCCCTTCGCGTCTGCGAGAAGGTCTTTGGCCGCCAGTCCGTCAACTCGGCGACCCTCCTCTTCCAACTTGCCCAGGCCCTGGCTCTCGACCAGGACGCCAAGGCCGCCGTTGACCGCATGCGCGAGAGCTACAATATATTCCGCAACGCCCTCGGCCCGGAAGACAAGAACACCAAGGAGGCCGAGCACTGGCTCGAGCAGCTCACTCACAACGCCGTCTCCATCGCCAAGCAGGCCAAGGACCTCGCAGCGCGCCGCGCCCGCGCCGGCTACCGCTTCACTTCGCGGGGCGCCAGCGTCGGCACCTCGGCTACTGGTGCCGGCTCCGGCGCCGCCGCCGCGACCCAGCTCGCGGGCAAGCCGACGCCGCCGCCGTCGATGGACAGCCGCACCATTGACGAGCTTGTGCGGTATATCGAGGGCACGGATAAGAAGTCGAGCGGCGGCGCTGGAGGCGCTGGTGGGAAGAAACGCGCTGGACGGGGCAATCCTAAGAGGAGGGGCGGCGCTGCCGGGGCTAGTGCTTAGAGGGCCACTTCCTTGGAGGTCGTTTTGCCCTGCTGATGTTAGGCGAGATCTATTCTGCTGTGTGAGTGGGAGGCCTGAATGGGGTTGCCCAATTCGATTCAACGACCTTGCTGTATCATGTATCACTAGTTTATGTCTATCCTCTGGTTTTGTATTTGTAAATATGGGATGCAAAATGGGGCCGATGGGTGGCTGTGGGAGATAGTGAGGATGGAGGAACATCATCTTGCTGTTTTTGTTGGCGGGCAGCTGGGGCAGGGCAAAGTAAAACAGGCAGCTCCTTCTACTCGATCATTTTCGTTGTTATTATCACATCATTGCTATGTGTTGCACAGCGGCGGTGGAAAAGCGCTCGGGCGGGTGACATTTGAGTGGGCACGGATGTGGGACAGAAGCACCGGCGTCCCGTGGTTGCAAAGGGAAAGAGATATGCTGATAGAGCCTGGTCAAGCGAGGGTTGAGGTGATATGCTTATAATGGAAACACATCTTCACTCTTCAAGTTTACCTACAAGAAGCATTCAGCCTAGTATACTTCGTAGACAAGCGTATGAGATAATGTACCTTATAACCGCCATCGCCAACACATGATGTATGCTTTAGAACATACTTGAACATCTCCCTTCGAAGGATGGCCTGCCTAGCAATCCTGCCCTTTCCTGAGACAACAGGACCGGGTTGATCAACTAACATTATCTCGAACTTGACACTAACGAACGACTAAGCGGCCGCATCTAGTTCCATCCCGTCTAGTGATCATATCAAACACAACCTAGAGTTTCCATGCTCATGCCGGTAGCTAAGCAAGCCGTTCCTGGCCCGGGATGCTAGTGACCCCTGAACTACAGTCAGTCGAGTAACAATGACGGGGGGCTCTCTTGAGTTATCTGGGTATGTCCACTCACATCCGTCGACGTGCTCTTGAACGGTCTGTGGCAATGTGCACTTCATCGACTCCTCAAACGTCTGGTGCTCCAACACGGAGCATGTATCTCCCGTGCAGCGGGCATCCATGGCGCGCTGGAGGGAATCGTCCTTCCAGCCAAAGACATAGTCCCCATGTTGCGTGTAGCCGTCTCTGCAGAAACAGTGCTGGTTAGATAGTGTGTAGCCCTGGCCGGTCTCACAAAATACCCTGAACTCAACTGTGCATGAGGCAGAGTGAGAGAACTCACTTGTCGTTAGTGCTCCAAACGAACGGCTGCGAGCCGTCTTCGGGCCATAGCTCCGGGTCATTGAAGGGTGTTGTCTGCGGTCGCGTCAGAGCAGAGATCGCCCGCTCAAAAAAAAAAAATTTTTTTTATATAACTATAACTATATTTATCTCTGTGTGGGCAGTAGTGAGAGAGAACACCGGTTCACTTACATCCCAGATAACTTCCAGCATGACCTGGGGGATTTTGACCGGATGTGTATCCGGGCAGACACCGCCGTCACGGTTGTGGTCGAAGCTTCCATTGATCGGGTAGGCGACGTGGCTCTTGTGGTCCGGCGGATTGAGGTTCACGCCGTCCCAGCAGGTGGGAAACGTGATGACGGAGCGGATGCCGCCCACACAGGGCTCCTTGGGCAGCGTCTGTGTGTCGGGAGCGGCGCAGTTGAGGTGGCTGTGGTCGCCCTCCTTGGGCATGCAGCGATGGCAGACCTTAGGGTCTTGACCGGGCTCGTGCAGGGCCGCGTCTCCGACCAGCATGCGGAAGCCGGGCTTGAAGGCCGTCACGTTGGTCTTTCCGTCGTGGGGCGGGATGTAATAGACGGTGATGCCGCCGTTTCCGCCGAGGCCGAGGTTTGGGAGCTGGGGCACGCGCTTGTAGGTTCCGTTGCGGGCTCGAAAGTACAAGACGGCGGTCCAGTAGTTGGAGAAATCTTCGGTGAAGGTGCAGCTGGTGCATGTCGATTCCTTGACCAGGTCGTGCGACAAGGTCGCGTTGAACGAGTTCCCTCCAACGATCTGGTGAAGATGTGGCGAGGGTATCAAGCCGGGACTGACCAGAGGGTCTAGACGTTCAACGACGAGCTGTGAGCATTGGAAACGCAGCATGGCCGGGATGCCTGACGGCACGGGGAACCCCTGGCCGGAGCCATGCTCGACTAGGAGAGCGAGAGTGGGAGCGAGAGCCTTCCACTGCATCTTGGACAAGAGGTCTGGTGTGTTTGGCCAGAGGGAAGGGAGCTTGCCGGTGCAAATATTGTAGTAGTAGACCTTACCCGGAACTGTGGCCGCTAAATACCACAATCCTATCACCACTTCTAAGTGCCGGGTGGTGTTGCTCAACCCCTCCTGGATGCCGTTCGCTGACATGCTTACAACCTTCATCTATGTTAGATTGCTCGCAAATTGACCATATGAACGGGCGCTAATGCAGTGCAGATCTCGCCATGTAAGTAATCATGGGCAACGAAACGGGTTCGAGACTTGAAGTTCCGTGCCGGGACCTGTCTATGTCCCATGGCATAGTGGTAGGCTCGGGTCAATGTGACATTCTCAACGGCTGGCTCGGTCTTTCGGCCGCAGAGCAGAAATACTGCCGAATGAAGTCTTGGAAAAGAAGAAAGCAAAGGTCTACGGCGCTCCCCTTGACTCACTGCGCGCAAGCCATGACGCCCGAGGACTACAGCAGCGCATCACCACCAAGGGTTGACAAAGTGTTGACTGGGTGTTGAAATAGGATCGCTGGAGACTGGATTGTCAGAAGCTCCAAGACGTCCGAACAGTAAGTGCATATTACCTAAGTGACTTTCCGGCCTTGCTCTCCCTGGTCGTCTCGAGAATGCTGCCAGAGCACCTTCTTCAGTTGTGATGAGGTCTCAAGTCGCACCCCAGACATCCATCTAGCCCTTGGAGAGGTAGTTACGGACACTGCTTGTATCATTTGCGGCACCGCCCATATTTTCGGTGCTTCAATGACAATGATGGGTGACGCAGTTGGCGTGCATGTCTGGGATTTGAATCCGAGGAATGCGTAAGCTTGTGCAAGTTGGTGTAGATCCGTTTTGGCTGGCTTCAGTATGTCCCTGCACGAGTACATATAGACGCCCCAAGTTGCGTTATTGGTATCCGTATGGAGTGTGAACGAAGACTCGTGCTCTTATCACTTTGGCCGAGGCTTGGGATGATCTTGACCTGTGTGGGGCCTACCCTGTTCGTTTGTTGACTTTGGATGGCAGAAATCGGGGGCTGGGGAATTATGAGTGTGGCTCCAGGTTTGTCTGGGTTGCACGTGTTAAACAATAAGATAAACTTACGGAGTAGTCAAGAATAGAAAGCTAGTTGAAAATAATGAAAACCAGGGTGATGTACGGAGTACGAATGCAAGCGCACGTTCGCCCCCTTCCATACGTATACTCGCTGTTTTCGGATCCGTCGAATGTATCGGAATGTTATCGTAAAGATTGTCGACATTCAAAAACCCCGACTCGAGTGCGTCTTTGATGACCTCGACGCGATGCATGTGAATCTCCACTTTGCCCCGCCAGAAGGAAGGAAGTCGCCCGCCTGATTGGCCACAGGTCCCCTCGTGCATGCCTCGCGCGCCTTTGTCAACGCGAAAAGTGGTTCAATTAAACAACTTGGAACTTTGATCAGAAACCACTCTCGACACCAAGTCCTGGCAATCGCATACATTCATTCTGCGTCCTTTACAAGACACCATTGTAATCGCGGCATCTTTCTCGGGCCAGCTATTTCTATACGACCAATCCTCACCTTCTGTCAATCAACACTGCGCCCCCGCATAACCGGCGTCGCATTCGGTGCCAGGTTTGTCCACGAGCGGCGGCGACAACGAGTAGCCAGCCTCCCTTCACCGCGAGATAGGCTCGAATTTTAATCAGTCCCTCCCTCTTCTCCCTCTGTCGCTCCATGTCCTAGCACACGCTCGCGATACCAAATAATGCCATCTCCTGGGAAGCGTGGCCAGCGCGCTCGTCGTGAGCTGCGCAGTGATGCCGTTGCCGAATCGTCTTCCCCGTCGCGCCCCTCCAAGCGACGCAGAAAGGTACGTCGCCCATGCACCCCGGTGCTGTTGCAACCCCAACATCGACGGAGCAGGGTGCCCTTTGCTTCATTACTGCACCCACCATCAATGCGCCGTCTCTCCTGCGACTAACAATGTTGCGCGTGAATAGAATGATGAAGCCGCCGAAGCTACCGAGACCTCCGAGCTTGCTGACGAAGGCGACTCGTCACACCTCGCCGACCAGTCCACCATAGAAGACGACGATCAACTTGTCACCCGTGTGACCCAGCATCTTATGGCGCCCGCGGTGCCAGTACAGGCCAGCATGGACCACTCGAACAGCATCCACGAGTCTAATAGGGAGGGCGTTAAGGCCTATGCGAAGATTGCTGCCCTCGATTGGACCTTCTACATCACGAGGCTCACTGTGAACATCGGTCGCTTGTCTGACCCCGCCCAGGCTCGAGCCGAACAGAGCCCGGAAGACCCTGATGCGGTGCACATTGACTTGGGCCCAAGCAAGCTCATTTCGCGCCTCCACGCCGTCGTCTATTTCAACCGCGATCAGGAAACCTGGTGGCTGCTCGTCAAGGGGCGCAACTCGCTCAAGGTGGATGGCACTTTGTGGAAGGCCGGTCAAGCTGGGCCACTGCGGAGTGGCGAAGTGATTGAAATTGGCGGCGTTGAAATGATGTTTGTCCTTCCCATCGATCTGAGCCCGCTTCAGATTGCTCAGCAGTATCTTGAACGAGCCGGAATCGTCAAACCCGAGTCCTCAGCAGCTCCTGCCCGACAGACCCGCCATCCCCTCCCGTCAGGGGACGGCGCGCACTCGAGCTCCCCGAGCAAGCTGTCGCGCGGCCACGGCTCGCAGAAACCGTTAGCTCCGGCGCCGCCCGATTACAAGCGTCCAGGTACTCCGCCGTCTGTCCGAGCACGCACTGCCGCGACGGCCAAGACACCTCTTTTCGAGCACGGAGCCGGCCCCTTGCTGATGGGAAACAACGATCTGGATCTGAGCCTGGACGAGAACCGGCACATCAAGCCCCAGTTCAGCTATGCACAGATGATCACACAAGCGATTATGAACACGCCCGACCAGAAGCTCAACCTGGCCGGCATATACAACTATATCCAGACGCGGTATGCCTACTACAGGCATCAGCCCGCCAGTGGTTGGCAGGTAGGCATAACTTGGCAAAATGGTTCTCTTGTCGCACCGAACTAAGTCCTTGCAGAACTCGATCCGGCATAACTTGTCTCTGAACAAGGCATTCGAGAAGATTGCCCGCTCGACGGATGAACCCGGCAAGGGCATGAAGTGGCAACTCGTTCCCGAGTCCCGTGAAGAGATGCTGCGCACCGCCTGGCGAGGGGGCCGCGGCGGCCACCGTGGTTCCTCGAATCCGTCATCGCCTAGTCAGCTAAGCTACATCACCTCCGGGCCCAGGGACATGGCGGCGAAGGATCCCATGTCGGTTCGCAAGCGAAAAGTGTCGCCATCTGGTTCGCCCCAGCCACGGTCGTCTCTGCGGGAGTCGCACTCAACCCCTGTGCGCCCGATGCGGAAACCGTTACCTGACGAAGCCGGCGCGGGTACGGATGATAGCCCCCTCCCCCGCATACGGAAGCCAAACACGTCAAGCACGCTGGGGCTGGTGGAGAACGCGCCGGCGTCGCCGACGCTGACGTCGTCGTACCTGCAAGACGACGGTGCGTCGTTTGTCACGCCAGCACCGCACCGTGTGCACCCTAAGCTCGCGCCTCCGAGCACGGCGCAACGCCCCAGCCAACACATGCCAACAAGTTCGCCGGCGCCGTTTTGGAAGTACGCCGACATTGGGAGCACGCCTTTGAAGCCCGTTCAGGCGCCGTTCGACCTCAGCCCTTCCAAGGTGTCGGGCGGCCATCCCCCCCCCAGTAGCAGTCCGCTGCGGAGCAAGTCGCCGGCGCCGAGCCCCACGAGGCCGACTAGCCGACTCAACGTGGACGAGCCGCCGAGTCCGGTTGGTGGCGAGGAAGAGGGTGGCTTTGACTTGACCAAGTATGCTCCTCCAATGCGATACTCAAAAAAGCAAAAACTCGATTAGAATGGCTGACGCTGGGACCAGGGGCTTTCAAAGCATTGGCAGCTATCACGCGCCTGTCGGACACGGAAAGCAGGTACAGCCCGCATCGAATGGAGACCTGTCTGCCAGCGGCAGTACTTAACAGACCCTGCCTGGTGGGTAAGACTGCCATCGAGGGGCCTGTCGACTGTCGGCTAGGAGTTACGTTGATCTTGTGGCGATATCATGTCCATCGTGCTACAGACTTGAAATACCTTCTCCCTCTCTGTTTACTCGGGTATATGGCGTTGCGCCGGTCCACTCACCCCTCGTTTCTCATGGCGCTGGACATGTTGGACATGTCCACTTGACGGGGACAGGGTTCATGTATTATTGCACTCGTTCGGCAGTGGGTTGTTTGGGCTCTTTTTCTCCCGGTGTGGGCAGCATGAAGACATGTTGATGCTCATGTAGTCGATCGGTCCTGTTGCTCTCTCGTAGTTTACATCGCTTGTGCTTGGCTTATGGGCGCGCTCGGGGTTGGCATCTGGGTTGTTGGTCCGGTACGAATCTCTGTATGTATGAAGGGTTACGAGTATACGTTTCAGCCATCTATTCAGGTATTTTGTTGCTTCGTTTGTTAAGCCGTCATGGGCTGGCTTGTTTGTCGGGGACGTGGCGGAGTTGACAATCGAGTTCATTGACGAGGGCTTTGCAAGGTTCTTGACAGCACGTATGGAAGGTATTACCTTAAGATATTAGCTGCTATTCCTTTATGTTGTCGTCGTTGTGTCATTCTTGGTTTGCCGTTCCTGGTTTCGGTTAATCTGTGTGTGGCCTGGGTCGCTCTTGTGTTTGGCCCCTATTTGCAAGGCTTCGGCTGAGCTTCCCGCTCCGCCTGGCCCAGGTTCGGCCCGATGGCAAAGTCAGTGAGGCGCTCGGTCCCCGAACTATGCACTTTGTTCATCAGCCGGCTTTAGCCTTACCGCCTTCACCGGTCCCGTCTGGCCTCAGAAGAAGGATCGGGCGCCGGCTTGTCAACAGAGCCATCTAGTTCCCATTCGTTGCTGGTAATGGGAGAGCTCTCTTGCGGTTGGGTGACGGCATCGGTTCAGCTCGGCATCGGTCCATCTCGGCATCGTTGACAGCGTTGATGGTTTGACCAGGTTAGACCGGCCACTGACCAACCTGGAGCGTTCACACAGGTATCGTACGACTGCTGTTTGGTCAACCAATGCTCGGCCGGCTGCTACCATGCTGAAGATGTCTCCCGTTTTCCCTCCTTGGGCCCCACCTTTGCTTCCCTCGTTCCCCTATTTTGCCGACGGGTCAGGCCGCGTCGAGGGGACCCGGCGCTCTGTATGAGTAGGTAGCTGCTCCTTGCCATCATCCAATGCTAGTGCTCGCCTCGGTTTGTTGTCTCATGGTTCGCTTAGTTGCCCTGGCTTGTAATCACGGCAATTCCATTGTTAGTAGATTGATGGTGGGTGTGAGTTCCGTTGTGAGCACGTGGTAGACTCGAGTTTCGAAGTATTAAGAATCGGCTGGGAGACCACATCACTGATGCCCCCAGCGTTAAATTTGCGGAAGGTCGGTCTGACTCGCGACTTCCTGTACTGTGCCAGTAATGTCAGAATACGACGGACGGGAAGGAACATTCGTCTATACGATGTAAGAAAATAAGGTATGAAATCCTATAACGTAGCCCCCTCGCTTTCCCGTTTCCCAGTTCCTCGACTTCTTCCCAGTTCTTGCTGGTGCTGTTCCTGCGATGGTGCCGGTTGATGATGGGCGGTACCCTAACAGAGCCCGGGTGTGGGAGAGCACCCGGCATACCAGTCTAGGCATGCCGTCAGCCGTCAGCATCAGGAGATCTCACCCAGGGCCGCCACGTCTGACACGTTCCCGACAGGAAGCTCGGGATCATTGGTGAAGCGGGTTTTCGGCCAACGTGGCGTCCCTATTGGATGCCGTATCCGTCCCGATTCCGGATGGCCTTTACCGGTCGTTGTCTGGTCCGCGAGTCACAGATGCGGACGGGGAGGGGACCGGAGCGGGCTGTTGGCTCACTATCGGCATGCCTCGTCTAATTTCTGAGTGAGAGGCGCGAGAGTGGCATGATTTCGGTCTCCACGGGGCTCGGCATCAGCCGGCTTGCCCTGCACGCTGTAACGCGTGACTGACGGTGTCCCGTCGCCTGTTCCCCGATCCTATACCTGATTTTACCTCTTGTTGGCGTGGGACGGCCGGGCAGATGGAGGCCATTGTCACTGCACCGACCAGAGAACGTCAAGTTCCTTGGTTTCTCTCTTGGCTGGACTCTACCGAGCCCGCGTGGGGTACCTGATGCACTCGAGCCTGTGCGTGCCAGGTTCGTTCGAAGGGTTCCGTCAAGCCAGGCAAGTAGGCGATTCGCCCGACTCTGTTCCGCATTTGTTTCCGGACTGCGCTGCGTCTCGCGACGCCAAGGACACGCCCTGGCAATATGGTACAGGGAAGATGTCCTACCCCCCGCTTCGATGCATCCACGATTCCAACGGTCTCCCCTTTCCTCTCCATGGCTGCATAGGACCGAGGGTGTGACTCGAGTCCCATCATGCTGTTACCCTTACTGTAGCTTTCACACCGAGGCGGCAGTGACGACAACGGCTGACCACCGAAAGTGGGGGATGGCTAGGGGATGGAGGAAGTGGGTTGGATGAACTCGGTGCGTCCTGCCAATTGAAGCTGGCAAGCGCTTACCGGTTCTAGGGAGTGCTTCAACGTGGCAGACAGGTTTGACCGGGCCAATGCGCCTTGCCGTTGCTTGAGGCTGCCATGTTTCTTTGGCACGAGATATCGTAGAAGTGACGACTTTCCAGGGGCAGATCTTGCGGCATCGATAGCGGGACAATCACTGTCGGGAGTCAAACCGGGCTTCCACGAGGTGAGGTGTCGGGTACAAAATGGACGCTCAGATGACCAGCTCTCAGCTTCTGAGCTTTGTTCGGCCGGCTTCTCGTCCATAACACTCTCTTCCTTTCTGCTTAGACTTGCCCGTGCCTCAAGATGGGACAATCAATCTCCAGCTCCTCGATGTCGGTTCGCCAGATGCTACCTAGTAAGGCCGAGGGAGACATCATCGACTCGGGTTCAGAATTGTTCCAGTCCCATTTGCACCCTGACGGTCTTCCTGTCTTGAAGAAGGCAAAGGGCCACTACTGGTACCCGGCTGACGGGCCCCGAATCCTTGACGCCTGCGGCGGCGCCGGTGTGGCCTGCCTCGGACATGGCCGCCGGGACGTCATCAGGGCTGTCAACGCCCAGATGGAATCGTTCACTTATGCCTCGTACGCCCACTTCAAATCGAAGCCTGTCCAAGAGCTCTCCGACTGGCTGATCCAGAGCACCGACGGCAAGATGGAGAAGGCCTATATCATGTGCTCCGGTGCGGCCCGTTCCTATATCTCATCTGGTTTTAGTTCGAAGGTATGCTAATCCCCAAACCGCCAGGCTCGGAAGCAATGGAAGCAGCCCTGAAACTCACCATCGAATACTTCCGCTGGGTGGGCGAGCCA
The DNA here is from genome assembly GCF_033297405.1 of Parathielavia appendiculata. Taxonomy (NCBI): domain Eukaryota; kingdom Fungi; phylum Ascomycota; class Sordariomycetes; order Sordariales; family Chaetomiaceae; genus Parathielavia; species Parathielavia appendiculata. The sequence goes on from NW_026944225.1 coordinate 187,448, forward strand.
CAGCGCACAAACTTCATCGCTCGGCACGAGTCATATCATGGCACTACTATTGGCGCCCTCTCCGTCTCTGGCCGTAAGCCTCCCCCCAACCTTACCCCTGAACCCAGTCAACAACAAAACCTAACACACACACCCTCTCCCCTTTCGTCTAGACCACACCCGACGCGTGCCCTTCCACTCGCTCCTGTCCCCGTCCAACTTCCACCACATTCCTGCCTGCAACCCCTACCGCCAGCGTCTTTCGCCCTCCGAAACAGACACCGCCTTGGTCGCCCGCCAGAAAGCCGAGCTCGAGGACGTATTTGCCCGCCTCGGCCCGTCCACCGTCGCAGCCGTCGTCCTTGAGCCCGTCGTTGGCGCCGCCCTGGGCTGCGTCCCGCCCGTGCCGGGATACCTCGCGGCCATGAAGGCTGTGTGTCAGCGCCACGGGGCGCTGCTAATCTATGACGAGGTTATGTGTGGGATGGGGAGGATCGGGGGCAGGTTGCATGCCTGGCAGAGATTGGGAGATGAAGACGGGGATGATGTGGCGCCAGACTTGCAGACTGTTGCCAAGGGGTTTGCGGGGGGATATCAGCCGGCTTCGGCTTTGCTGGTTGGGGGCAAAGTGGCGCGGGTTATGGGTCGGGAAGGGAGGGTGTTTACGCACGGCCATACGTACCAGAACCATCCTGTGGTTGCGGCGGCGGCGTTGCAGGTGCAGAGGGCGGTGAAGGAGGAAGGGCTGATCTGGAATGTGAAACTACGGGGATATTTGTTGGGCAGGCTGTTGAAGGAGAGGCTCGGGCAGCACCCGAATGTAGGGGATGTGAGGGGGAAGGGGCTGTTTTGGGGTATTGAGTTTGTCAAGGACAAGGCGACCAAGGAGCCGTTTGAGCCGGACTTGAAGGTTGCTGAGCGGGTGTATATCAGAGCGGTAAGGGTGTTTAGGGTGCTGGTGTACCATGGTCAGGGGTGTGCTGGAGGTGGACGGGGCGACCACATCATGATTATGCCGGCGTACAACGTTTCGCGCAAGCTGGTCGCCAAGATCGTGGAGAGGGTGGCGCGTGCAATAGAGGAGATCTTCCGGGAACTATGACGGAATAATTTGCTTTAAATGGCCGCTACTGGCAGCGTAGAGGTATGTAGCCCAAGCCTTTCAAGAAATAGTTTCCTTAGTCGTCCAATTCCAAGACCAAACCGCAGAGTAGGGGAAGAGAAGCAGAACCTGGACACCCAGAAGTCCCCCGACCAAGCCAATGCGTCCTTCTTGAATAAACCCCCAAGAACACCCTAACGACACACATGAAAAGTCCTCTCAACTCATACTGCCCCTTGGGCTCACCCAATTGACACCCAAAACCCTCAGCGCTTCCTTAAAGTCCGGCACATCGTCCGCGCTGGCAGCAGGACCACCCCATCGCACAAATCCCTGGGCATCAATGCCGAAAGCTCCGCCAATCTGCCACCTGCTGCCGCTCTCAGCATTGCGGTTCCTGTCAAGCATCTCGAGTCAGCAATATCTGACCGCCAAGGAGCAGCCCGGAAGAAGCAGAAAAAGGATCTCACCATATCCCCTCCTCGGTGCCCAGCTTCCAGGCATGCCACAAGGCCAGCGGATTGACGGCATACCAGGTTGAGCTCAGGCCCAGGCCCCAGGCATGGTACAGCTCGCGCTGGGGGTCGACAATAACCTGGACCTCCCACTCGCCTCCTACCTGGACGATCCTATCCGACACAATTGAATTAGCCGCTTATCAACGATTTCTTTTCGTCTTTCTGAAGAACAAAACGTACCACGTATCTGTATCCTCCTGCGTCGACTGCGAGACAGCAACGCAGTGGATTTTGGGATGGTGATTCGAAATGTTCGTAAGCAGCTTGAATGTCTTTTCGGCAAAGGGACAGCCGCAGTGCCGCAGGAAGACGACCAGCACGGGCTTGTCGTGCGGGAAGCGGATGGTCTCTCCCAGAGACGGCGCTCTGTCTCCTATCTGGGGAGGATGCACCACTTCGTTGCTGCTGGGCTGTGAGTGCTGTGACGTCGGTCGTGACTGGAACATGTTTTTGTTGTGGACTCAAGGTCAGAGAGTGGTATCGGTCCGTCGATACAATTACCAAGTTGGGTTCGGTGAAGTCGAATGCTGATCATTTCCAGTAACTTCCAGGTTGGAGATGAGTGCAATTCGGATTGACAAATACGGTAAAGAAATGGGTCAGGTGCGTTGCACGGTGGCGCTGGACGTAACGAGTAATTGATTCTTTTGAGTTCTCTTCTCTCCCCGTGCCTGCCGAAATGAGGTGGGGTGATCTGATAAGCGTGTAAGTGAGTTGTACTGTACCTTATGGAAGTTGAGCCACCTCCGACGCCAGGATGTCACTCAGGAGGAATTCCCACAGTCGTCACCGACACAGGATTTATTAACTCAACCATAAAATCATATAAACAGTAACGAACCCACAGAGCGGTTCTCGGGAGGCCAGCCTTTACCTCCTCTCTGCCGAAGCAACATGTACTCCAAGATTGCTCTGTTTGCCGGGGTATCTATCCTCGTGTATCCCCAGTGTATCCAATGTATCCAACCAAAAAAAGTCTTGCCCATAAATAGTTCACCACCCGCCCATCTATTAAACAGCAACATACTCAGTCATCACATCCCACTCCGCATTCAGCCCCCCAAGCTTCCGAAACATCATGACCCAGCTGGTTCCATCCTCCTTATCCGGGCCAATGATCGACTCATGCACCCGGAACCGCTCAGGGACATCGTACGGCGCATCCGAACTCCGCAACCCCGTGGTCGGACTCAGCTGACCGAAGCCCAGGTTCGGGTACGCCTGAAATCCGGACATGTTCGGCCCCGACGCCGTTCCCGTCTCCATCCCTGTCGGTTGCAAAGCCGGGGACCCATCAGACGCCAACGACGACGGCCCGCGGGATCGGGACGGCGGCCGCGAGTGCGAGCGTGAGCGCCCCCGCGAGTGTGCATACGACGACAAGGGCAGGATAAAAGTCTCGCCGCTATCCAACGGCGTCGCCGGCTCAAGCGCGCTGCCCGGGGCCGCTTGTGCCGTCGTACCGCTCCATAGCTCCGACGGCGACTCGGTAGACGTCCCGAGATAAGGGGTCGACACCGGCGGGACGGCGAGGTCGTCGAGCGAGGATGCGATGGAAGGCGCGGCGCTGAAGGAATGAGCAGTCGATACCTCGGTAGGGTCGAAGAAAAGCTCCGGATCGATCGGCATTTGTCCCGCAACGTCGCCCAGGCTTCCCGCATCCGCGCTTCCCGTTGCCGAGGAGGACGAGCAAGACGACGTTACCGGCCCCTGGTAAGTGTCGAAGCTGTCCAAGGATGGCCCGCCATCAGCTGCCAATGGCGCCCCCAGGTTAATCGAGCCAAACGTATAAAACGGGGCATCCGAGCGGTTGCCTGACCAGGGATCCTCGTGTAAACTTGACATGCCGGGCCAAGGCACGATCAGCTCGGGCGGCGACGGGTGCTGAGAGTGAGGTTGATTGTCTGGGGCCAAATGCTTCTCCTCAAGTCGCATCGTCCGCTCTGCGATAGCTGCCATCACGTTGGCTCGCCACAGATTCTCGCGGCGCGCTGGGTTGCGCTGGAGGAGGTCGAGTGCAGCACGCCGGATGAGTGGATGCCTGCATTTGGCCGCCACAAAGTAAAGCGGTGCAATAATGTGCATTTCAAACGTAAACATGGCGGAGAAGCGGCGCGTGTCGAATGCCCGGCCCGATGCCTGCTGCTGCTCCTGGCTCGGTGGAGGCATGCTAGACGTGTTGAGGAATTCGGTGGCGAGTGGAATCATGGCCGAGAAGGCGTCGATGTGGTCGTCAAAAGCTGTCTCATGCTGACTGAGCGCTGTTGATACCCAGATTGAGGTGCTGTGGATGTGTATCTGTATGAGGCAAATGGAACCGGCCGGCGCGTCATGGGATTTGGTTGCACGGTACAGCGAGAAGGCGACGTTGAATCTTGCAAGTTTCCTCAGCAGGTAGTCTTGATCCTTCTCAAACGCCCGCATCTGATCTGGGGGAATCTCTCTGAGCTTGGCCACGTGACTCTTCTTTGCGAACCGGAGGCATTCGTCCATAAAGTCATAGAGCGCGTACCGGACCTCATCGATCGACTCGAACACCATGGGCAACTCGGTCAATGTCTTGAGTGGAGTTGGTATCTCGACGGGTGTACCGCCAAGCATCAGCGACGTCAAGCTTAGGCGAGTGTAGATGGGCACGAGGTGCTGTTTGATGAGATCGATCTCGGGATTTCGTGCCGAGGACTTGCGCCCCAGCTGGTTCAATATCTGGCGGCCCTGTTCGAGATGAAGGAGGGATTCTCTGTCCTTGCTCTGCATGAGCTCAATGCAGACAAAGAGTAGGCAAGTCAGAAGCGGGACCAGTGGCCTCGCGTCGACCGTCCGCATCTGGTCCAGCAGACAAGCGATGGCGCGATTGTACTGGTGCAGCGCAAACGAGTTCCGGTCCTTGACGTTGGCGTAGGGCGTCATGCCCGCCTGGACCATGCCTTCGTGTAAGATGCTCACGGCAAGGATGGCATGGCGGACGGCGGGCTCGGACTGGCAGACCTGGAGCACCAGCACGCGCCAAAAGGCACCATCGAGCTCACCAGAGAGACAGGGCGCCGTGATGTGCTGGAAGAAGTGGAAAGCCCGTCTTTCATCTGAGGACGCCCAGTTATAAAGAAGCGCTGGCAACGCTTGGGGCTCCCCAATGATGCCGGCCACATGTGCGCCGGACCGGCGTCGTCGTTGTGCCATGGTTTTAGCGTCCAAATAGCCATCGCACCTGCGGCCCGTCCGGGTGCAGCGCATGCAGAAGGGTTTTGCTTCGTCGCATTTAACCTTGCGGATCCTGTCTCATACCGAAGCATTGTCTGAAGTTAGCGAGCCTCGTCTAGCGGATGCGAGCGCGGACCAGCAGAGCGATGGTGTGTCGATGGGACAGAGGAATGGGAGGAGTTGATGACCCGATCGAGATGTCAGTAACGTTAACTTACTTGCATGTGATGCAGCCCGTCCTGACTTTCTTCGAACCTTTCCGCCCAGATTGTGGGGGTCGAGAGGCCGATGGGGATGGGGGTGAGTCCGAGTCCAGCCCCATATTGGAGAGTTCTGTCGCTCCTTGTTTCTTCATCCCACCCGCTGGCTCGGAACGGGGTTCACCTGTCTCGCTCTCGTTCGCTCTTTTGCTTCTTTCTTTCCGGTCTGTCTAGGCTTGGTGACTTCGAGATGAGAAATTTGTTATAGCGACCTGGGTCCGCGGGAGAAGTTTCACGGGCCCCCTGAGGTGCGGTCACTCTTGTCATATAGGTAAGAAAGCGTAACCCCAAGCTCCTGTTGTTAGAGAGCGCTTCACAGTGAGTATGGAGACGGGCCATTCGGGCACGCCTCATTTTAGGTGGAGAGACCACCAAGGATCTGACCAGGCCTTCCGATTGTATCGCTTCGCGAGTCGTGGGCAGCAGACCTTAGGCCGGGAAATTCCCATTGTCCTCCCCCCAAACGCAGGGGTGCCAGCAGGCTCCGACTTCTCGGGGCAGACAGATGGCGGTTATGCGCCACTAAGGAGCAGAGGGACCCTGCCATCTCTCCAGAAAAATGGAAGCTCTTGGGCAAGGGTGCGGGAGGCGCATTTAATGCAGCTTATCGCCGAATCCGCTCTGGAGTAACGCTCAAGCATCGAGATCACGTTGGACCCGGATGCTGCTTGCTTCCCCGCCCAATAAATTCCTCGAAACCGCTCGAGTAAAGAAGACAGGTGATATAGTACAGGCGCACATCCCCAAGCTGACATGCAGCGATGTGACGCCCTGAGCGCGAATCAACCAATACAAAGCGGATGCGGTAGATGGAGCGACATCCATCGCTTGTTGATGCAGACACGCTGCTGCGCGAGAGTTTGCCGATGTCACTTTGACTTCTGCCCCCGCTGGAACCCCCTCAGTCAACACTCTGCTGCGTGAGAGATTGCCGATGTCACATCAACTCCTTCGACTCCTTGTCCAGCGGGAACCGTTGACGGGGAAAGAAGCAAAGAGAGGAAATGACTTGGTTGTAGGGTAGGGAACGTGCTATTCCGTAGATGATTTGTAAGGCAGCCTGGAACCTGGAAAGGGCGGGCAAGTGATATGGAACGAAACGGGCCATGTGATGTAAGCGCCAATAATAGCGCGTTCAACGCTGTTTTTTGGTGCAACGCCCATCCTAAACCAGCAGGTGCATTGCTCGTCGTCCACGTTGTGTTCGTTGCCGGACTTTTCAGCCCTGCGGCCCATAGCAGAAGGATCACAGAAAGGGTGGGTCACATTCTCAGCCGAAAAGGTGGAGAATGGCCCCGCGTCGGGCTCCGAGTGGCCTAACGTTTTTCAGGAACCATACCGATCGCCCGTGTACTTGTACATATGTGATATCAATCCGTATATGGACGGGAGACTTCAACAGCCAGCCCCAAGTTGCAATCACCTTGCTATAGTACAACTACGACACTGACCAAGTTCGGAAGGCCAAAAGCCCTGGTGAAAACAAACCGGCCCACCTTCGATCAATGCTGTAGCTGATAGGTACCCAAGATCTGGGGAATCATCAGAACAATCGAGACGACCAACGTATTTCCGTCGTCACAGAGTATCGAAATCACCCTCGATCTCGAATTGAGTGTATACCAGGCCCCAGGGAGTATTTCCTTTGTTCAACTGATGGGTACCGCGGTCCCCCTCGGTTCCACCGCGGGTCGGTAATTGCTTCCAACGCAGTCAGAATCCTCCTGGACGCCTGATACCACCAACCACCTCGAGCACCACGCCTCAGCCACCTGCAAGGTTCTCAGCACCGAGACAAGCAGCCACCTACAATCTGCCGGGTTTAAGCAGCATCAGGAATGATTCATGCTCTGTCAGCAAACTAACAAACGACCTTGCTTCCCAAGTTCGTTCCGACTTCTGTGACCTCCAGTACCTATGGTAAGTTAAGCCACCTGTGCCACTCAAGGCGTCCAGGCCAGCCGTTTGAGGGAGCCTGATGTTGCGCCTTCCTGCCGAGGTAGATGCCTAGATCTTTGAAGCATCCGACTCGAAACTGCGGAACACGAACATAGCCAGTTTTCTCTCACATTGCGCTGTTGCCTTTTGAGAATGAACATGTTGAGGATGGTTCATGAGGAAATGCTGCTGATGCGCCGCCGCGGATCGGCGGGAGTTTGATAAAGTCGTCCTCGCAGGTAAATTAGAGAGACTGTGGTGTGAAAAGCCCATTCCTATGGATATATCCGCGCTCTTGTTGTGACTTGCTCTCGCGAAACCCATGGGGCTGTTCTAGAGCCTCATGACGCAGCGCTACCTCTCGAATGGGAAAGCGGTTCCGGGTCGAGGAAGAAACGCGAAGAACCAAGTGTCAACAAACGCAACGAGGCCAGAAAAGCCCATACACGATGGACAACGGCCAACTTACCTAGCAATTCCACATACTATCGGCTACCTGAGTGTGCTCGTGGGCTTTCAACTCGCCGTGTCAGTACGGTTAGCTACCCAGTTCCGGGGACACAGCGGCACGGTGAGGTGTAGGTTTCTGTATAGAAACATGCCCCTGTAGCCAGACCAACCGACAAAGCCCTGACACATGCAGCCCTACGTTCAATGAACAGTACGTGTCTGCCGAACGTGGAGCTCTTCCATGACAGGCGCCTCGCCCTGCGGAGCCAAAGGGTCTCAACCAAGCCACAACCTGCCTCTACTCCAACTCTCTCATAGACGTCCATGCGTAGCACAACACAAGGCTGGCAGTGAGGTGGAAGGAAAGTCAGTGGAATCACAGCTTCGGCATGCGAAAGTCAAATCTCCATCTTACCCTAAAGCGAGAATCTTATAAACTTCCCTAGGACAATCTCTCCATTCTCGTGTTCTTTTGGACGGCTTGACCTCACGAAAGAGCGTGTGCAAGACCTAAAGTCTGGTTGCCACCAGCGTTCTTTCACCAGGGCAAGCGAGCAACTGTCAATGAGACCGGTCATGAATTCATAATGAAGGCACATGTAGTACACGAATCGTCGATGATGCCTGAATGTGTCTGTCCATCCTCTGTCGTTCTCGCCGAGATCGCAAATGGCCGCAGCTGTAGTTACCGATGAACAGCACCGTGATGCTGGGAGATCACAGAATTAGAGACTGGCTTTGACTGGTTCGTCCATTGAAGGCGCCGGCATTGCATTTCTTGCTCAATACGGTGAGCAGTCAACGACCAGTGTAAAATTTGTGTGCTTGATGGCGGTGGCGACAGTGTCCTGCTGGATTGATTAACATTTGTTCGGCGCCACTCCGTTGACTGAGCATGCGGTTATGGTATTTGTAATTAAAATCTAGCTTGGTAGAAGACAACATATCACTTCTCTTTCAAAAGGATGAGCGCTCTAGGTTAAGAGTTGGGGGTTCGGTTATTCGTAGTGAGCAAATGGTTGTTTATTCAGCAGCCTCAACAACGCCAGAAAGCTGTCATTCGAAGCGTTTCGAACAAATGTGGGGTTCAAGTTGGGCCAGCTCTCAGTTAGCGTGCCTGTGCACGGACTTCGCCGCCCAAAAGCGCAGTCGTCATGTATGGCCGCCTGGAAGGCCAACTTGCCTACAACTGACACTCTTCGAAGTTCCACCTCAACCTCAGCTGCCAAAACAAATTCATCAAAACTCTTTCCCTTTCCCTACTTAAACTTCCTTTCTCCATCAAATTCTCCCTCTCTGCGCTGTGCCAAGGTATCTTTTCCCCGCAACGCCCGCAGTGTCCGCTTGCCCGATCCAACCCCGCCGGTTCACTCCGATCGTGTCAGACCGCCAACATGGCTCCCGATCCGAAAACTGAGCACCATGAGCACAAGAAGAAGGTCAACTTGACGTACGTGGGCGACTCTTTGAACATTTCGCTGGGGGGGCCATGATTAGCTAACTGGTGACACAGCGATGTCTCCGGCGCCGAGCGCAAAGATGAGGATGAGACAGCGACCGCCATTCTCAAGAAGAAGAAGAAGCCCAACCAGTTGATGTATGTCCCATCGGTATCTGGGGATCTCTGAACCTCTGGCTAACGAGGATAGGGTGACGGATGCCGTCAACGATGACAATTCGATTATCGCCCTCTCAAACAACACCATGGAGGCGCTTCAGCTCTTCCGGGGTGATACAGTGCTGGTTCGCGGCAAGAAGAGGAAGGATACCGTGCTGATCGTTCTCGCCGACGATGACCTGGACGATGGCAGCGCTCGCATCAATCGTGTCGTCCGCCACAATCTGCGCGTCAAGCATGGCGACATCATTACCATCCACCCGTGCCCGGACATCAAATATGTGAGTATCAGTCGATTTCTTTTGGGTGTTGCCACATGGCTAACAAACGAAACAGGCCAAGCGTATTGCCGTGCTCCCAATCGCTGATACCGTTGAGGGCCTAACAGGTTCCCTGTTCGACGTCTTCCTCGCTCCATACTTCCGGGAAGCCTACAGGCCCGTCAGGCAAGGCGATCTCTTCATCGTGCGCGGCGGTATGAGGCAGGTTGAGTTCAAGGTCGTCGAGGTCGACCCGCCTGAGTACGGCATCGTCGCCCAAGACACCGTCATCCACTGCGAAGGCGAGCCCATCCAGCGTGAGGAAGAGGAGAACAACCTGAACGAAGTCGGCTATGATGATATTGGTGGCTGTCGGAAGCAGATGGCTCAGATCCGTGAAATGGTTGAGCTGCCGCTTCGCCACCCTCAGCTATTCAAGTCCATCGGTATCAAGCCTCCTCGCGGTGTGCTGCTTTACGGACCCCCCGGTACCGGTAAAACGCTGATGGCTCGTGCCGTCGCCAACGAGACGGGCGCGTTCTTCTTCCTCATCAACGGTCCCGAAATCATGTCCAAGATGGCTGGTGAATCCGAGTCAAACCTGAGAAAGGCGTTCGAGGAGGCCGAGAAGAACTCGCCGGCCATCATCTTCATCGATGAAATCGATTCGATCGCTCCCAAGCGTGAGAAGACGAACGGCGAGGTCGAGCGCCGTGTCGTGTCTCAGCTCCTCACTCTGATGGACGGTATGAAGGCGCGGTCCAACGTTGTAGTCATGGCAGCGACCAACCGGCCCAACTCCATTGATCCCGCTCTGCGTCGGTTCGGCCGTTTTGATCGCGAGGTTGACATCGGCATCCCCGACCCTACTGGCCGTCTGGAGATTCTGCAGATCCACACCAAGAACATGAAGCTTGGGGACGACGTTGATCTTGAGCAGATCGCTGCTGAGACCCACGGCTACGTGGGCTCTGATATTGCTGCCCTTTGCTCCGAGGCCGCCATGCAGCAGATTCGTGAGAAGATGGATCTCATCGATCTCGACGAGGATACCATTGATGCCGAAGTCCTTGACTCGCTTGGTGTTACAATGGAAAACTTTCGCTTTGCCCTCGGTGTGTCGAACCCCTCGGCTCTCCGCGAGGTTGCCGTTGTCGAGGTTCCCAACGTCCGTTGGGAAGACATTGGTGGTCTCGAGACCGTCAAGCAAGAGCTCAAGGAGAGCGTCCAGTACCCCGTCGATCACCCCGAAAAGTTCCTCAAGTTCGGTCTTTCGCCGTCTCGAGGTGTTCTGTTCTATGGCCCACCGGGTACGGGTAAGACAATGTTGGCCAAGGCCGTCGCCAACGAGTGCGCCGCCAACTTCATCTCCGTCAAGGGTCCGGAGCTGCTTTCCATGTGGTTCGGTGAGTCTGAGAGCAACATTCGCGACATCTTCGACAAGGCCCGTGCCGCTGCCCCCTGCGTCGTCTTCCTCGACGAGCTGGATTCGATCGCCAAAGCTCGCGGTGGGTCTGTCGGCGATGCTGGCGGTGCTTCTGACCGTGTTGTCAATCAGCTTCTGACGGGTAAGCTGTCCTGATGATGCCTTGCCTTGCCGTAAAGCATGTACTGATTTGATTGCAGAAATGGATGGCATGACGTCCAAGAAGAACGTCTTTGTCATTGGCGCTACCAACCGGCCCGAGCAACTTGACCCCGCCCTTTGCCGTCCCGGCCGTCTCGACTCACTCATCTACGTGCCTCTGCCGGATGAGGCCGGCCGTCTGAGCATTTTGAAGGCCCAGCTGCGCAAGACCCCCGTTGCCGCTGATGTGGATCTCAATTACATTGCCTCCAAGACGCACGGCTTCTCTGGTGCCGATCTGGGCTTCATTACGCAGCGTGCTGTCAAGCTGGCCATCAAGGAATCCATCAATGCTGATATTCAGCGCTCCAAGGAGCGCGAGGCTGCCGGCGAGGATGTCGAGATGGAGGACGACGAGGACCCCGTCCCCGAGCTCACCAAGCGTCACTTCGAGGAGGCCATGCAGCAAGCGCGTCGCTCCGTCACGGATGTCGAAATCCGCCGCTACGAGGCATTCGCCCAACAGATGAAGAACGCTGGCCCCGGTGCTTATTTCAAGTTCCCCGAGGGCGGCGTCGAGGGTGCCAACAGTGGTGGTGCAGGTAACTCGTTTGGCGATGCCGGCAACGACGACGGTCTTTACGACTAACCGTGGATACAAAGAACCATCGGGGTCTCCGGGATCATGTGTATTTTAGTTTTTCCTTTAATCGTCACGATCTCATGATCTGCATGCGCGCCTGGCGAAGGAAACCCAACAAAGTTGCTAGCTCTTACCTGCTTGGTGAGCACGGTTGGCAAACTGGATGGATGCTCTTGCTGGGCTTTGGGAGGCGGAGTCGGGTAGATTGGGACCTCATAATCATGGGAGACAGTTCACAGTCATCTAGGCAGACAGGTCGGGGTAATTGCCGACTAGCAGCACCACGGGTGTTTATCGCGGCGCACTCGGGACAGAGTATAGACTTCGGTCTCCTTCATCTTGTGTTCTGCAAGCTGTTACGCTGTCTTAATTATGGCGGTGGTGGAGACTTGTGTTCGGTAAGGCTTCAATGGTGGGCGAATCAAGACATCCAAGAAACACGACTTGGGAAAATGCGAATCAGAAGGATGACGGAGAAGATGGCAAAACGATGATGGTTTTTGACGCCCAAAACCCCGGATATACTCCGTATGCTAAATGTACAACGATCCCAAAGAGAACAGGAATAGGTTCTAAGATCCAGCCATAATGGTCCTTGATGGCATCCCCGTCCACCACATAGCCAAGCACCAAGCACCAAGCATCGGCGCCAACCTGGTCACCGGCCCCAGGCTCGCGCAACGGAAGAGTGTTGCTACCGAGCTGGGTGCCCTGATGGTACAAACCCCCCTCTCCCCTCCCCCCTCCCCCCCCCTTCCCAAGCCTTTGACCCGGAGTTCCTTCCGCTGCTGCATCCCCATGACAACCTGGGCGACACCTAGGAAACGGACTTCTCCGTCCATTTTTTCTCTTCCTCTGTGCTTTTCTTGTCAAGTCCTTCCTCCCCCATGGTTCCTCTAGCAATGATTTGATCACTTGTATGTTGTTGCAGTGATTAGTCAAGGTGATCCCGAATGTCGTTTTGATCGTCTTGAACTAATATGGTATGGCATGGTAGTGTTTCGTTATCGGTGTCGGTGGGTTTTCCGTGTGTTTGTTGCGAGAGAGTGGCACAAGTTCGAACCAAACCAGACAAAACAGAATCAAACCATCTGCACGCCGATCACGTCCTGCTGCTCTAGCTCTGCTGTCTTGCTTCCTTCGTCGGCCACACACATGTGATGCGGTTGAACTTGTTTGTGCTGTGCTGTTTTCCCGCGGATCGCCTGGGCCAGGTCAAAACAATGAATATGCCTAATCAGGTCGCACCGCTCTCGTCGATCTCGCAAACCGAGTCGAGACACTCGCGCGTAATCTTGAGTGCTTCGTCGACCACCGTCTGGGGGACGGCCAGGCTTGGCCTGGCGCTAGCGCTGTTTGCCCCGTTTGTCGCGTCGCTCTTTTTGCCGTTGACCGTGACGGCGCCGTTTTCTTCCGAGGTTTTGCCGTTCATAGACTTAGAGGCGGTGCCGTTGGCGCTGGCACTGCTGGGCGCGAGGGCCGTGTCTTGTCGGACGTCTTCGAGAACGCGGCGCAAGAGTGCGGGGAAGCTGGTTACTTCGCCGGAACGGAGGAGGGAGAGGGCGTGGTTCTGGATGACGGTGGGCCAGTTGGACTGGTGGGCGTGAAGCGCGTGCAGGAGTCGGTCTTGGATCCTGTTGAGGAAAGGCGCGTCAGCTTTGGTTGTTTTGCCATTGCAGCGAGCAGTTAGGAGCATGGACCAACTCACTTCGTTACATAGCCTTCTTTTAGTAGTATCGAGTTGATCTGAGACCTGAGGTCGGGGTCGAGAGTGGCGGAGGTGTAGTTGGCCGCTGATGAAGGTAGCTTGACAGGAGTAGATGGGTTTTGGCTCGTCATCTTGTCGCGATGGTGGTGGTTGAGCCGCTGACAAGCGTTGGGGTGTGGCACACTTGGGTATGTCGAGGTGACAGGGAGGGATTGGACTGATCTCTCAGTCTCGCGTGCTTGCTTGTGAAGAATGTGCAGAATGGAATCAAGGCGGAGGAGCAAGTTTGAATATCTTGAACCCACGATGAAGGAGCTTCGGGTGAGGAGCAAGACGCGAAGCTTGATGAGTTGGTTTGGCAATCAGGAGAACAGCGGAATGCCACGCGAGGCTGAACAATAGCAGGACGAGGCTGAATGGGAATTGAAATTTGGGAGAGCCATTCAGCAGCAATCATCACTTGCTGCGTTTCAGCCAGCACCACCGCCGCAGCCACAGGTTGAGCAGGGGTTAACAATAGGCGACCCACATCACCGAACTTAGAATTTCAGCCTGGTTCAAGCATGAGTTCTGGATCAATGTCAACAATAGTTAACAACGATCGCGGTCATTTCTTCCACCATTGCGTTATGTGTGCACGCACGTGCATGCCCAGACTTTGACATTCTCAAATTGTTCAATGAGCTAGGCTCCAGCTCAATGCCGGTTTAAGGCAGGTCTTGACCCTATCTTCCCTCTCTCCATCTCACTGCAGTCCCTTCCTTATTACCAAGAGCTTCTTGTCCAGAGTCCGTCATTGATCCAGGAGAACCGAGGATCAGATGCCCTCATCGCCTTTTCTTATCTTATTTTATTTATTCATCTATCGTTACCGTACATTATCAGCGAGCGGATCATATCTAGCAAATTTTGGTAGAGGTGCATGCAATAAGACGTTAAAAAATTGTTAGTGCGATCTAACAATTTCTTATTGTCTCATGGTGTATGCTCCACCGAAAGTTGCTAGAGTGATCCGCTCGCTGATAATATACGTTAACGTTATCTATTTAGTTATTTATTTATTTGTTTGTTTGTTCAATTGTTTATTTATCTATTTAACGTTATCTATTTATCTATTTATTTTGCAACAATTGTCGCTGGGAGTCGAGTGCTCTACGACGCATGGACTGTCTTGTCGGCCCTTCTTGTCCACTTGGCATTCAAATACGAGCAGAACTGAAAGACTCGCTGGACCTGCCGTTCATTCTGTTGAGCTGTCATAGCGGTATCCAGGATATAACACAGGCATGCATTCATCATGGTTGCATCGACTTCCCTAGGTTGTTGTTGACGTTGGGCTTACGTTGGCACCACACCGGTTGCTGCTGTGTCACACCTTATGCTCTGTGAGGGCAAAGAGATCCTCAAAATAGGTGCTATGCTCCGCAATGCTTATAAAGACGGCAGCTCGGCTGGAAGTGGTGGGTGGTTGAAGAGTTGTCCCGACTTGGGTACGCCCGTAGAGATGCACAAATGGGTCAGGCACTTACAGGACAGCGACCACAGCTACACAGCCGGCGGCAAGCGCGGTTCCCTTGCTGTTTCGATTGGATGGCTAGCTCGCCAGGCAATCCGCGGGGACACCGGGCTGTCTGTTGCGGTTAGGCGGGTGCTGCTTAGTCCCAGTGAGAGTGGAAACTACCATTCCACCCCTTCGACGGGATCAAGCTATCGGCATTGCCCGGCCACAAGTACCATACGAAGTCACAGCCAGCTTCTCCGCATCACGAGAAGGTTCGTCGAGTTCCTATAATCTGCCAACACTGAACAAGAATCCCAACCAAGATTTTTGCCACCTCGACCCACACCAAACCAGATAGATCATGATGCATCTGGTCCGATCGACAAACGCGTGGATCATGATCATGGGCAACGCATGGCATGGGACATCGTGGCTGGACCCCGGTTATCAACTGGTCCCCATGTCGGTATCCGTACGCGATACTACAAGCGTGCCTTGTCAGATCCAGCGTCTTCCCTCCACGGGCATCGTCTCCTTACGGTACGTAGACCAGATCCACCACGACCACACCCTCCACCTCTTCTTATGCGAGGTCCCGCGCTGCAAGATCCGACACAGCGAGCCTAGCGTCGCTAAGAAAGGGTGTGTGGGAGCAACCGGGCGCTTCCAACGGCATCAGCATGTCTGTATCGGGTCTCACTGGCTGATCATATCGAAGGGGTGGGGGCGTGAGTGTATGCTCCCATCTCTCAGTCCCTGTTTCAGATGGGGAGGGGATCATTGACGGCATTGACCGGGCCACCCTACTTGGCACATGGGGGATGCCGCACCCAATCACCTATACCACGCCAGATAGACAGGATGCCGCTGCCGCTGCATATGTAGTCATGCTGTGTATGCGGGTCAGCGGCGCAATGGACGACGGCATGCGAGGCGGGAGAAGGACTGGGACCCCTAGAATACCCGCACATGCACGCCATACTTGCCAACCGTTAGCTCCGGGCGAGACTTCACCGAGTCCACCCAGTGTGGTGTTATGCAGCTGAGTTCCCATACCCCCCATATCAGGCTGGGCAGCCATACCTAGACCGGTGGCAGCCTGTATGCTGAACAGGTTCTGACCCGCCCCGCGAGGTGTCCATGATACGAATCATGCCATGAAGGGCGACAGTGATTGGAGAGCAACAATGTGACTTATCACCTAATGACTTGGACTTATCATGACCGACAAGAGGGACAACTTGGACAAATACGTGCATACACATTGGCTCAGCCGAGGCGAGGGCCAGTAGCAGCAGCGTACAACGGCGCCCTCGAGAGGCTGCAGCTGCAGCGGGCTCGATTGGGAAGTTAAGTGGCCCAGATGCGGCAATCAGGCTCTGACTGGTTCATGTCATCGTTCGTATTGAGACACGCCTACGTTGTGGAGGAGTCTAGGAGGTCGCTTGCATTGTCGGAGAGATTGATGTTGACAATCTTGTGAAAGCACAGGTTCCATTTGTTTAGCGCAGGTAAGAGAGTAAGTAACAGTGTAGACTCTCCAACCATGTGCAGCCAGCGTAAGGTTCTGTGATTTTGAACCCCTTACTTCAGGGGGTCGCATGAGGTAAACAAGGAAACCTTGGATCCGAATGCCAGGAGCCCCTGGAGAGTGACTATCCGCTCGCACCGAGCATCTTCACACTTGACTACTGAATTTGCATAGAGCTTGAACCGGCGAAGTTCCATCCTGCAGCCCTTGAACAACCGTCCTTGAGTCTGGGTGGACAATGATCCTTCAAGGCAACACTTGTAGCCAGAATGTCAATGAACCTACCTACTCCCAATCTACCTCCATAAAGAATAGCCGTGCCCGTCGTGGTGGGGTACCCGTATGTAACCCCTTAGATCCGGAGTAAAGCGGAGCCATGCGGGCCCAGGCCGGGAAGTGCGGACCGCGGGAGGTACAGACCGGACCCGATGACCTCTATACTGACCTCCGGTTCCGATCTTTCAAAACGGCCTCCATTCCGAACTTCACATCGACATCCGTCCCACCTTCCTCCCGCATTTTTCACCAGCGAGCACCACGCTGGCTATCCGTCTGATCCAACTTTTCCCTTGAATAAAAATACCATCACGCACATCTTCGCCGCGACATTCACCATGCCGCACTCAACCGATTGGTCGCCGCCTGCTCCGGACACCGACAGCCCGACTTTGGCCCGTGAGGGTCAACATTCAGCTGCCGCCAACGCCATCACCACCACCACCCCCGCCGCGATTCCGACGTTCGTCCCTCTCGCTCGTCCGATTCTGGCTGTCGCCCCCACCCCCGAGGATGCTCCGGTCTTTGCTCACACCTTCCCCGCGGCCCACGTCCCTGCCATTGCCGCCGCCGCAGCTCCGACGAGGACGACGAGGACGACGATGACGGTGTCTCCTTTGCCGCCTTCCCCGCCTCCAACAATGACATTCTCGCGGAGGCCGGTCCCGGTGATTGGCCGGTCGCCCGGACCCGGCAAAAGCATCATTAGCGAGCTGCTGAGAGAGCAGCGGCAGAGGGAGCAACCGCGATCTCCTGACTCCCCGCAGCACCCCGAGCAGAGCACCTAAAACCATCAACCTAACCGCGATGGTTCGACAGGGTGAGGAAAAGGGAAGAAAGAGGTAAGCAACTGCTTGGATTTTCTCCTCGTCCTCTCCTAGCAACTTTAGGGTGAGCATTCCAGCGCCGGATGCGAACAGCCTGCAAGCGTGCCACTGTCTTCTCGGAGCTCTCCCTGTTCTTGCTGGACTGGCTTCAGGCCGCCGAATTGGCAGCTGACGTAGAGAGCGACTTGCTGATGCACTTTTCCAACAGAGGTTCCCACATCCCCCTGGACGACGACCACCCCACTCTTGAGCATGTGAGCCGTAAGTGACGCTCGAGTCTGACGACAACCCTGAGCTTCTCTGAGCGCTTGCTCACGTCTCGGCAGACTTACATCGTCAAGATGACATCCGAGGCATCAGTCCCGTGAGGGAAGTGCAGCAGGTATTATTTAGGCCCCATGGCACACTTGTGCTTGGTGCTAACTCGCTGGGTAGTGATATAGGAGGAAATCGTGGAGAGCCGCTCGGCTGTGGCAGATGGATGGAGGGAAATGGTAAAAACAGACGCGCAGCTGCCCGGGGCTTATCGGCCTCATTTTCAAGGAACAACCAAACAGATTGAATCCCACATGCTCCTGATACATAAGTCATGCCCAATCCCGTATGGAAAACGGTGTATCTTTGAGGATGTTTGGTTTACTGTGTGCGGCTACAAGCTACATCAGACATTGGGAAATGAAGAGGGGGTTGCATATGAAATGGTTGTCCGGAGCACCCGTAAGGAGAAGTCATGGTCTAACAAAGCTCCAACGTGGCACGGCATCGCTAACCAGTCATTTCCCATGAATGAGGAACTGTACGTAGCCGAGACAAACCAGACGGCAGCCGGGAAAACGCGGGGGATCGCCGGCAGGCATCTGGGAGCCAAATTCTACCCCGGATCTCGCTGAGAGACGATGCGGTGACCGACATGGCGCGGTACCAATGCTCTGCCGGCACCCAGGTCCCAGCCTGGTGAACCCAATTGCATGTGGTGGATTGCGACATCACGGGCGGCGATCTCGGGTTCCGGCGGCCCATCCGGCGCCCTTTCCCTTCCGCCACCCTGAACTGCTCGCAAGTAGGCATCTCCTTCTGTGATGATGAACCATAAGAAGCAGATCAAGAAAGAGGTCAGAACAAGTCCAAAAGTTGTAGGGGGGGTGTTTCGCAACGTCGGATGCAGCCCCGCTGACGGCATAAGCAGGTTTCCGTTCGGGTACATGGTCCCAGGCGAGCCTCAGCTTCAGGATTCGAGGAACATGCCGATGGCAAATCGGACGCAGGCGTCGGGAACCGCAAAGTTTGGGTCTGCTGGTGCCGGTGAAGGCCGGAAAGCATCCAGGCCGTTCCAGGATGTGTATTGTATCGCGGCAGCGAATCGGAAGTGCGGTATTGCCTCGAGTTCGAGCACGGGGCTCAGGAAAGCGTCCCTCGCGGCATCTCGTGCTCGGCAACGTGGTTACGCTGTCCCAGTAAGCTGTGTCAGGCTGCTGTTTCTCATGACACCAGCAGCTGCCGAGAAGCTGCTGTGCAGCCCCATGGCGCGCGCACTTTGTGCTGCCGAAGGACACCTTTTTCTTCAGTTTGACACGCGGAGATCGGTGGCAGCAGGTGCCGAAGATATGACGGGGGCCTTCTCTCAATGCCAATAGCTGGACCCAAGAGCCGGCACAGGTCCCACATATCGAAGATCGGCGACGACCCTTCCGGAAGCTCTGGTAGAAGTCTCTTTTTTTCGGTTTTTTTCTGGTTGCGTTTGGAAACCTGCCCTGAGAGCATCC
The DNA here is from genome assembly GCF_033297405.1 of Parathielavia appendiculata. Taxonomy (NCBI): domain Eukaryota; kingdom Fungi; phylum Ascomycota; class Sordariomycetes; order Sordariales; family Chaetomiaceae; genus Parathielavia; species Parathielavia appendiculata. The sequence goes on from NW_026944225.1 coordinate 206,590, forward strand.
GTGGCTCCGCTCTCTGACCGGTCGATTTAGCGCTGCATTATCCTGCATTATCGTTGTGTCGGTGAGGCAGCGAAGTCTGCGGAAAGGATGAGTGTGTCGTGGCATTGCATCCCGCTGCGGCGCTCGGGCCTTGGGAGGTTGTATTTATTTGGTTGGCGGGACGGGATCCGCCCACCGGAGCGAAGCGGGCGAGGCGGGCCTCAATGACGCGAACCGGACGATTTCTGGGGTTCGTGTGAGAGGGCGCCGGGTACTGCCAATGTACCGGAGCTTGACGGATAAGGCACGACGACGGCCGGAAAGAGGAAGAAGCCGGAGCAGGTATTCCCATCCCTGGCTGGCTACCTAATCTGGCCGCATCCATCTCCGGTCACCGGACAGCGCCAAAAAGATATTGTTGATCTCTAACGTTAATAACTGTGTGTTGCCAAGTTTAACATTTCGAGCTTTCCCGTCGCTCCCGTGGCTCCATCTGCCGGGAGAGTCGGGGAAATTGCTAAGGATTTGCCCATCAATTCGCTGTTACTTACCTGTACCAGATAATGCTGAAGTTCTATAAGTTAGGTGGTATGAGACGCTGAATTGTCGGTTCGGGGCATTGCAGAACCGTAGGTGCTTGACCTTCACCAACTGCGTGGGCTACTAGGAGCAGTTCAAATTCCATCCTATGACGGGATGCTGGCAGAGCCGTCAGTGCTGGCAGTCACGGTTGTCTAACCCACCTGCTTTGTACTGTGTACCTGTCCAAGTGTCCATGCGTTCCTTCCTCCCCGCTGGCAAAGGCTGAGGTCACGGTGGGCACGGAGACCCAATCCCTCCCAATCCCTCCCAGGTCCTGCCGTCGGCGCATTTCTCGTCTCTTCGATTCCCGTGCCAGCCCGCCTCGTCGAGTCCAGTCCGACGGGAGTCGCCTGGTCTGGCTGTCATTGATGCCCATCCCTTCTCTCGACTGCCACATCAGGTCTCACTTCCCCTTCGCACGGATGGTCTCGCATACCTCGTTGCCCGCCCTCGAACTTCTCTGTGACTTCTTTTTGGCTGGGCCAAGCTACGTTAGCGTACGTGTGCCCCTTCCCGCCCCACTTTGCAAACCACCCGAGGTGGTTTATTGCGGTAGCTATAGGTAGGCTGGGACTTTGTGAGACAGTAAGTCTATCTCGTTGCCCTTGGTCAATAATGTTTGGCCTCTAAACACTACCCAAGTACCGTCATTTTTGTCTTTCATCTTTACTTCCTTTCTTTTTCCCTTTGCTTCCCTCTCTCTCCTCGACCGGGTCCGGTTCTCATCAGGACCACGCCCAAGTGCCCCGCTAACAGGCAAACCAGGGGGGAGTTAAGGTATCTTAGCCTTCTTCAACCACCATGGTTGGTACGAATATGCATATAGCGCAATGTACCCTCACTACACATCTCTCCTCGGGTGCGATGACGCTAGACTGGACAACGTTATGGACTAACTAGTTCCGTGCTCGTTCGCTTGTTCCCTCCAATCTGAAAGTTTGGTGTCAGCGGGGAGACGAGCAGCAGCACCAGCTGAGCGACGACAAATCAGAGCGCAGACAAGCCCGACCACTCCCATGACTTCCATCTAGGAAAACCTCGAAGAACCTGAGCTGACGGGAGCAATTGATCCATATGCAGTACCCCAGTGAGGGCCGTGGATATATGCGACATGCATGCAGGCCGTCTGCATCACGTCTCGACCACGCAAGGCGGTGAGAGAGCCAATCCAAAGGGACAGCCCGGGGCAACTGGGAAGCGGAGCCGTTTGGCTCGTCGTTTTTGCCCGTCCGGGTCCTGCAGCTCAGCGAGGTCTGGTAGCTAATACTGACGCTAACGTTAGGCACGTCGCCTCGACATCAGCAACCAATTTCAGCAAAGTACTCCCCTCGAATAGCCCCATCAACTTTTCTGCTTGTTCCAAGAAACTCTTGCGCTCGCTTTCAGCCTGGCAAGCCGCTACCCGGCGCCCCGGGTCGCGGTATGACAAGCCGGTACGGAGTATCTCCATATGTCAGCTTCATTAGTGGTACTGTACTCGAGGCGCGGGTACACACAGGCGAATCCATCCGCCTGGCTTCAAGAAAGTTTGGCCTTGATCAGCTCCCCGTCCGAGCTCAAGATCGGATGGCAACATCCCAAGCATGTGTGTCTCGCTGTCCGTTCACGTCTCAAGATCCTCGCCTATAACCGGTCCGGCTCCCGCCTTCGCCGTCTCATATCATTGAATCAGCGTATTGATCGTTTGACAATCCGGGCGTGTCCATAATCGCGCGTCACCGGTCGAGCTGGACGTGGAAAAGGGAACCTGCGTTGGGCTCTCATTGAGGTATCTAGATGAGGTCCTGGTTCTGATTTCCAGAGAAACATTCAGCTGCGGGTTTGTAAATTGTACAGCCGTCCAGCCAACCATTGCTGCTCTGCTGCTTTCTGGCAGCCAGGCCTGGAACTTACCCCCAACCCCGCCGCCGAGAGAACCTGCTTTGGTCCCCATCGTGTGGTTGGCCGGTTGACTGACATGAAAAACAGGGTACCCCTGCGTGGCCGGCAGGCCGCGCCCCAGGGTGCCGGTCTAGCAAGGCCCGGCACACACCAAGCGGACACCCACTTGACAGATCTGGTGGTTAACGACCTCAACCTGTACCACACAGGGCCGGGAGGACAGCGGATCGGAGGTTTGATTCAAGTAATACCTGGTAAACCCCCGTCTGCTGGTCCTTCTGGATCTCGAACTCTCCTCAAAGACCAGCAATCATCGTTTCCAGCACGCTCGTTAACTTTGCCCCTTCCTCAACCCTGGTGAGGTTTGTTGGATTCTCTGTGGTCTCCGCCCGCTTATCGAGAACCGTGAAGCTTCCACCCAGAACGCCCCAACCAAATTCCCCGAGCAGCCACAAGCCTCTAGATCTGTAGATCTTTGGAAGCTTGCACACCCCTAGGTCAGTCAGAGCCAGATCGTCAAGTCATCCTGCCATTCATCCCCGTCAGTGATGGTCGGTTTCGTGATCTCAACCTCGAGACCCGCTCGGTGGCAAAAGCCACACCAACCTCGTCAGCTGCACATCGCCTTCCCCACCATCCACACGCTGACATGCCACTCCATCAACAAGCCCCTCCATTTGCCGCCGCGACCCGTAAAGGGCCATGAGCCGCGGTACGGCTTCGCCTCATCCTAAGAGAACGACGTCCCTGGCCTGGAAACTCGTATGTCAACTCCACAGCTGCTCCATTACCTTCCACCACCGCCTCTGCTGCCGCGGCGGCCACCATCAACACCAGGAACCGCTTCGCCTCGGCGGGCCAGCAGCATGCAGTGTTGCCTGCAATAGCCCTTGCTCTTCTTCTCCCCTCTTCCTCTTCCCGTCCTCCATCATCGCTCTTTTTCGCTCCCTGCGGTCCCTTCCTCCTCTCTAACACCCGTCCCTCTCTATCACAGGCCTCAGCATGGACCCGATGCTGGAGAACCCAGATTCGGAACGGCGCTTGAGTGCCGCGCAGTCGGTCCTGCGGACGGCCCAGCTACTCTATCCGGTCATTCTGCTCCTGAGCTTCGTCGTCTCGGCTGCGGTCCACACCATTGTCACGTCAAAGACCGAGGAGGAGTTGGTTGTTCCGGCCGTGAAAGGCCCCGGCGGGAAACCGTTGCCCGTCACCAAGAGGAAGCGTGAGCAGCAGCAGGTGCCGGAAGCACATGGCGACAACAGGGCCAGCGGCGGCTCCGCTTGGGCATTGTTCCTTTACTTGACGGGCGCCGTCATCGTGTCGTTCGTTGCCAATTGCGCGGCGGTCGCCGTTCATGCCATGAAGTCGAGCAGGGACGCCGGGCCCGGCAGCGCCTGGTGGTGTGGCGAAGAGAGAATTGTGAGTAACGAGTTGCCTCCGCCAGGCTGTCATCCTTGCGTACCTACTTACGCTCAAAGACGACGATGAAGCTGACAAAACGATTTCCGCGAAGGTCTACATTGTCGGGTCGGCGTTCCTCTACCTCTATGTTCTCATCACGCTCCTCGAGTGGCGGCACAGCCCTATCGTTGTCCACCTCATCTTCTGGGTCCTCGGTCTTGTGGGCGAGGTCATCATTCTGCTCGCTTTTGTCCTCAGCATAATGGACGGAGATTACGTTGCCCAACGCGCCACGGACGTCACCAATGGCCTCGAACCATGGGATGTCGTCGACCTTTGTATTGCCGGAGTCCGCATCTTCCTCATCATATTCTTGATCGGCATGTACGCCGCTATTGCCAGGAGGCGCTTGGGAGAGCGCCGACTTGCTGATGAGGAAGCACATCGGTCCGACACGGACGAGACGAGCCCATTGCTGGGCAGCAATGGCGATTTCCACGGTCGCGCCAACGGGCATGCGACTCGCAACGCCCATTACGGGAGCACAAACGAGGCGACCCGCCGCGATCCGCAAGGCTGCGGACAACAAGGAGGTTATCAGCAACGCGAGGAGGAGGCCGCCTTTTACAGACCCGACAAACTGCCTCACAAGACGTGGTTTGAATATTGTCGCGGGTACTCGGTATTCTTTCCCTATCTGTGGCCCAGCAGGTCTGCCAAACTCCAGGGCGTGGTTCTATTGTGCTTCATCCTCGTCATCTTGCAGCGTGTTGTCAACATCTTGGTGCCGGCTCAGCTCGGAGTCCTTACCAACACTTTTGAGAACCAGGACGTCGACAAGGTCTGGTTGGAGCTTGGGTTGCTGATCCTGTACAAGCTGCTCCAAGGACCCTCTGGCTTGCTCGGATCAATTCGATCCATTCTTTGGATTCCCGTGTCGCAACACACGTATCGGGCGCTGACAACGGCGGCCTTCGAACACGTCCACTCGCTCTCGTTGGACTTCCATTTGGGCAAGCGCACGGGGGAGGTGCTCTCGGCGCTCAACAAGGGCGCGTCCATCAACCAATTCCTCGAGCAGGTTACGTTCCAGGTGGTGCCCATGCTGGTGGATCTCCTGGTGGCCATCATCTACTTCTACGTCCGGTTCGGAGCCATGTACTCGCTTTTTGTCTCGATCATCACCTTATACTACCTCTATCTGACCATCCGCATGGGCGCCACCAGGGCTGACCAGCGCCGCGACATGGTCAACGCCGATCGGGAAGAGGAAGCCGTCAAGAACGACTCAATCATGTCGTACGAGACGGTCAAGTACTTCAACGCCGAGGAGAGGGAGTTTGAGCGTTATGGCAACGCCATCAGAAAGTTCCAAGAGGCCGAGGCTAAGGTGACATACGGCATCAACTACATGAACATGTGCCAGTCGGTCGTCTTTATGTGCGGAATGCTTGTTGCACTGTTGACATGCGGCTATCAGGTGTCGCGCGGGGAGAGGAGGGTTGGGGACTTCGTCGCGCTCGTTACTTACCTGAACCAGCTGCAGGGTCCTCTCAATTTTTTTGGCACCTTCTACCGGACAGTACAGTCGGCCATGATCTCGGGTGAGAGACTGCTCGAGCTCTTCAAGATCCAACCTACCGTCGTCGACAAGCCGGACGTGAAGCCGCTGCTGGAATGTAGCGGCCACATTAAGTGGAACAAGGTTGGCTTCTCGTACGACAGGCGCAGGACGGCTCTGCACGACCTGTCGTTCGAGTGCAGACCCGGCACCACGACCGCTTTCGTCGGAGAGTCCGGTGGTGGCAAATCCACCGTCTTCCGGCTCATGTTTCGGTACTACAACTGCCGCGAGGGCAGCATCGAGATAGACGGCCACGACGTTAAGGACCTGACCATCGACTCCGTGCGCCGCTTCATCGGTGTCGTGCCGCAGGATACCATCCTGTTCAACGAAACATTGATGTACAATCTCAAGTACGCCAACCCCAAGGCGAGCGACGAGGAGGTCTACGACGCCTGCCGCGCTGCTGCCATCCACGACCGCATCATGAGCTTCCCGGACGGCTATCTCACCAAGGTTGGCGAACGCGGTCTCCGGCTGAGCGGCGGCGAAAAGCAGCGTGTGGCGATTGCGCGTACCATTTTGAAGAACCCAAAGATTATTATGCTGGACGAGGCGACATCAGCTCTTGATGGCGAGACGGAGCAAAAGATTCAGTCCAAGCTGATCAGCGGCAAATTCGGTCAGGATCGTACATTGCTGATTATTGCGTAAGTTGCTTTTTTGGCTGGTGTTGAATGTGTTCCAGGGCTGATCGTATCCGCAGTCATCGCTTGTCGACCATCACCCACGCTGACCAGATCATCGTCCTCCACGCGGGCACAGTCGTAGAGAGGGGCACCCACCAGGAACTTCTTGCACTCAACGGCCGCTATAGCGCCATGTGGGAGAAGCACTGCCGTGCCGAACGGGCGGCCGAGCATGCCCGTGATGCTACGCGAAAAGCGAAGAAGCTTCTGAGCCAGGCAAACATTGGCGACGGGTACAACAGCATGCTCTCGTCCACGATACTTCCTACTGTCCCCCACAGTCCGACCACCACTACGGCGGACGCTGCTGACGCGCATGAAACCGCGTCTATCTCATCGCATGGGAGCAGCAGCTCTTCATCAAGCCGCTCGGACGGGACTTTACAATACGATTCTTCCGATGAGCACCGCCCCGATGACAAGCCCGAAACCGCGAGGCGGCCTCCACTCTACTCGTTCCCGTCGGAATCAACTGCCGGCGTTCGATGGTTGCACCCAGGTTCTCCTGACCTTCGCCAGCAACTATCTGGTATTGGAAATACAGCTTAGTACGCTAGGCAGTTGGTCTGTCACTTTGGAGCTCGGATTCATCCATCCATCTATCCAGCTTCCGGACTCTGTCCTTTGCTTCCGCCGACCTTCTTGCCATCATCATCACACCAACGAGCGAGCCTTCCATCTGATGTCACTAATTCCGGCATACTCAAACGAGGCGACATAAACATACAAAAGGCCTCCACTCTAATTACGCGCCGACTGGAACGCTACGACGTGTTATTGATTCGGTTGGAACCACCCGCACGAAGTTTGGTTGTTACACCCGACACAGTCAATACTTCGACGTACACTCCACCACCATATTCTGTGTGTGTTTTTTTTTTTATATACCGGCCTTGCACTTTTTTAACGATGATATGACCATGATTCCCTGAGCATGGGTGGCGTTGTTTTCTATTCTTTTGGACCGGTTTGCGGTTTGGGTTGGGTTGAGTTCTGGGTTGGTTATCTCAAGGGGTGCTTTGTTGGTGGCTGGAAGGGGGAAGGGGGGATGACGGGGGGTAATAGGATGGGTTGGGGTGGGTTTAACAGGTGTAAACTTGGGTGTGCATACATACAAGAAGGATTGGGTGGGTTGGGATGAGTTTCGAAGCATGGTTTGCTGGCTGATGGCTGGCTCGGTCTTTTGTGGAAAGGTTTCTCTTGCCAGACAAAAGGCAGAGAATGGGAACAGGTATAGGATATACAGAAAATGATACCTTGTGAGCTCTCCAAACAAGTTCCGCATGCCGGCCGTCTATCGGCTGTGAAGTGTGTTCGTGATTAAGTGATAAATAGTGGGAAGGGGTGCTTCAACGGGAGTATGGTTCTCAAGCATGGATGTGTTGCATGAACACTTTCTTATTATCATTGTCACGCACCCAATACATTATAGGAAGCATAAGTGTAAGTTTAGAGAGATGTATATATCCAGGTTGAGTCTTCAGTGGTGAGTCGCTGCAGGGCAAAGATCGCCTAAAAGTCCCTGGGTTGAGTAGGGGGTGATAAAGCAGGTTTTCCGTTGTGACCAGACTCTTGCTGTACATCTCAATTGCTTCACTACACGCACTGTCGGTCACAGTCTGTGGCGGTTGGCTTGAAGGTGCTGTGGCTGTGAGTCAGATCCAGACTGTCGGGTCCAGAGGTGGGCGGCCTAGACCAGCAATTTGTTGAGTGAACAATGGTGATATGCAGCCAATGCTTGAGGGCATGGAAGCTTCGCGACTTCTTCGTGAATCTGTACATCATTTGTCGTATTAAAGCTATATTCAATGTGTTGCAGTAGCAAGAAGTTCAAAGGTCGTACAGGCAGATGAAGCATATTAACACCCATCTAATGGGTTGTGGCCACCAGAGCCATATCGCCTTTTTCGTCCCATCCCGGATTCGGCCGTCTTATAAGGCGAGTTCCCGCACCTCGACGTGTAGTGTTGGGCTCGCGGCTTGCTTGAAGCTTCCCCAATCCAAGACTATGTTTCAGTCACCCTTCCGTCTGAGGTGGTCATGTGTGCGGTTGGGGTGTGGGGCTCTTCTGAACCCCATGTGACCCCCGCACTGCCATGTCAAGTACCCTCGAGCCGTCATCAACCAGGGTCTGAGAATAACAAGCCCACCACGTCGGCTTCCCCCGAGCCAGTCCTTTCCGTCATGATCGGCATAAGCCCACCCATGTCTATCCAGAACCGAAAAGCGAGCGTATAGTCCCCCAGCCACCAAGCGAATGACGATGCTGCGACCCAAAGTTGATTGACCATGCAAAAGCCGCGGCCCCTTCCACCCAAACAACGCCCAACACCGGCACATTGCCCCCAGCGAGCCATTGAGCATGCGGATATAAAAAGTGAGAGATATGTCGCCATCCTCCTCTTCACCCCGCAGTCATTAAGTCCCTTCATCCAACCCCGAACATATGATACAAGAAGAGGAGGACAGCAGATACCGCTTTACCTGCTCTTCTTCGCCGTCCCGTTAGCCGTCCCGTTAGAAGTGGCGGCTACGGCAGCGTAACTCTTCGCCTTCCCATTCGCCGCGCCATTGACCGCCGCCGCCTGCTTCACGTCTTCAAACTCAGACTCCTCAGCATCACTGCGATCGTCCTTGGCGACATTGTGCACGACAAATCGGTATGCGATCCGGATGATGAAGAAGAGCCAGAACAGGTTGAGGGCCTGCAGGGAGCTGAGCAGGGCCAGGGTGATGACGAACGAGAGGGCGCACTTGTACTGCTGCGTCTCCCAGTTGAGCTCGTAGGGGCCGACCGTCTTGTACTCGGTGAAGAGGCTGAAGAGGATGCGCAGATTAAGGTAATGGCGCAGGTAGATCCACACGCACATGAAGGTGAAGTAGTAGGGGCCCGTCAGCCAGTGGTCGAGGTAGTTGAGCGTTTTGGAGGTCTGTGCAAATACAAGTTAGCGAATGTAAAAGGATAGCTGATGAGGATGGGTGACCGAGACGTACAGCAAGGAAGAAATCGGAAATATCGTGGGTGATGTACACGGCCAGCCCCATGTAGGTGAAATGGAAGCGGTAGCTCAGGGCGATGAGGGCCAGGCTGACAATGTGGTGGCCGACCAGCTCCTTAAAGTCCTTGCGCGGCTTCTCCATGCCGAGTAGCAGAACAATGGCCTGCTGGGCCCAGTATGCGGCCTGGAACAGGTAGTAGAACTTGAAGAGGGCGTCGTGGGTCTTGTGCGGGAAGTTCTCGTACATGCCGCGCGTGTTGAAGTACCACACGGGCGTGCGACTCATGACGTACATGCCCGTAGGCCCGAGGACGCCAAAGTACAAGGCCGTGTACATCTGCTCCATGTAGCGAGCCTGCTTGCCGCGCGACTTGAGCCCCGCCCAGCGGGCCATTGGCCGCAGGATCTCCTGCATGATGAACTCGCGGGTGAAGGATAGGACGACGGTGTAGAAGGTGACGAATGCGATATCCCAGGGGCCCTTTCCATATTGCGGTAGCTCGTCGGGGTCCGTAACGGGTAGCCTGTACGACAGGAAGATGAAGTGATGGATGGGGTTGGCTTCGGTGGGGTTGATGGCGTAGAGCGACAGAAAGACGAGCAGGATGACCAGCGGAAGTACCCAGGTGTGTTTGACGATGATACTCTTTGCGCGGCGCAGAGCAGAGCGCGCCTTTCGGCGCTTCGAGAAGCGCTTTGGTGGTGGTGAGGGTGACGGCGATTCCTGGCCTCATCAGCGCATATTCCTGTACGCAGCGCCTTCTCCTGCAGAGAACATACCTTCAGGGAACCATTGAGATGGGCAATGCCCGTGCCTAATGAGGGCGCACCTGTGTCGCCGACCCGCAATTCGCTCCCGAGATGGCTGGATTTCCTGCGCCGGCGCGCGCCGTTTATGTCGCTGGAGGACGAGCAAAATTGGTGATCGGCTGCCGAGGTGAGCGGCGGGAAAGGCTCGGAGTCGCCAGCCATGGCTGCTTGATTTCTTGTCTCTTGGAGTTACCTGGCCGTCGAGAGCGCGGAGGGACCGCGAGGCTGTGGTTCAAGTCGGAAATGCGAGAGGGAACGAAGTCCGAGACTCGATAGACACGCCAGGAGCACGAGTTCCGAACCCCTGGAGCCGCACTAAAATCTGACCAAGTAATGCTTGTCTTCGCCAACGGTCAAAGTGATCAATGAATCGCAGTGCAGGAAGTCCGTCGGTCACCACGGGCCGATCGCGAGCGCAAACTTTGAAAGGAAAAGGAAAGCAAATCAAATTGGTCTTGCATGCGGCATGTGGGAGTAAAAACTCCAACAGGGTCCAGGCACAGCATGAAGTTCATAAAATCGATGACCTCGGCGCGTCCGGTTCCACTCTCAACCGCGATGTCGAATTCAGTTGGACCCTGGTTCTGCAGGCCTGGTCAACGCTAAACCACGTTCAACTTAGTGTCAAATTTGACGCTAAATTTTTCGGCCACGAGACCCACGCAAGCCACCGAGGCCTTGAAACCCCTGACGATGTCTCCTTCGCTACGGATACACAACCGTACAGACTACACGTACATCCCAAGGTACAGACCGATGAAATGCCGATCTTTCCTGCTAGCAAGACACAACACCCTAACAACATCAACAGCGGACCGCAACTGATGGAGGCTTGAGCGGTTTTGGTGAGTAAGCAAACACGATTTTGAACTTAATATCCCTTCTGAGAGCTTGCGTGATCATTGACATATCCGTGTCCCAGCATAAACCTGCTTTGATAGCCACTGGCTGCTTGGGGCTATGGAAGCAATACCATCATCCTCGTCGGTGTCTCGAAATCGCCGATCCTGGGCGAGTTTGGAGCCCTGAGGAGTACTGCGTAGGTGTCATCGCATGGGCCGGGTACAAGATTTCGAGAAATCGCCCCGGGCTGCGTCCATGACTAGGTCCTGCCAGTCCACCACACGACTCCTTGGCAGCACAATAAGCTAAAAAACCCTCCAAGAATGAAAACATCAAGCATAGAATGAACGCCATATAGAGCGCCAGCAACGATCGACCCGAGAGCAGCCAGCAGAGCGAAGGTGGCCGAGTGTCTAGGTTGTCTCATGATATGGATGATTGCCGAAGCGGAATAGGTGGCAAGTGCTCTCACATATAGTGGCGGGCTTGGACATCAGAGCTGCTGCGGCAGCCATGCCAGCAGAGGAAGAACCGTGGTGCACCGGGCGTCGTCCTCGACGGCTGGACATATATATTCCTGGGTGGGCATAAGTCATTTACTCTGGCGCCATCCGTCTCGATTTTCTTGGGGATAACCTCATCTTGAGAGTGGTTGAAGTTGAGATTAACGGCTGTCGCAAGCCCACCCGTCAGGACGCTGAGGCCGTCGGCAGTGTTTGCCAATTTGCTTGTACAGGACTGGAAACATCCGTGATGCCAGGGGCAAGGGCCGATCTCCCACGCGCGTCCCCGACGACTCCGTGTGCTCCAGCCGAACCAGCGCGCGCAGTCTGCGTCTGCAACTTTGCTCTTGATCCTATGCACCGAGGTGTCGGTGTCCGAGTCAAAGAGGGCCGCAAGCAACTCTGCGCTCCTCATGTACAAAGGTGACTTCGTCGAGGTGTCGGGCGTCGCAGTCAGGGAGGGCTGCAGGCATCTCTGCGCTCTCCATGGGTAAAGGTAAAAGGTCTTATCACAACGTCGTTGGACTCCTTCGTGAGGGCTAGCGTTGGCCTCAGCGCCGTCTCACCGACCGCGTTTTGGCAATCCCATGATGCCGCACGCATGATGTTTATGGCTCTGTTATGAGCACAGAGTTGTGGTTGCATGCTGTTTGTGTGTGGTTGACCATTTCCCTGGGGGCGAGTGGCATTGAGCGTTTGCCGGGGCCGGTTAAGGGAGACAAAGTACGGTCCCAGAGGAGAAACGAAGGGGGTTGTTGCCGATGTGTAACCGTGTTCTCACAATTACCTGTCGGGCAGCTGGGGAACTTTATAGAGCCCAAGTCTTGTACCACCAAGGAAGTCCGAAGACTGCCGGTACATCAAGGAGCGGCTGAAGGCGGAGGAGGCGGGCAATCAGGAACTTTCTGCCCATGCCTTTGCGCAAGAGCAAAAATGCCGACACCATTTCGGTGGAACTGATTGGATCCGATGGCGCGGCGTGTTCTGCTGGACGGAGGCTCCCTTTCACGCTGGGCATCAATCAGGGGAACTGAAGGCCAAATGTGCAGTAACTCAGGTAGTACTTCCATACAGGTTTACTCTGTACAAAAAAGTTGGTTTGTTATTGGACCCGCCTCTTCCGCCTCGACAGCATTGTGCAGACGTGGCTACAACATATATTCTTGTTACAACTCGTTGGCCAAAGTTTGTTCTTCTTAATGTTTCTGTCTGGGTCTTGAGTTTCGCTTCTCTCTCCCCTGTGCAGAAAGCAGGGTTGTTGCGCAAAGGTTTTTCCCGCATCGACGCAATCGATGCTCCTTATAAGCTAACTTTTGATATTGCCTGGAGCGACGGGCATCATTTTTCTTGACACCTCACTTGGACGCTGGGAAATACCACGACAAGGCTTGAGACCGACATGACCAACCTGTCGGAGGACGGGACGGCCAGCAGCCGGGAACAGCTGATCGTAGCGGTCAGGAGCATGTGTATTGCCCTCCTCGTGTTGAACTCACAGGTGTCGAGGTTGACAGGGCGCTCAGTTCGCAGAACGAGATCGCTAACCGGCGTAGCTACGGCCAATGCCACGTTCTCTCTCCCCTTCACGGAACCCGGCAAGACGAGCACCTCTTAAGACTTCGTTCAGACATCACTGCATGGGAATGTCGAGCTAATGCCGCGAAATTCACCAGCAAAGTACGCCAACATGGCGCGCATTGCCGGCGGCCTTCAGAAACTCCACACCGTGTTCCTCTCGCTGGCAGTCCTATCCCTCCTTCCCTTCGCAGCATGCAGTCCCCAGATCCGGCACCGCACCCCCAAAGCCCTGGTCATTTCTGTGTCCGCTCTCTCCTCCCTCAGCAGGGGTATGACCTCCCTTCAGCTGGAGTTGCTTGATGATGGCGCGGGAGACCCGAATATTGACAACCCCGCCGACTCCAAGCTCACCAAGATGTGTCTGCGCATTGCCTGCGCCGTATCTTCAAGTTCTGGGGTTGTAGTTTCTTCTGCTGGGTCTTTGTCCATCCGGGGTTGGGGGCTGCGTCTGGACAGTGGCTGGATGTCGTGAATTTGATTGGGCTGACCGCGGTTGTGGTGGGCATCTTGAACGCTGAATCAAGTCTGTTTGGGGGTTTGTTTTTTTCGTCGGGGGACGGCCAAGGGGATGCGGGTGTGGAGATGGGCAGAAGGAGAAGAGATGCTGAGGAGAGTCAGAGCGTGAGGGATGGGAGAAGGGGGGATGAGGAGGAGGATCGGAGCCAAGCAAATGGCCGTAGTGGGGATGGCGATGGGAAAACACCAGCAACCCTGCGCTGGGGGTCTTGTCTTTGGCGAGCAATGCGCTTGGTGCTTGAGTGAGGTCGCAAACCGCAGCACCTTGGCTCGGAGGGTTGGAATTCGGGAGTTGACGCCCAGTACGAGGCTTCGTACACTAGCTACCTACAATAACCTTACCTGTTGGAAGTTGGGAAGAAACTCTGTAAAGAGGATCAGCAAATCTGATTCCTTAAATGCCGGACGATTGCCGGCAATCTCACATCAACTTCAGATCTATAATATACGACAAATACACATCAAGTGCCCATGGCACCCCGCCGCCAGATTCCAATGTGCACATGCCCCGCAAAGTGACAAGGGTAGGACATAGTCTGGCTTCATTTCCAAACCCAATCCACGCTGATCTTCTCGTCAAAGGGAAGATGACGGGTTATGACCTTCTCGCCGAGGCAGAATGCTTAGCCTGGGTACGGAGACTCATCGAAGCCAGGGACGACGTCGTAGCCTTTGTCGACTCCCAACCTGGACGGTCAGGAAACAGGAGAGTACCTGGACTTCTTCAAGGGCTCGTTTAACGTCTGCTTCCACATCGGCTTTGGGGAGGGACAGCCCAGCGCCCTGATTCGGTTTGCTAAACCGAGTCACACGCTCTCCTCCAGGCGGGATGAGAAGGTCTCGAACGACATTCGAGTGATCGAGTTCTCCGCGAACACACCACCATCCCAGCCCCCAACGTTCTGCTGTTGGGGCCTGTCCGACAAAAGCCCGGCCCAGTTAGGGCCATTCATCATGTGGACTTCATCGAAGGGGTACGCATGTCCCGCTTCCTCCGCGAGCACCACGAAGACGACCAAGCCGAGCTCATCCTCGACCCGGCCATCCCCTCCGCAACCCTCGACACCATCTACGACCAACTTGCCTCCCACCTCCTTCAGATCTCCCGTCTCACATTTCCCTCCATTGGTGCTATCTCTAAGGAAGCAGCCACTCAATCTGGACCGTCGCCAGCCGCCCGCTAACCTTTCAACATAAAGGAGCTCGCAACTAAACACCGGCTTCCCCCATTCCCACCTCCCTACGACTCCCTTCCCAACCGCCACCCCCTTCCTTCATTCCCTCACGGAAACCCACCTCCGCCATTTCCAATCCCAACGCAACCTCTGTCAAGACGGGCAGAACGTCCGCAAACGCTTCATAGCCCGCCGCAAGCTCCAGCATTTCCTCCCCAAGTGCACAACACAGAAGGACGACCCATCCCCCCTGTTCAACGACGACCTCCAACCGACCAACATCCTGATCAACCCGTCCACTCTCAAAATCACGGGCATCATCGACTGGGAGTTCACCAACGCCATGCCGGCGCAGTTCATCCACGACCCGCCGTGGTCGCTGCTGCTGCGCGGGCCGAACGTGTGGATCGACCGGTTCGGCGGCATAGCACAGTTCCTCGAGCGGTATGTGCCGCACGTGGAGCAGTTCGTCAGGTCCCTGGTGAGGGCCGAGGCAAAAGAGCACGACGCGGCGGCGACGGCGGCTAGGGCCGGGGAGCACGCGGTAGTGCAGGGAGAGGAGGAGAGATTATCCACAAGGATGTGAGCGTCGTGGAAGACGGGGCGGTTCTGGTTTGACTACGTGTTAGGACGAGCCTGGACGTGGATGACATTTACTGGAGTGCGCTTCATGACCCCGAGCGGGACGAGGATGGAGAAGCGTTGGTGATGGAAATAGGAAGAGAAAAGCTCGAGGAGTAGGCAAGGGTCAAGATGGGGCAATTTAGGAGGTATGAGGAGGAGTGTGAAGCGACGTTTAGCAAGGTGGAAGAAGAAGAGGAGGATAACGACACCTAGAGCTGTTCCCGAGATCCTCAGCAATGTGTGTGGACATGGCATCTTTCAGACGACCCAAAAGACAGCGAAAGTGCGACGCTACGTCTTTCCAGACACGAAGGCCCCAAAGGGACTGCACATTGCCTTCTTATCGATCTTTTTATTGCTCATGCAGAGAGAAGTCCTCCACGGGACAGGGACAAAACCCTGCAGGCTTCACGACCCTTTGCTTGAACACGGCCACTTCCCGGCGTATAAACGGACGGCCGTCTCCCAGAATACAGGAAATGACAAAAATGCCCGAAGAAAACTGCCGGAATCATATAGTATGGAAATTCCATTTCCCAGCCGGATATCGCACCCGAATCCAGAACTCCACGACGGCTCAATACCCAAAACCCATGTCCATTTCGCCCAATGCTTTATGCTGCTCTGCCCTCCTAGATAGTGCTAGGGGATGCTCGTCGACAGAGAATCCTAAGGACCCTAATAACACCCGCTCCACAGGGGTATACATGCTCGTCAAATTACACTAGACCAAATTGCTTAAACAGAGGGAGGAGGCGCACCTCCGTGGTCCAGACTAGGACCAGGAGTAACGCCCGGTTGAGAATCTGAGGAGTGTTGATCCACCACAGATGTATCAAAACCAAATGGCGGCTGCGGCGACCTGCTAATTCCCAGCTGCGGCGCTCCCGGTTCTGGTTGGGGAGAAACCGCCGTGTCCGCAAGCGGCACTGATAGCCGACGAGAAATCCTAGCCACCGGCCCCAACTCGCCCGGCGTGACAATTGGTCGCAACTGCTGCCTCGACGGCTCGACCGGCAATTCGTCCCCTAGCGGCATACTCCTCAATAAACTGCTACTCCGTCGATCTGTCGCAAAAGCTGCAGCCCGCCGAGCCTCCAACTCCTCCTCCTCCAAAAGCTGAGCAAGCGCCGCACCCTGGCGGGGCGGCGCAGGAATGACCGTCACCGGCAGGCTGTCGGTGTCAGGGGCCGTCCGGAACTTCTCGCGAAATCTCTCTGCTTGCATCGCCGCGAACTCCTCGACGCGCGCACGCAAGTCCCACTTGGCGCCGCCACCGCCTCCCTCCTTGCGTGGCATGTTCTCCTCGGATGCCGGAACAGCCCGCTCCTCGTCAGCCTGGCGTGGAGACCGGAACGGGACGCGCCCTGCTAGCGCCCGCCACCGGTTAGGTACGGGCGTCGCTTCCTGAAGTGCCGGAGTGGGTTGCGCGGGTGGGCCGGCCGTATCACCATCCTCGCTCTGGGTTCCTTCATGGCTGGCGCGGCCTGAAGCTGTCCTATGGCTTTGAGACAACGGGGAGGTATTGTGCGCCGGAGGTGGCGTGCGGGATGTGGTCTCGGTAGGAGCACCGTACCTGATGGCATAGACGGTGCTGGCGGCGCTGGCAGTGTCTGTGCGGCTGATCGGTGTGACTGCGGGAGCTGGTCTGGCAGGCCACAGCGGTGGCTGGAGGAATCGTATCCTGTCGTGATTCGTTGACTGTGTGTTTGTGGGATCCGCGGCCTTCCTGGGTCCGGACCGAGACCTATATCGTGCTCTGAGCGCCGTGACCGTCGGCCATCTGTTATTCCGTCCACTGCTGAGGCTGTCATGCCTCCCACTTTCAATACTGGTCCCTTTATCTCCGTCGTCACCCCCTTTCTTCCTCTTTCTGAACCCGTCATCTGAATCAGTCATCTCCAGCATGTCGTCTCCGTCGAATACCTCCCTGCCGAGGATCCCGTCTTTCTTCTCTTCACGCTCTAGAGCCTCTATCCTCTCCACCCACTCCCAGACGATGACGCTGGCGGCCGCTGCTCCGACCCATCTAACGTACTCTCCCCATCCGGTGAATTCGGGCTGGATGACGTCGGAAATGAAAAAGACTATAGGGATAAGGATGGAGAGCAGCGACAAAACCGCGACCAACAGCATGTTCTTCATTTGGGGGTGCCAAAAGGCGTACCTCTTCTTCAAGAGGGAATAATAAATGACCCAGGCGGCATAGAGAACGCCTAGGGAGAGAGCGAACAGATAGCTGAGGGCGGGCACGGCATGCTGAAACGACCCGGGCCGGGCCACCCCTTGTTGTTCATATTGAAAGCTGTTGAGCGACTGAAAGATGACATCGAGCGTGATGAGGGCGAAGGCGGTCCATTTGATCATAACCTTTTCTCGCTGCCGAGGAAATAAGCGGATGAGAGTCTGAGCTTGGGCGAGCCACAAAAAGGTGTTCGATATGATGCGGATGATCTTGAGCTCGTTGCCGCCAAGCACCTTTATCTGCAGCTCCGCAGCGTTCTGGACGCCGAGTGAATACTGTTCTTCGGCCACATCAAACGTGGCGACGCTGGCGATAGTCAAGGAAATGGCGACGGTAAGGGCGGCAACCTTCTGCAACCAGGGCCGCCCACCAATGGTTGGACCAGCCCCGCCATTGGTAAAGCCCCTTCGGCCCAGCACGACGACGCCGCCATCAAGGAAGGACCTCGGGGTGATGAAGAGCATGATGACCAGCATGTACGCCACCACTGTCGTCGCAGCGAGGGCGTAGCACTGAGGGAAGGTCGATGCGTAAAAGGGGTCGTAGGGGTCCTGGATCTGTTGATTCGGGCCCGTCACCTCAGTCTTGTCGTCAATTGTGACGGATCCTCCTCCGCCGTTGGCGATGATGGCCGGTGGCGTAACCGGGGTGCACACGGGCTTGAAAGCGGCGGCCGCGGTAAGCGTGACAAGCTCCCCGTTGGGCATGGAGAGGACACCCCCGATGGGAAGGTTAAGGCCGCGGCAATTCCGGGCGACCAGCGGCGCGGTCGTCGGCTGTGGCGCGGTGGCCGTCAAGTCGGCGAGGAGCCGTCGCGGCTCCATGGTTGCGGTAGATACGGCGGCTTCCGCCAGATTTCTGGTTATTGCTCAACCGCCATGGAAAACGAATTCGTCGCTGGCTCGCGCTCGTGATGACCCGCTGCGGCTGCTTCTGTTGCAGCGATGGCGGTTGCCCGGTGGCGCGCGGGCCTTGAGCGACGGCGCGATTGCCGTTTCGACCGGCGCTGGACGTAAACCCGCGCTATCGCTTCAGGGTATGGCGTTATCGATATTGAGAGATTCCGCGACTGCCAAATCGCGAGACGAAAAAGCCAAGCGTATGTCGTCGCGATGTTTGGGCGTGGGGGAGCGTAGAGGCTGGGCGCCGAGAAAGTCCTCGTGGCCGGGAAAGGCTTTGGACCTCTTGGAAAGGGGCGAAGTCACCTGTAAGGTAAAAAGGAACGTCCTGTGGATTTAGAACGGCGCGGCAAATGCTTGTTTCGTGCTCAAGGCTGCCGACGGCCGTTTTTGGCGCCGAGTTTCTCTTGTTTTTGCTCGGCCGTCTCGAATGTGTTTGAACCCTGACTCAAGAGCCGGGAGAGCAGGAGGGTGCATCTTCAGCAAATTTCCAGGGGGATGGACAGGCGAGGCCAACTCAAGCACAGTGCATACTTACCGTGATACTGTCCGAGTGATCCACCAGAGCAACCCGGATGGAACACCACAATGTGAGGACAGACTGTAACAGCAGGCACACTTCGTACACGGGGGATGGGGAAATCTCTCGAGGTGTTGGTTCCTTCCAAGACGTGTTCTAAGTCTCACAGTCTCGAATGAGCTTGATAGGTTGCGATTTCGTACCGCGACATGTCCAGTCAAGGTTGATGGACAACCTGAAGGGCGACTATATCAGATTTGACATCAAAGTCAAAATCAAATGCCCTCTCAACATGCGCCTTATAACAGCTAGGGCTTGCTAGGTAAGGAACATGTGTCAGTTGGGTGCTGGTCTGGCTCCCACGGACATCGCCTGGAAAGCTGCGCCTCATTCCTAAACAGGATGCGATAGGTCGAGCTCGGTGGTGGACCGAATCCTCCGGAAGACCACACAGTGCGGAATTTCAAGGTCGATGGCGTGCCGCCGCTCACAAGCGCGGGGACAGGCCACCCTACAAGTCAAAGATGACAAGCATTAAATTGAGCCACCAGTTCTCATCTATCGGACGGGAAAAGAGGAGAATTGATAGACCGTCGGAGCGAATTTTATGCAGTGAAAGCTGGCTTCATCTGCAGAAACCTGTTGCGGGTTGAACAGTCCCTGTGCCGTTACCCCGCTGACGAGATACATTTGGTGGCACCCGAGGACAGTTCATCACGAAGCGAGAGAGACTGGTACCTGCACAATGTTTTCCAGTGGACATTATCACGCCCCCTCATCAACAGCCCACCCTCGGGGGAGCGTATTGTATCATTCCCAAGCAAAGCCAGGCCGGTTGTTGTGTATTGTTGACCGTCTCAGTGTGCACCGTTGGCAAATGGGTCACACAATCCATTTTTCCATTGCTACCGTAGCCGCATTCCATGTGCCTGCCACTCTAACGGAAGAAAGCTGGGCTGGATAGTACCGTATTTCGTGTATGTATCTCTGTCATTTGCGGTCTTCTTTGAAAACAAGAAGCACCTGCCAAGGGCCCAGAAATTGGCATCAAGTCTTGGCGAATGCTTGTCTTTTCTGGGGAAGCGCCTTGGCAGCAGGCGAGCTGCTCCACTCGCGATCGGGAGCGTGAACAAGCTGCGAACAGAAAGAGCCAGCATGACCTTTGCTTTTCACGACCGAACTGAAGTAAGGTACCCAAGCATGAAGCTAACAGGCGGATATAGTCAGACTTGTGCACCGCAGCATATATTTCTACAGGTTATTTTTTTGGCTCCTAAAACTCTCTTGATTGGTCAATCCGAGCAAGACTTGGACTACCGGGTCAGGGTTAGGGTTGATGAGCTTAATAACTGCAATGATTGCACAATGAACGAGTAAACCGGATTATGGGAAGGTTTACGTCTGCTGTTTGCAGGCCACGAACCTTAGCACTTGTGCTAGCTGGCACCAGATGAGGTACTGTGACGGGCCCCACCCAAGGTCTGGTCAGCTCGCACATACAAGATCGATATTGCTACAACGAGAGCAAGAGCTAGATGACAGGAATGGGCGTGCAACCAGACCTTTAAGTACTGGAGCAGAGGCCTATGCGTAAGCATGACCATAGACGTATGATCAGACCCCATGACGTATGCATAACCGCAAGCATATGACATAACCATGAAAACAGGAACGGGGAATCCCGTGACAGGTATGTTACGTTACGGACCTGGCCTGATCAAGAGCGCACTAGCTTCCTTTCAAGGGTAGTACTATTGGATATATCTCTACTTCCAGCACTTGAAGCATTAAGTTAGGTCTAATGCAGCCTAGTATAGTTTGCAGTCCCAGATATAAGCCCCCTAAATCCCTGTATTATCACAGGCCTTTCTAGCCTCCTCCTGATTCTATAGAGCTATCAGGACAGTAGCTCCCTGTAAGGTAACACACACAGGCTCACCAGGAAGATGCACCGAATCCCCAACGAGCAGCAGGCAAGACGACTGTATTGTGCGTGCACCACTAACCAACTGACTGATTCTTGAGAGAGGGAAGTTCTAAGTTCTAATCTCACTCTCCCGCTCTCCAAATATCCTCCCTCTATTGCGAGTCATGTCGCTTCGCCATGAAATCCACAGTGTCTCGCCCACCAATTGCCGAAGTACAGAGCTCATAATGGGGGCTGTAACACACTATCTCTTTTCAGTTAGGTAGCAAGAGACTATGAGAGGCCTTAGGAGGCTACTATAGCTTATATTCTCAGTTCTACGGTCTTAGAAGTCATAATAGCCATTTTTTAATGAGAGGGATGATATCCAGTTTCAAAGGACTTTGTAGAGCTGCTGCAGCTTATTATAGCTCTTTAATAAGAGCTAGAGCTTCCTGCTTCTTTCCAGGATAGCACTAGCTCTGTCACAAGATTCACCGTTCCTGTTCTCATAGTTATGTCATATGCTTGCGGTTATGCATACGTCATGGGGTCTGATCATACGTCTCTGGTTATGCTTACGCATAGGCCTCTGCTCCAGTACTTAAGGTCTGGTTGCACGCCCATTCCTGTCATCTAGCTCTTGCTCTCGTTGTAGCAATATCGATCTTGTATGTGCGAGCTGACCAGACTTTGGGTGGTGCCCGTCACACAAAGTAAGCTTTGTAATAGCATACAACGTGCAGCTATAGCGTTGCGCCATATTCTTAGAAAAGGGTACAAATAATTCAATCCGACAGACTGAATTATTAGCTGCATTATGAAGCTGTAACAACTGGCACCCGTGCCGTACAGGCTTCCTAGGGTTAGGGCAAGCCGCCCGGGTATTGGGTCGGTCGAATGGGAGTGGCTTTTCGGCGTTGTGGCTGGTAGGGTAGCTGGTCGAGGCTGGAGTATGATCCGTGCGGGTCACGTGTGTGTGTGAGGAATTTTCAGTGCTGAGGGCGCTGCTTGCGCCCTCTCTGGGTACCCTGCGCGGCCACGCACAGGCTACCGCGCTGGTAAAACTGATATCACTAGATAGAGTTTTTCGAGCTCTTTCCAATGATACCATTTTCGTCTGTTTTAGCTGAGTTGCGTGTGGGATGCAAGAGGCCCTTACTCTAGGTTTCAACGTCAGTAGTTTACGCCGTATTTATGGTAACGTTACAGTGAAAAGTAACATTCCAAGTCGCCACCATAGATTCAACTTGACCCCTTAGACCCTCAAAAATGCAAAGAGGGGGGTGAGAAAAAGGTACAATGAACTCCGCCTTGGACGGTTCCCCGATATGAATGACAAGCTACATGAAAAGGTCGTGACTGAACGAAAATGTTAAAAGCAAGACTCGTCCTGAAGGGCATGCAATAGCCATTGCGGACGCTCTTGTGTCCGACCTTCCTGGCCGGTATGTCGGCGGCAGCCATAGTACCTTGTGCAAGCCCCAAGTGACCCACGCATTGTCCTCGCTCAGGCCAATGCCAGAACGACTGACTTGTTGCGAAAGGGGACTGGTCATTGAGTTTGATGCTTCAAGCACAGGAGTAACCGTGACAGCTGTCGACGACAATGACGGGTTTAGTGTGAAAGTGCCGACGTCTGTAAGGAGAGAAGAACCGGTTTTGTCAAACACGAGGTGCGTGACAACCCTGCCTATCTCAAGCGTCGCCGTGCAGGCGCCTGTTGCCGCGTCCCAGAGCTTGACGGTCCTATCGTACGACGCTGAAGCGAGCGTCTTCGAGTCGTGGGAGAACGCGACCGAGT